>NC_060124.1:182996868-183320082 GCF_021461395.2 Schistocerca americana | reverse complement strand
ATCCTAATGCACATGCAGTTGTGACAGAATCCTGAAACAGTGGTTCATTATATGAGGAAATGTGGTCAGTTCAGGTCAAAAGTTTATGAAAAATCATATCTTTGATATAGGAACAAATGTGTAATTGCTGAACATGCCTTGTTACAAAGTCACACTAATTCTCATTTCAGCTGCTATCAGAGACTTCAAAAAATTGCTCTTCATTCCATTACGTAAGTCTACAGTTATTCGTATAATGCGGTAGATAAAAAATTCCAAAAGCTTACCATGTAGAAAAATACTTATATATTTCTGTGTTACCATTTAGCAAAATCTCGTTCCGATAACTCGGACTTCTTATGAGGCCTGAGGGTCGCTGTGAATATTTTATCCTTGCATTCTGTGAGTACAGTCTCGAGGTCAGGCCTCTGCAAACACACAGCCAGAGGCTGCATGTATCAAAGAATCTGATGGAAATATCAGTGGCTCATCAGGAAAATCCGTTTTTTGCGTGGTATCTTGCCTTCGAAGGTGTACCAGCTTTAATTTTTGCCGAAGTGTTGTCAACAAACAATTTTCTATCCTCAATCATGTGGCACCTCTCACAGTGTTCTAGTAGTATATCAGGGTGAAACCAACCAGTGCGAAATTCAATCCTGAATGGTTGGAGGTTTGAGGACATCAGGGCCCACAAGGTGTCAGAATTCCAGGCATATTGCACAGTATTTCTGAAAGTCTTTCACTCTCAGCCATGGGGAAGGAGCTAAGCACTCGAAGGCAATCGGAGCAGTTAAGAATACAACGGACATTAGTCTTTTTTGTCAGTCCGCGGTAAATGAAGTGCGAAGAGTGTCAAGTGATGCATAGACTGTTAAAGGCAAAAGAAAACGGTGGAAAATCCAGCATGAATAGAACAATATTATGAAAAGGGTAGTTACTACTCACTGTATAGCGGAGATGCTGAGTCGCAGATAGGCACCACAAAAGACTGTTGGAAAGTGTGCTTGCGAGTGTCTAGCTCCAGGTGTGTGTGTGTGTGTGTGTGTGTGTGTGTGTGTGTGTGTGTGTGTGTGTTTTGACTATTTTTAACAAAGGCTTTGTTGCCCGAAAAATTCACTTCCCAACAGTCTTTTTGTTGTGCCTATCTGCAACTCTGTATCTCAGCTATACAGTGAGTAGCAACTATCCTTTTCATAATACTGATAGACTCTTAAAGGCTGCACATCATCTCACTGACCTTAAGGGGATTTTATTTTCAATAACTGCATTGTTTTTTCACCTTGCCATTTTAGTGATGTGTGTTAGACCATTAAAAGGGTTATTCCAATAATGCTTTAAAACCTAAGCGAGGAGAACAGTAATGGCAGGTGAGTTGGGAAATCTCACCAACAGAGTGGCGCTGAAAAGCGACCAGAAGTCTGTGGCCTTTCTGACATACCTTGCGCAGCTTGATGTAACCTTTGGCTTCCATTATGGAAACTTGCCACTGGTTTTTCAGCGAAGAGGGAGGATCGGCAAGGTATGCCTCAACACCGTGCTTTCCCGATGTTTTTATGCTTCCTGCTTCCTCTTTAGACAAGGGGGTTGATTTCATTAATACTTTCTTCATTGAATGTGCATTCTGAAACCAGATGTATCCATCTATTAACAACCCTGATGGTACATACCAGCCAACTCTCCTGATTTAGGCGGTAGACTCCAGATTTTCAGCTTTTTCTCCCACTTCCCAATTATTCCATTATTGCTCCTGATTTTTGACTTACGATCAAAGGGTGTATACGTCCCGGGAGATCTGGGAAAAACCCGGGAATTTTTTAGAATTTCGGGATTTTTACTTGTTTTAGTTTTTCGATAAAATTTTTTTAGGTTTGACGTGTAAGAACTGATATGTTGACAAAGAACTTTAGCCCAGTACTGCTGAATAATACTGCAGCAATGAAACATAACACAGAGAATAACACAAAAATTAAACTGTAGTTGCATAGAAAACGAGTCATTTACACAGTGCACGCACAAGTTTACCTACACCGAAAAGTGTCAAAGGCTTTACACCGAAAAGTGTCAAAGGCTTTAGGCTGAATATTATGCAGTACGTTGGTAACAAATAATGTGCATTTGATGTGTGTGAAGTCACATTTCTAACAGATCACTGGAAAATATTATGAATAGTGGCTTGAGAAGTGTTACTTTCAAAGTAAATTTCCACACAAGATGAATTATGTTATGTGTGAGAATGTGCAGTGAATTTCTTAAATCACAGGGTGTTATAACTCTCATTCAAAATGTAACACTTGAGGATCAGCCATTTGAAAAATTTCGGGCCCAGAAGATAAGTCATTTATGCCGCTATTTAAAATTTTACCGGCGCATTTGTGTTTGATATGGCTTAGTGTAACACACGCTAAAAAAAAAGACCGACCTTCAAGTTAGTTTTTATATTTAATGTTGTTCTTTCATAGATAAATTACGCAATCAATGGCAATACCAGTTCGCTTCTTTTCTACTTTTTTGCCGGTGAATTGTCTCTTTGTCTCCGAACAGCTCTAATGTTCACTACTGCTTCTTTTTAACTAAACCTATAAATAGACAACAGAAGGCAGCACCAGTCAGGCGACAGGTAGCAGGACATCCGTACCTTGCTCTCGTACGAAATTAGTCCAGTTTTAGAGTGAAAACCTGTATCAAATGCAGCTACTATATTCCCTGCTCTAAAATTTGCTTTCAGCAAGGACGAGGCTGGTTTTTTACCCCTTCCATTCCTCAGTTTTTCTGATTTTTATTATTGTTTTTATTTAAATACAAAAGCTTGCAGTTTAATCGTTGTTAAAAGACCTTCAGTTACTTTATTTTGTTTTAGAATAATAAGAGATTTTTTTTCTCTAAAATATTTTGTGCATTTTTACAGTCTTTTCTTTTCGGATTTTTGTGTTGCTAAATTTTTACCTCCTGTCTTTATTTTAATATTTAATTTCTTTATTTTAATATTTAATTTCTTTATTTTAATATTTAATTTCTTTATTTTAATATTTAATTTCTTTATTTTAATATTTAATTTCTTTATTTTAATATTTAATTTCTTTATTTTAATATTTAATTTCTTTATTTTAATATTTAATTTCTTAAATTTGGTTTATTTTTCAAACATTTTTGAATCACAAAAGGTATTGTGTGAAATGTATATTTAAACATTTGTGGGAGTTCGCATTATTTATTTTAAACTGCTATCATATTCACTTGTTTTAAAAACATTTTAATTATTATTAGACAATACAACAAATAATTTAGAAATAAGTACCATGTTTAACAACAAATACTGTAATTTATGAATTGACTTTGGAGAGTAACTCATTTGGAGCTGTGTGCGAGAGCATTGATTCGTTCTGTAATAGATTCTCGCTCTATCTGAGCATTTTGAGTGGTCCCCTCAAGTTTTGCCTTCTTCTCTTTAAGCTGTCTTATTTCTGTGTCAACAATCTTCCTTTTAGTCATGATCCTTTTTCCTGAATAACTCGTCATTTCTATTTTTGAGGTCTTCAGCATATTGATCTCGTGAGTTACTTACAGAGTGTATAAGGGACTTTGTTATAAGCACTCATTGTACTCCGCCGTGTCTTGACTGCGTCGTACACCAGTCTTGTGCTCACTACAGATTGTTCCCTCATATTCTCGAAGAGGCACTCTTTGTTCACAGAGAATCCTAGGCGCTGTGAACAACATGAAGCCTACATGTTCCAATTTCCAATAAAACGGTGTCTACTCCTTCGATTTCTTTCATACATTTAAGTTGCTTTAAGAAAGCGAGGTTGACATTAGGGCCGTCCATTGATACTTGTAAAAGCTTTTTCATTGCCTTCATGTTTTTCTTGAAGGACTCTAGTAGCTTAGCTGCCGTCGAACTGCCTAGAAAAGCCTATGCATAGTAACGGATGCACACGAGATTTTTATTTTTTTAAATGTTCCAATCATGCACTAAAATGTCCATCTGGATTGTTTTGCACACCTTGTTCAAGGATTCGTCAAAACAACAGTTCATGATGCGTTTACGTGGTCAGCTTTAATTTCAGTCTCAAAGAAAGGAGCTAGTCAGTATTGCACGATATAACCAATTTTGTCCTTTTGTAAATGCGTGCTCTTGGCCACTTCACTGTCGGGGAACATTGCGGGGAAAAGTAACACGTTGTTCACAGAACTACGCAGTGACTTGTGTGAAACGATGCACTCCAAACACCACAATATTTCCGCTTTTGTTACTTCGTCCTTTATTGTCATCCGATCAATTCCTCTGTTTATCCCTGGGTTTTGACATTGCAGTGATGTACTTGTGCGGAGGTGTAACAATTCCAGCGGCCAATGCCACTGTTGTTGACCCAGCTGAGTCCGCAGATGTGGTAGTGGGAGCAGAATCTGTCTGCTGGGCTGAAGTGGTCGCTGCCGGTCGGGTGTAGACGTACAAACTTGCTGTGCTTCTCATGGCAGCTGCTTTCACGGCGTGCTTCTTGGATTTTGTCATGTGAATTGTAAGAGCCAATCTTCCCATAGTACGGATGTTAATGGGGGTGCCTGGACATAATCCACATTTAGCACTATAAAGGTCTGTGGGTACTTTCACCAACCAGTCCTTGAATGCTGGACCTGAAAGCCAGCTATCCTGAAAGCCAATCGCCATGGCGTAGTCGCAGTAATTGTTGGTGGGTAACCTTTATTGAAGAAAGAGGAACTTTGGATGTAAATAAAGCTGCGCCTCATTATTACGCATAATGAAATAAGACACAATGAGTGTTACCTACCTTGTCAGTTTATAAAACTTTGCCCCGCACGTGCGCAGAACTGAATTCAACAGGTATTCCTGAGCCCACTGACTGCTGACAGACTGTGTGATTTGAAAAGCAAGCGATGCACGCTTGACAACACTTGTCTCTGCCAAGCACCAATTAGCATAAATCACGAAATTATTAGTAGTGCTGTGTTTGTTGACCCTTTAAGAAACTATGAATGGCAAGACTTATCAACCAGTCTTACTCCAGTAATCTGTTGCAAGAGAGTAGCTAATTTTACATGTACAGTACAGCACCACAGTTATAAAGACGAAAGATATTAAGGCCACCGTGCTCAAAGTGCTGAAGGCTTCACCACCCTTTTTCGTTCTAGCTTATTCCTTACCATGAGGCTAGACCCCCCCCCCCCCCCCTCCCCCACCTCCCCTGCTGCTGTTGGTTACTTGCTCTCGTCTCCCATCCATGATTTCTAAGTTATGAAGTCTGCCGGTTACAAACGACTTGGCCTCCCAGTTACTGTACAGCTGAGGCGCTCTACTGTATGGCAATTTCCAAAGTACTTTGGACTTGGTAGACCTTCTGTTGTACATACACCGATTTTAATTGAAAGCCTAGATTCTGTACCAGCGTACATGTTGTATTACTTGTAGAGGAATGATTTACCCGCTTAAGTTAAAAATATGGTTTTACTTGACATCCAGTATATTGATAATGTTGCTTTTTATGTATCTGTCCGTACCTAGAAACATAATAAACAGCTCTTCAGCTATTATTGTTGTCTTCACATTATGCTTTTTGCTGTTCTTTGATGTACTTGCAAGCCCCTCCATATTTTTCTACTATAATAAACAGCTCTTCAGCTATTATTTTTGTCTTCACATTATGCTTTTTGCTGTTCTTTGATGTACTTGCAAGCCCCTCCATATTTTTCTACTAATAAAGTCCGCAGTAAAGGAAACACTCTGGATGATAATTCAGTTTGTACATGCCTTGCGAAACCTATTTAAGGATTTCCATGCCAGAGTAGCTCTGTATATTTGGACCACAGAATCAGAACGGTTGCCCTTGGAGTTTTGTGTGATCCAATGGCTGGAGAACGTAGATGTTGCGGAATATGCTCTAGTAACTGCTTCCATATCTTTGAATGTTTGTTGCAAAGACAGAGCACAAAAATAACCCGAACCGTGCTAGCTACATGGTAGTCCGTGATCATCTGAAGAACAAGCTACTCGTTTCAATAAACTCGTTTTTCAAAACTCTTGCTCCAAACTTTCCTTCTTAAATTATTGACCAACTTACGTAATGTTATTGTTTACCACTTCCCTGACATCTAGTATTTTCCTATAATACTGTCTCGACCTTTTTTTTTTTTCTCTCTTGACATATGCCAAGTTATATTTTTTGGCATTGGATGTATAAACGGCAACTGTTGTATTTGTATTTAATCGTGCTAACAGGGGCTGTATTATGGTGTTTCACGGTATTGGGATTTTGAGCAGGCATGTAACGATGTTAGCTGCTGAAAGCGATGGCTCGTCTTTCGTGTGATTGATTGCTGGCTTGGTCGCCTCACCTCCCCATCTCAGCTCGCCGCGATCTCTCTTCCCAGTTCATCCAGTCACTGGATCGCTTTGCATTGACCAGCTGACACCATGGTGACTGCTCCTAATCTGTCCCATCCTTCATTGCCACTCCAGTCCCAGTCAGGCAGAACGCAGAATGCTTTCAAAGATCCCTAGACCTTGCTGTGAGTGCTCGCAGCCTTACATCAGTGGGTGTTTAAATGTTGTACAGTATATTCGGAGTTTTGAAAAAAGCAATGTAAAAGTTGTTGCATCACTCTTTGAGAAAACATGACACCGTCTACGGCTAAGTATGAACTTTACTTTGTAAAGGTTCTCCTAAATTGCTGCAACCATGATCACGAAATAAAAACTACATAAATTGTGTTATTGGAGAATGGCTTATGGAAAGGTTGTGGGTTTTATACTTCCAAGCACTTTAGGAAACGAAATCCAGCAAAAAACAACGCGTTTTGGACAGATCTTTGATTCACTTCAGCATTTGAAGTGTATGTTTGCGTAATACGAAAGTAGAAGTAAGAAATACATCAAATACTGCAGTTTAGTTTCCGAAGCATTCTTAGGTTCCTGCCTAACCATGCCCTCCAAGAAAAAACAGCAAACCATTGTTAATGCCCAATATTATATGTGAAAGTTCAGCTTTTCGTGAAGTTATACTGTACTTACATTACTTTAAACCATTAACCTTTCGTCTCCGTATGGTCGCGCTACTTAACAACGATGCTGCTAGTGGTTGATTACATAACATGTCTTATACTCTGAACTAGGCCCATGAGAAAGAAGGCCACGGCGTGTACATTACAAAGAATGGCCTGAGCTCACTCGTTCGCTTAACTCAGCGGGTAAAATGCATTTCTAAATCTGTCAACTTGCAACTGGGTGCGTGCATACTAATGAAAATTGCATCTTGTACTGGAATCCGTTATTATGAAATATTACTGATTACTATTCGTACAACAAAATTTGAAATAAATTCTTGATAGAAATGGTATAATAGCTTGGTTATAGGATTTTGTCTCTTTTTCATAACAGTTCCCCGTTCATTGAAGATGTGGTGCCTTACGCAACTGAAAATCATTTTGGCATGATTTTAATTGCCAAATTAGTGCCTAGTAGTAGGCCTACGGACTTCCTATGATTGTAGGGCTAACAAAGGTTAGTTTCCATAATAATGGATTCCAATAGACGATGCAATTCTCCTTCGTACATACACATCTGCGTATGAGTTAACCGGTGTAGAAATGCACTTTGCTAAGTTGAGAGAGCTCAACCTACCTTCATAACGTACATGCCGCAGCCTGTGTTTCTCGTAGGCCTTGTGCTCTGAATAACTGCGGTCATTCGCTGGCAAGATCACGTGACATGAGCTATGACTGACTGGCAAAAGCGCATCGCTCAGCGCAATCTCTATTTTAGTGCTCAGGAAGCTACCATGCTGTAATTTGTGGAATTTGTATATATATACTTTCGCAGTACGAAAATAAACTGTGTGCATATTGTCTCGCATCAAACTTTTTTTCCAGACACATTGTTTTTCCCAGATTTGTTTCCTAAAGTGCCGGGATGTCCTACGCCAGTATGAGACTTTTACGATTCAAAGGACTGATAGGTTTTACAGCTCCGAGGGAAAGTATACTGTTGCTTAACACGGATGTATTTTCACCTGCTTTATACGTAATTTCATCCAGGAGAAGTTTGTTTTTAACCGGGAAATCTGGAATTTTTTTGTCCACGTATACACCCTGGATCATAAACCCTAAGATAGTCGTTCTGAAAAACCCATCAGTTTTGTTTTTGGCTAATTGTGGAAAGTCCTTTGCTTATTAGTCTTTTTTAATCGATGTGCTTATCAGAATTTGTTTCTGTGGTAATCAGTTCATGCAACAGATAACTTGTGCTAATACTGAGAGACTTGTTAATAATGAGGACAGGTAGCAACTCACCGTAAAGATGATCACCCAGCCGCAGACAGGCATGTAGAAAAGACATTCACACTCTCACAGCTAAATATCCGGCCATAGCCTTTGTCAGAAGACAAGAGCACACACAAACATCACACAGTTAGTCACACACATTTCGTGCACATATGCCCACCATCTCCGGCCGCTGCATCTACAGTCTCTGAGAATCACGTCCAAACAAACCATCACTCATGCCTGCTCACCTCTCGTCAGCAGCTGCTTGGCTAGTGGCAAGAAAGTCATGTGCAACGTGTACTCTGTGCTCTTTCCTGCACATTTTTTAGAATGTATACTTGTTCAGTTTTGTGCTCTGTTTGGACTTGCATTTGTGTGTTGTCACTGTGCCAGTGCTGCCAAGTTAGTGGTTTTGGTACCTGTCTAGTGACTAGTGAGCATCATAGTAGGTTTTAAAAATATTGTGGTGGTGTTACAGTAAAATCACTTGATCCATTCATCTTGCAGAAAATAACACTATTTATTAACATCTATTAGTTCTTGAATTGATATCACCTAAACATTTATAATATACGGTATTCTGTCGTCATTACTGTATTGTTATGCATTCTGGTATTAATAAATCTGCAGCTGCTTGCAGTGTACATATATATCATGCCAGTGTTTATGTGGTATTTTTTACACAACTGGATATTGTTTTAGCACTAAACATGGGTAAAGTAAAGACACAGTAAGTCCAGAAATGTTGTGCTGAATGGCTGTGCGGTAGTAAATTTGTAAACTGATCAGAAAGAATTTTTGGTGATGACAAGAGCATCTAGCAAGTTTTGTTGTAGTATGTTGTTTGTACCTTATGCTGACATATAAGCCATAGTGGCACAAAAAAGAAAAAGAAAAAAAAACAGCTGCAGCACACTAAAGAAAAATACCAGTCAAAACCATAACAGAATCTTTAAAAGTGAATCAAGCTGAGGGTTCCCTTGCATTTTTTGCCATTGTGCAATCATATCATGTCGTCACTTACATGGGTTGTATGTGAATTTAATTGGAGATCCTTTAAAATTTATGCTGTAATAATCTTGTTACAATGTTTATTCTTCGTACTTTGTGATAATGTTTTCTCTTCTGCTATATGATCCTTGCACCCAGTAGTTTCCAAACACTATATTTGTTTACAAAATATGACAGTACACATGTGATGTATTACGACAATGAAAGGAACCTGTGACCCCACTGGAGGTACTCTATTTTACTTATATTATGTTTACCGTTAAATATAAGTTTAATTTTTTGTCAAAAGAAACCCAAAACCATATTCTGAAATAGTGTTTTGTTTCTCCACTACACAGTGCTACAAGTTCCTCCAAAAAATCCTCTCTCTCTCTCTCTCTCTCTCTCTCTCTCTCTCTCTCTCTCATATCAAACGAAAGCGATGGCATGTTGATACACACACAAACATGCACACAAAATTCAAGCTTTCGCAACCAATGGTTGCTTCATCAGGAAAGTGGGAAGGAGAGGGGAAAGACTAAAGGATGTGGGTTTTAAGGGAGAGGGTAAGGAGTCATTCCAATCCCGGGAGCAGAAAGACTTACCTTAGGGGGGGAAAAAGGACAGGTATACACTAGTGCGCGCGCACACACACATCCGCATGTACACAGACACAAGCAGACATTTGTAAAGGCAAAGGTTTGGGCAGATATGTCAGTCGAGGTGGAAGTACAGAGGCAAAGATGTTGTTGAATGACAGGTGAGGTACGAGTGGCGGCAACTTGAAATTAGCGGAGGTTGAGGCCTGGTGGGTAACAGGAAGGGAGGATATACTAAAGGGCAAGTTCCCATCTCCGGAGTTCTGACAGGTTGGTGTTAGTGGGAAGTATCCAGATAACCCGGACGGTGTAACACTGTGCCAAGATGTGCTGGCCGTGCGCCAAGGCATGTTCAGCCACAGGGTGATCCCCATTACCAACAAACACTGTCTGCCTGTGTCCATTCTTGCAAATGGACAGTTTGTTGCTGGTCATTCCCACATAGAAAGCTTCACAGTGTAGGCAGGTCAGTTGGTATATCGCGTGGGTGATTTCACACGTGGCTCTGCCTTTGATCGTGTACACCTTCCAGGTTACAGGACTGGAGTAGGTGGTGGTGGGAGGGTGCATGGGACAGGTTTTACACCGGGGGCAGTTACAAGGGTAGGAGCCAGAGGGTAGGGAAGGTGGTTTGGGGATTTCATAGGGATGAACCAAGAGGTTACGAAGGTTAGGTGGACGGCGGAAAGACACTCTTGGTGGAGTGGGGAGGATTTCATGAAGGATGGATCTCATTTCAGGGCAGGATTTGAGGAAGTTGTATCCCTGCTGGAGAGCCACATTCAGAGTCCGATCCAGTCCGGAAAGTATCCTGTCACAAGTGGGGCACTTTTGGGGTTTTTCTGTGGGAGGTTCTGGGTTTGAGGGGATGAGGAAGTGGCTCTGGTAATTTGCTTCTGTACCAGGTCGGGAGGGTAGTTGCGGGATGTGAAAGCTGTCTTTAGGTTGTTGGTGTAATGGTTCAGGGATTCCGGACTGGAGCAGATTCATTTGCCACGAAGACCTAGGTTGTAGGGAAGGGATCGTTTGGTGTGGAATGGGTGGCAGCTGTCATAATGGTGATACTGTTGCTTGTTGGTGGGTTTGATGTGGACAGATGTGTGAAGCTGGCCATTGGACAGATGGAGGTTGACGTCAAGGAAAGTGGCATGGGATTTTGAGTAGGACCAGGTGAATCTGATGGAATCAAAGGAGTTGAGGTTGGAGAGGAAATTCTGGAGTTCTTCTTCATTGTGAGTCCAGATCATGAAGATGTCATCAATAAATCTGTACCAAGTTTTGGGTTGGCAGGCCTGGGGAACCAAGAAGGCTTCCTCTAAGCGACCCATAAATAGGTTGGCGTACGAGGGGGCCATCTTGCTAACCATGGCTGTTCCCTTTAATTGTTGGAATGTCTGGCCTTCGAAAGTGAAGAAGTTGTGAGTCAGGATGAAGCTGGCTAAGGTAATGAGGAAAGAGGTTTTAGGCAGGGTGGCAGGTGATCGGCGTGAAAGGAAGTGCTTCATCGCAGCGAGGCCCTGGACGTGCGGAATATTTGTGTAGAAGGAAGTGGCATCAATGGTTACAAGGATGGTTTCTGGGGGTAACAGATTGGGTAAGGATTCCAGGTGTTCAAGAAAGTGGTTGGTGTGTTTGATGAAGGATGGGAGACTGCATGTAATGGGTTGAACGCATCTCTGCCTACGTAGATCAACACCATCAACTTTCCATTTCATAATATTGCTACATTCCATCCTGGATTTCCCATTGTTCAATTTGAAATGTATGTTTGACAGAATTCAGAGTATTGTTACATGGCAGTCACTAAATGTACTTCAGTACTGTTCTTATTTCTTAAACTTTAATGTTATATTATAGAATATATTTCTTTTATGTTTGTCTGGTCTGATGCTTTATCTTGCCAGGAAAGTTCATAGATCTTGTATGGTAGGATGAAAGTGTTACCAAAGTATGAAATCTAGTGAAGAAGGTGACTGAAAAGACCTCTGTGAACATTTTTATGTTCAGTTTGCCAGGCTTGTCATATGTTCTGGTTTGTGTCCATTTTTCCGAACCCCCTTGTAATATTCAGTCCTAGAATCTTGACTGTAGCAGACAGTCCATTACAGTCTATGCTAATTCAGGGAAATATTGCCAGGCAGCTAATGTTTCATACATAGTCTGCACACAAAGAAAAGAAAATTCATAAAGAAATTAGTGTGATGTAAACTGATGCCAAAAAGTATTTCAAGCCATCTATCTTAAAATATTTGTTACTCCATTTCCATCAGTTGTGAAGGAGCCTCACAACCATTATCGGGATGAACCCTTCATTACCCACATCGTTACTGAAGTCTGTCAATAGCTACTTCAGTTTTCCAAATTCAGTTGAGTGTTCTATGCAGCAGTGTAGGTTTGTGTCCTGATCCAACAGACATTTGCAGGAGGGCGTGTGACAACTGATAATCCTCTGTTGAAAGAAATATGTATTATAAAGAAGAGTTTTTGATGCCATCTCTGCTGCAATATTTGTCTTCAGCCCATCGTTTGAAAAATTACTTATATGGTTTGAGACAAAATTTAAAAAAGAGATAGTAGTAACTCAATATTGTTAATGCACCGGTGAGTTGCCATTTCCAGCGATGTGTTAAAAGGATGTCTACTGTAGTTATGATTTGAATTGTTGTTAAAAATTCTTATTTTCTTTCTTAATAACTTTTCAGTTAAAAATTATTTTCTTTCTTAATAACTTTTCAGATACATTGTATACGATGTTGGACAAGTAGCATTCAGTGTTGGCTGAAAGTTAATTCAAGTAGAAATTTTAAATTTGCGATGACTTTATCTAATGAAATATGTGATAACCCTTGTATACAAAGGATCAAGAAATGTGCTGTTATTATTTTTATGTGTGTCTTGTTAGATTACTTTAGCACTTGTGTATAATTATCCAATTTGCTACTGTCCCAGATGGCAATTATTGGGACTGGAGCTGTGTAAAAATACACTCTCTATCATTTAAGACTGAATATAATGCCTGAATCCCTTGTGCATTTTACACATGCAGTTTGTTTTCTCACAGCTTAAAATTTGTGTGAATTTTACTTAAAAGGACTGATAGTGTCACCTAATGTGCTGAAAATTACTGAAGTTTCACATATTGTAACACCTAATGAAAAGGCAAAACTTCTGATAGGGATTTCATTTAATCATAAGATTGACTGTGCTTCAGATATAAAACCAGTTTTGACAAACTTCAAATTTGTTATTGATTTTAATCTCTGGTATAGTTTTCTGTTAATATCAAGTTCTTGCACTGGGATTCAAACAGTTTGTGTGATGATTTCATACCATCACATATGTTAAAATGTTTGATTCCACACAAAATATGTTTTATCTTTGAAAGCACTATCACATGGTCTTAATATGAATACCTTAAAGTCAAAGTATTCAATGTGGTGTATGAGATTTTGGAGTGATTAATTGTAATTAAATACTGGGTTCTGCCATAAAAGTTTCTTTTAAGTTATGATTTCTTAATATGTCACTGTCACAGCTATTATATGAAAAACAATTTTAGCCAAGTAAAATTTTCTGTACATACATTAATTCTGTGCTTTGATAAATTTGTGTTTTTAAGCATACATCTTAGGCATACAGATGTGTGTCAATATTTGCTTTGCGTTTGAAGAGGACTGATATTTTTGTAGCCTTTTATGTGAGTGTTCTACAATGTAATGTTCACCATCTGTGTATTTAAAAGTGGAATAAAAAACTAAAAAAGGAAGCTAACAGTAGCAGAAGAAAAATTCTTGAGTAAAATTTTTTCTCATTATTATTATTTTTTTTTCTGATTTAGGGTCAGCAATTACGGAGTTGCTGTGACTGCAAAGTTAATAAAAACATAAATTCATCTAATAATGACTTTCGTTTACTTTCCCTTCAGATCATAAATCCTGTAAAGGGGACAACTTGCTGTTCATTCAAAATTAGAGGGTTTATAACACATTCGTAAATACAGAAGTCCTTACACTTTTTTATTTTTATTATTATTTTTTCCAAATTACGTGTTTACTTATCCTTGATCTCAAAATTTGTCAGGAAAAAATGCTAAAACTTATCTTGAAACCAGGGAAATCACTTCGGAAAACTTCTGGCAGTCTAGGGCATTCTTGTCTTTCATGTGTGCACGTGGTAAATGCGAAATGCATACTACAGTGATATTACTAAGTGCATCCAAGATGGACCAACATGCTGTTATTGCTTTCTTTCCTGCTGAAGGACAAACATCATTAGACATCCATCAGATAATGAAGAAGGTGTATGGGGCAGCATGTTGGTCAAACACTACCGTTGTGGAATGGTGCGCCAAGTGCCATGCGGGTCATGATTCGACACAAGATGCTAGTTACTGTGGAAGGCAAGTCTCAACTGGGAGACTAAAGTTGGAGACACTTGGTCACCCATCTTATAGTACTGTTTGCTCCCCACGAGCATATCATGCGTGCGGTCCTTTAAAAAAGTCTTTGAAGGGTCAAAATTCCTGTCGGATCTGTTTGTCCAACAGACAGCTTATGGACTTCATGTAGCAGAACACAGTGCTTTACCAAATATGTACCTTCAACCTGGTGTGGCAGTGGGACGATTGGCTCAATAATTGTGGCGTTTTTGCCTGATTGGCATTCTGATTATGGCCTGTACAGCCTTCAAATTGTAACGTTTGAAGCATAGGGATGGCACATTAGTGCAAGATTCAATTGATTTAATGCCCTTGTTGACCTCTTCATTAGAGAGCATAACAATTATGCATTCAAAAATGAATTGTATGGCTACTTTTAAAACTACACAGGCAGATGGCATATTTTAAAAAATCACTAAAAGTGTGAACCTAGTAGCACCAATGCCAGAAAAATATCTTCTTTTTATCTCAGCAGTGACGTTGTCGTAAAAGTATCCAGATTCCTATAACGGGCACCCAGGTGTATAATGTTCCGTTTGCTAAGTTTTGAAACTTCCGTTTAATCAGAGTATTTTTTCCAGTTTGTTTCACTGTTTTAATATTAAATTCATTTTTTTTTAATTTTAGATATCTCTGGCTGCCTGCTGGGATGTAGTTTCTGTGTAGTGTATGGTTTATGTATGTGATATTTCTGCAAAATTATAAACTCTCCTGGACTGAAATGCTTCACCTGCTTCAGTAATTTTCTTTTCCATTCTTAGGGATTGTCCAGCCATGCAGATAGCTGGTGGTAATGTGCCTCCAAAAGAATCCGGTTATCTCAGCTACCCGAAACCTGGAAGTCCACCTGTTAATGGCCATGGAATCTACACACCAGAGATTGTGCCTGGTGATGTTTCTCCACCATTGCGAATAAATATATGTGCACAGGTAAGCCACAAGTATAATCTCTGAAGAGAGAAACCACTGTTGAAAATCTCATGTGACTGCAGAATCATTATTACTGTTTCAGTGTTTAACATGAAGTTGAAGTTGATATATATTTGCCATATTTTAAACAAAAGGTTAGAGAGAGAAGGCTTCTATTAGCATACTAATTTTTCATAAGGAGAAACACATTGTAGTCGGTCTTGATAAATACTCAATGAGATTGCCACAGTTGTGGTGTTCAAAGCATTTGACTTGCATTAGCGTACATCTATTGAAATTGTGAATCCATCTATGTATTGTTTGAACATTGCATATACTGTTAAACGAGACAGACGAGATGTCACAGAGCAATGCATTTTACCTGTTCTAGCGATGCTGTTGGTCTCCACCCGTAGAGCCGCTGAGTCATTCTCAGAGGGAAATGGTATGAGGTTTTACCTTCACTAACAACACAAACATATGCTCTCGAAAATAAATAAGTTAAAGAGGTTAGGCCAGTCAAGTTTAAGTGAGCGGTTTCTTGATGTAGCAGCAATTTAAAGCCTGACCAAAAAAGTGAAGCACCCAGAAGACATCGTCAGACGGCAGTGTAACTTCATAAGTGTAAACATCTGTTGGAGTTATGTAAATGAATAGAGTTGCAATTTTCTGTGGCTGGCTTGTCAAATCTTGTAATATTCAGATTTGTGTGGCATTTGGATGTGACAGCAAATGGCTACTCTGCAAATCGCAATTAGATGCTCGGCATAGTGGTCGTCGAACCACCTTACAGTAATTCTCTATTATTCCAGTCTCAAACAGCGTGCAGAAAAACAAACACCTATATCTATCCATGCAAGCTCTGATTTCCCTTATTTTATTGAGACTATCATTTCTCCCTATGTAGGTCTGTGTATACAAAATATATGTATACGTACTCTCTCAATGTACTCTGTTAATCATGTCTGTTATGGATCAGATACCGCACAGCGGTACTACAAAAAAGGACAGACATATGTGGTGTAGGCAGTCCCTTCAGTAGTCTGCGGCGTTTTCTACATGTTCTGCCAATAAAACAGTCTTTAGTTCCCAACAACATTTTCTATGTTTCTTTCTAATTTAAGTTGTTCATAATTGTAATTGTAAACGGGCTTTAAATTTGACTGATTTATCGTGTAACAGAAATTTAACGGGTTCCTTTTAACACTCGTGTGGATGACTTCACACTTTTCATTATTTAGGATCAATTGACAATTTTCTCACCATACAGACAGTAGCTCGATGTTGACTGCATGGGAATTTTGAGGGCAGGCATACTTGTCGAAGTCCCGGTCAACCGGGTTTACCCGTCGCGAGGGAGGATTGCCGCATTGCTCACCGAACGTGACCCTTTATATTTGCACCTCTCATCCAACTAACAGACTAGATGCTACATTCTGTGTTATCCCGCACCACCGGTCGGAGACTATCGGCTACCATACGAGGTAAGTACTACCCGTGTGTAGGATTCCGTTAATGCCACAACACAGATGGCTGCATTTGGAATGATGCTGTGACTAGGAAGTACATACTGACAAATGGAGTCGCATTGCTTTCAGCGACACATTTCAGTGGTGCACTGCCCCGGGTGACTGACGTCAGAGTATGGCAGGGCAACCTTATTCTGTAGGACACAGCTCTTCCACACATGGAACGTGTCTCTATAAACTGTCTTCGTGATGTTGAGGTACTCCCACGGCTAACAGGGTCAAGAGATCTGTCTCTGATAGAGCACATGTAGGACCAGCTCGGGCACCAACTCCGGCCCAGTACGTGTGTTGAGGATAGCGATAGCGAGGACGAGTAACTACAGTTGTAGGTCAGCTTGCCTCAGAAGAGGATAAAACGGCTTTGACACCCTTTCGTACTGAATTGCTGTGTGCATCCAGGACAGAGGGGATGCAACACCCTACTGACAAGTGGGCTCATACTGCCAAGTTGTTTGTAAATTTGATTAGATTTTACAATCACTGAAACATCGTGTACCCTCTCAACCAGTGGAGTTTCGTTTCATTTCCTCCTCCACTTGTGGGTGCTTCACTTTTTTTGGTAGGCAGTGTGTATGTTTGGAACGTCCATGACAGAAGTGCAAGTTCCTTGAAATAGCAGTGTTACTCCAGTGCACAGTCGTATTTAATGCTCATATGTCCGGTGTTCACAGTGCTTTTTACAGTGTTTCTGCTTTAACAATAGAGCACTGGACAACTTTTTGGTCAGTAGTGGTACATCGGCATTCGTCAGATCGTGCAAAGTGCATAGCAGAGCACTTCCTGCTGGAGGAGCGCGAATCGATATGTGGATCCACCTCATAGGTGAGCTGTTACAATCGCCCCAAAGGAAGGAGTATGAATTTGATGGCCCATTGACAGTGAATTCATTAGAGTTGGAGCACAGGCTTAGTTTGGTGAAGGAAGTTGACTGTGCCCCTTAGAAGAACTATCCTGACATTTCTCTAAAAAGTTTTATGGGTATCGTGTAAAATTTGTATGCACGGATGGGGAATTCAGACTGCGTTCTTCCGAATGCAAGTCTGTGTCTTGCCATTACGCCACCTCGCTGACAAAGTTACTGTGGGGGTGAACAGTTTCATTATAAGAACATTCACTGGCCCTCAATAGAGTTAAGATGCTAATACTGGCCCTCAATAGAGTTAAGATGCTAATAAACTTCAGAAATGCTTGGTTTCCCTAAAGTAAAAGTTCACTTCAAGTTTTGAGTCATGATTCAATGGAGCTAAAAAGGGGAATTTGCACTTTATTTGTACAGTTAACTTGAATCAGTCATCAATTTAATCTGCGCACAATTATTTTTTATGATAATGTTTATAAGGATGGAAATCGAATAAAACATTAATCCTCCACACTTAGTTATGAACTTAGCTGTTGGATTCTTCCCTCTGGTAATCTGTATCAATATAAAAACCATCAAAAATAAAGTCCATAAGTAGTGTTCAGTTACTTAAATTTTCCCTCGCTGTGTGAGCATCCCCGCAGGTAGCTTGCCACTCTTTGGCGGGTTCATGATTGGCTACCACAGTGTCCCTTCCAAGCTCCTGCCAATCTTTTCCCCTCCCTTGTGGAACATGTCTATGATGTTATTGGAAATGTTCTGCATCGTCTGTCGCTGACGTAAGAACTGTCTCACCTTTGTTTTTCACTCGCTTGTCCTTTCTTCGGTTCCCTTCTCCTCTCGTTCATCTGCTTCGGCGTTTGGGGTTCCCCTTTTTCTTCTTCCTCCCTGTGCCCTCCTGAAGGCCAGCCCACACATCTGAAGTATAACACGTGACTGGATAATGGGTAACTCCCAGCCCTGGGTCGACAGATAGGGTTTGCACGTACCCCCTGGTACAGGGGTGATTGCCTGAGCTGCAACTTTCCCTAATTGCCGATTGGTCCCTCTATCAGATGGTCGGGAAGTATGCCCTAAGGTGTGAACAATCACCTAAGATGGGTGGGCCCGTTATGAAGGGAGCCCCCAGTTGGAAGGAGTGCGCCGTCGGAGACACTGGCAATCATGAGGGATTTTCTCGCAATGAGTCAATCATCTTCCCAATCAACATCTATGAAACATAAATGTAATGAGGCTAATTATTTGAAGACCCTTCCTGCTGCACCATGGTTCCTTATGGTCTCGTGTACTGAAGATGGTCAGTCCTTCGCCAGGGTATATTATTCAGAAAGGTGTTGATGCAATTGCTGACCCTGTGAAATCCTGCTCTCGTTTACAGAATGGCACTTTGCTTTCGGATTTTCAAGCACAACTGCTTACTGCATCGCTTCTCCACAGCTATGCTGTTCGTGTAGAGGCCCATAGACCTTTGAATTCTTCCGGTGGTGTAATTTACACCAGGATGCTCGACGGTCTAACTGAGGCTGAAATCTAGTCTTACCTCTCTGATCAGGCCGTCATTGCCGTTCATCATGCAATGTAAAAGGTAGATTCCTCCTTAGTGCCCACACACACTCTTTTCCTCATCTTTGATAGTGTGGTGCTGCCGTCGAAGATCAAAGCAGGCAATGAAATTATCACAGTCCGGCTGTACATTCCGAACTCTATGCACTGCTACTAGTATCATCATTTCAACCACACTAGATGTGTTGTCGACGCCCAGCCAAATGTGTAACCTGTGGTAGGGATGCACACAAGGGCGATTTTCCACCTCCTCCTCCCCGATGAATCAACTGCAATAGCAGCCATTCCGCCGCCTCTTGGGATTGTCCCGTGCATCTTGATGAGCGGGCTGTCAAAGAGGTTCGGTTAAAGGAAAAAGTGCCTTACTTAGTAGCTAACAAGTTACTGGCTAGTCGCAAACCCTGTGTTCTCCCTTCTGGCTCATATAGTTCTGTTTTTGTTACTCCTCGCTCTGTGAAGCACATGGCCACGCAGATGTGTGACCTCAAATTCAGCTCCGAGTTTGTGAAATCTCCCAGTGTCAAGCTAGCATTGCCATCCTCCCGTCTCAATGTGCGAAGCCACCAGCTACACAACCAGTAGGCAGGAAAGGACAGAAGGAGTACTCCTGTGAAGACTTTCTCCATCCCTCCAGCCAAACAACACCCTAGACTGTCCGGTTAGAGAAAAGCTTGAAGAAGTCCACCAAAGGCAAACAGTCTTCTCCTTCTCCAACTCAAAGATCCTGTTTAACAGTGTCAGCACGTGGTACCTTAGCCCAGCCGGCCTCTCTTTCCAGTGCCCACCACCAACCGATTTTCAGCGTTGGACTCCACAGACTGACTGCACAAGCAAACAGATGCTTCTGTGGACCCCATGGAGCAGGATCCTCCTGCTTCTGTGCCCTGTAGTAGCGACTCTCCACTGGCTGTCCCTTGGTGACTGCCGAGTTGACACCCCTACATCTCTTCCTCATCATGACTGTCCTCAAATGAAACATTCACAGCCTTCGGTCCCACAAAGAGGATTTATGGCTGCATTTAACATCACATCATCCCCTTGTACTCTGCCTTCAGGAAACAAAATTGCACCCTCACGACCACTTTGAGCTTTCACATTACTTATCGATTCGTTTTGCCCTTCCCCCTGAGTTCGGCATTCCATCTCATGGGGGTGTCATGCTGCTCGTACGGATGACATTCATAGTCAACCCATCTCTCTGACTACCTGTCTTCAAGCTGTTGCAGTTCGCCTTTTTCTTCCCCAGCTGACTTTTTCCCTCTGTACCATATATGTGTCTCAGTCATTCGATGTCACCAGGGCAAGACTTCCTTCATCTTGTTGGGCAGCTACCTCCCCCCATTTTTGCTATTCGGTGACTTTAATGCACATCAACCCATTTGGGGTTCTCCCAGGACCTGTCAGAGAGGTGCCCTGTTGGCTGACCTCCTTAACCAACTTAACCTCTTCTGCCTTAACACTGGAGCACCCACTTTCCTTTCTGACTACTCGCACTCCTGTTCCCATTTGGATCTATCCTTTTACACTGCCCAGCTTGCCCATCGTCTTGAGTGATCTGTTCTTTCAGACACCTACACCGGTTGCTGACTCCTGTCCCATCTGTGTGCATGCCCAAATGGCAGCTTACTAAGGCTGACTGGCAGCTTTACTCCTCCCTGGCAATCTTTGAAGAAAAAGATTTCCCCAGTTGTGATGACTGGGTCGACTATCTCACCAATGTTATCCTTTCTGCTGCAGAATATTCCATTCCTTGCACTTCCTCTTTACCACGTCATGTCCCAGTCTCTTGGTGGGCTGGGCATACCACGATGCAATTCGCACTCAGAGACGTGCTCTCGGTGTTTTTTACCGTCATCCTACAATTGCAAACTGTATTCATTATAAAAAGATGCGTGTAAAGTGTCGTCGCGTTCTTCGGGATAGCAAACAAGCTAGCTGGATTTCATTCACTAGTTCTTTCAACAGTTCCACCCCTTTCTCTGTCGTGTGGGCCAACCTCAGATGGCTCTCTGTGACTGAGATCCATTCCCCCATTTCTGGCCACACAGTAACAAACGTCACCGTGGACCCTATTGCTGTCTCCAACACCTTCGGCTGCCGTTCTGCGGAAGTTTAGAGCTCTTCCCACTATCACCCTGCCTTCCTCCATCGGAACTGAGCGGAGGATGCTCGGGCAGTATCCTTCTCTTCTCCGAATCATGAGTGCTACAATGCCGCCTTTACTATGAGGTAGTTTGATCATGCTCTTAGTTCATCCCGATCCTCTGCCCCAGGGCCGGACGCCATCCACATTTGGATGGTGCAGCACCTTTCTTTTGCGGGCAAGCACTTTCTGCTTAACACATACAACCACATTTGGGCAGAGGACACATCTCCTGGGTGCTGGCGTGAAGCCACCATCCTAATCATACCTAAGCCCAGTAAGGACAAAAACCCTTCCTTCTAGCTACTGCTCCATCTCTTACCAGGTGCATTTCCAAGGTAATGGAACGTATGATTCGTGCCCGGTTGGTAGGGTGGCTAGAGTCTCGCAATTTACTGATGAATGCACAGTGTGGATTTAGAGCACGCCATTCTGCAGTTGATCATCTTGTTACTTTGTCTACCCATGTTGTGAATGGTTTTCTGCTGAAATCTCAGACTGTGGCCGTGTTTTTCGGTTTAGAGAAGACATACGACACCTATTGGAGAACTGGTATCCTCTGTACTCTTTACACGTGGGCTTCCGCGGCCGCCTCCCCTGTTTCCTTGAGGCATTTTTACAAGATCGAGTTTTCAAGGTGCGTGTGGGTTCTGCCTTGTTGGACACCTTTATCCAGGATAATGGTGTGCCTCAGGGTTGTGTCCTGGGTGTTGTCCTGGGTGTTGTCCTGTGTGCTATAGCCATTAACCGTATCATGGCCTGTCTCCCACTGGGCCTCTCCGGCTCCCTTTTTATTTATGATTTTGCCATCTATTGTAGTTCTCCACAGACCAGTCTCACTGAGAGGCGTCTTCTGTGGTGTGTTGATCGTCTTTAGTCTTGGAGCATCAACAATGGCTTTTGCTTTTCCACTGATAAAACCGTCTGTATGCATTTCTGGTGATGCAAGTGGTTTTTCCTGCTATCTTTACATCTTGGGCCTGTTGTCCTTCTGTTCATTGAAACTACGAAATTCCTGGGGCTCTTGATCAATAGGAAAGTCTCTTGGTCCTCCCACGTATCTTATCTGACAGTCCGCTGTACACGGTTCCTCAATCTCCTACGTGTCCTCAATGGTACTTCCTGGGGTGCTGATCAAATCACCCTCCTCTGTTTGTATCGGCCCCTTGTCCATTCGAAACTAGACTATGGGTGCTTTATGTGTGTGCATGCCCATCCTTCTTACGCCGTCTCAACACTATCCACCATCTTGACATCCGTTTGGCCATGGGTGCGTTTTACACCAGCCTGTTTGAGAGTCTGTATGCTGAAGCTGCTGAACTACCCCTATCCACCGCTGTGACTCTCCTCTGCAGGTACGCATGCCATTTGTCTGCCGTGCATAGCCACCCATCCTATGCCGCCTCCTTTCATGATTCCTTTGATCATCAGTATGGGGCTCATCCTTTCTCTCTGTTACCTCCTGCAGTCCACTTTTGGCACTTGCTTCGGCGGCCTAACTTCACACTACCTGCACCTTTCCCAGTGGGTGGTGAACCCTTCACAACCTTGGCTTCGTGAAGCGGCCCATGTTAACCTTAGCCTTCATTCGCTTCCTAAGGAAGTACCAGAACTCCAAGCGCCAATAGAAAGCACTGATGCTCAAATCGTTATAGGCACTGAAAGCTGGCTAAAGCCGGATATAAGCTCAGTCGAAATTTTTGCAAAGAACCTAATGATGTTCTGAAAGAATAGGCTAAACACGGTTGGCGGAGGCATGTTTGTTGCTGTCAGAAGTAGTTTAACTTGTCACGAAATTGAAGTAGATACTTCCTGTGAGTTAGTATGGTTGGAGCTCATTGTTGGCAACCAGAATAAAATAATAATTGGATCCTTTTACCGACCTCCCAATTCAGATGATACAGTTGCTGAAAGTTTCAAAGAAAACTTGAGTTTGATTTCAAACCCGTAGCCAAATCATTGGAAGGTAGGAGACGAGATACCGGCAGGAGTAAAGCTGTGAGGACGGGGCGTGAGTCGTGCTTGGGTAGCTCAGTTGGTAGAGCACTTGCCCGCGAAAGGCAAAGGTCCCGAGTTCGAGTCTCGGTCCAGCACACAGTTTTAATCTGCCAGGAAGTTTCATATCAGCACACACTCCGCTGCAGAGTGAAAATCTCATTCTGCATACTATAACAGTTGGTGGTGACTTTAATTTACCCTCGATATGTTGGCGAAAATACGTAGGTACGCATAAAATATCATCCGAAATTGTGCTAAATGCATTCTTTGAAAATTATCTTGAGCAATTAGTTCATGAGCCCACGCGAACAGTAAAAGGTTTTGAAAACATACTGGACCTCTTAGCAACAAATAATCCTGAGTTAATAACGAGCATCAAAACCGATTCAGGGATTAGTGAACACAGGGTTGTTGTAGCGAGATTGAATATTGTAATCCCCAAATCCTCGAAAAATAAGCGAAAAATGTACCTATTCAAAAAAGCAGATAAAAATTCACTTGTCGCCTTCCTGAGATATAATCTCCACTCATTCCAAATTAATATTATAAGTGTAGACCAGATGTGGCTTAAATTCAAAGAAATAGTATCGGCAGCAGTTGAGAGATTTATACCAAATAAATTAACAAACGACGGAGCTGATCCTCCTTGGTACACACAACGGGTTAGAACACTTGCAGAAACAACGAAACAAACATGCCAAATTCAAACAGACGCAAAATCTCCAAGATTGGCGATCTTTTACAGAACTCGAAATTTAGCTCAGACTTCAATGCCAGATGCTTATAACAGTTTCCACAATGAAACTTCATCCGGAAACCTGCCAGAAAATCGAAAGCAACTCTGGTCGTATGTGAAGTATGTTAGCGGCAAGAAATAATCAATGCCTTCTATGCACGATAGCAATGGAGATACTGTCGAAGACAGTGGTGCCAAAGCAGAGTTACTAAACACAGCCTTCCGAAATGCCTTCACAAAAGACGACGAAGTAAATATTCCAGAATTCGAATCGAGAACAGCTGCCAACATTAGTAACATAGAAGTAAATATCCTCGGAGTAGTGAAGCAACTTAGTCACTTAATAAAAGCAAGTCTTCTGGTCCAGAATGTATACCAGTTACGTTCCTTTTGGAGTATGCTGATGCATTAGCTCCATACTTAACAATCATATACAACCGTTCACTCGACGAAAGATCGATACCCAAAGACTGGAAAGTTGCACAGGTCACACCAATATTCAAGAAAGGTAGTAGGAGTAATCCACTAAATTACAGGCCCATATCGTTAACGTTGATATGCAGCAGGATTTTAGAACATATGTTGTGTTCAAACATAATGAATTAACCTCGAAGAAAACAGTCTATTAACACACAGTCAACATGAGTTAAGAAAACATCGTTCCTGTGAAACACAACTAGCTCTTTATTCACATGAAGTGCTGAGTGCTATTGACAAAAGATTTCAGATCGATTCTGTATTTCTGGATTTCCAGAAGGCCTTTGACACTGTACCACACAAGCGGCTCGTAGTGAAGTTGTGTGCTTATGGAATATCATCTCAGTTATGTGACTGGATAAGTGATTTCTGGTGTTCCCCAAGGTAGTGTTATAGGCCCTTTGCTGTTCCTTATCTATATAAACTGTTTGGGAGACAATCTGAGCAGCCGTCTTCAGTTGTTTGCAGATGACGCTGTCGTTTATCGACTAATAAAGTCATCAGACGACAAACTGCAAAACGATTTAGAAGAAATGTTGGAATGGTGCGAAAAATGGCAGTTGACCTTAAATAAGGAAAAGTGAGGTCTTCCACATGAGTGCTGAAAGGAACGCGTTAAAGCTCGGTTACACGATAAATCAGTCTAATTTAAAAGCCGTAAATTCAACTAAATACCTCGGTATTACAATTACGAACAATTTAAATTGGAAGGAACACACAGAAAATGTTGTGCGGAAGGCTAACCAAAGACTGTGTTTTATTGGCAGGACACTTAGAAAATGATGCTGTAATTTACCATCTAGTAAGGTCATCCGAAGGCCAGTATCAGTTGCAAAGCGATTTAGAAAAGATTGCTGTATGGTGTGGCAGGTGGCAGTTGACGCTAAATAACGAAAAGTGTGAGGTGATCCACATGAGTTCCAAATGAAATCCGTTGGAATTCGATTACTCGATAAATAGTACAATTCTCAATGCTGTCAATTCAACTAAGTACCGGGGTGTTAAAATTACTAACAACTTCAGTTGGAAAGACCACATAGATAATATTGTGGGGAAGGCGAGCCAAAGGTTGCGTTTCATTGGCAGGACACTTAGAAGATGCAACAAGTCCACTAGAGAGACAGCTTACACTACACTCGTTCGTCCTCTGTTAGAATATTGCTGCGCGGTGTGGGATCCTTACCAGGTGGGATTGACAGAGGACATCGAAAGGGTGCAAAAAAGGGCACCTCGTTTTGTATTATCACGTAATAGGGGAGAGAGTGTGGCAGATATGATACGCGAATTGGGATGGAAGTCATTAAAGCAAATATGGTTTTCGTCGCGGCGAGATCTATTTACGAAATTTGTCACCAACTTTCTCTTCCGAATGCGAAAATATTTTGTTGACACCAACTTACATAGGGAGGAACGATCACCAAGATAAAATAAGGGAAATCGGAGCTCATACGGAAATATATGGGTGTTCATTCTTCCCGCGCGCTATTAGAGATTGGAATAATAGAGAATTGTGAAGGTGGTTCGATCAACCCTCTACCAGGCACTTAAATGTGATTTGCAGAGTATCCATGTAGATGTAGATGTAGGAGGACACTATTCCAGCCTCGGTCTATCGCCATCAGTTTCACGACCTTCACATGGAACTTCGCGATAGTACCTTTGTATACACTGATGGCTCTCGGACTGATTGTGGGGTCTGGTGTGCCTTCATCATTGGCACACGTGTCTTTAGATATCAGCCTCCGGCACCCTCCTCAGTATTTACAGCCAAGCTCTTGGCCTTGTATCAGGCCATGGAATACATCCGACGACATAGCCTTTTCAATTGTGTCCTCTGCTCAGACTCACTCAGTGCCCTTCAAAGTCTATGTGTGCTGTACATTGCCCATCCCTTAGTGCAGCAGGTCCAGGAAAACTGTCATCTGCTCACTCTTGGTGGAGTCAGTGAGATCTTTCTGTGGATTCCTGGTTATGTCGGTCTGCCAGGAAACAAGGCTGCCGACGCTGCTGCCGAAGCTGCAGTCTTCATACCTCAGCCTGTGAGAACCTACTTTCCCTTTGATGATCTCTGTGTTGCTGTCTGTCAGGAGGTTGTGTCCCTTTGGCATCGCCAATGGTTCTCCCTTCACAGGAATAAGCTCCGGTTTATTAATCCTTTCCCAGTGGCTTGGACGACCTTCTCTCGGCCCTCCCTTGGCTGCGTTTTGGGCACTACCTTTTTAGCCTTCATCATTTGCCAAGTGGCGCTACCCCAGCACTTTGTACACATTGCACTCAAGTTTCAACTGTCCGCCACTTTCTGATGAAATGTCCATTTTCTTAACCTTTTACGTTCCTAGTCTGGTGTGCCATTTCAGTTTTTGACAGTTTTAGCAAATGATGTGGGGGCTGTCGCCCATGTCTTATTTTTTATCGGCCAAAGGAATATAGCGAGGCCATGTAATTTTTAGTTTTGGGTCTCCATTTCTGTATGGTGTCTTTTTTAGCCCTTTATCCATGTGCCTGTTTTTAACTGTTTTCTGTTATGTCAATTGGTACTGGTATATAGTCGTTTTTTTTAACTCGTCTCTGTTTCGTTTTCTATAGTTTTGACTTGCGCACGCGTGACCCCAGTCGTTTTTGTGCCCTAAAGCAAAACAAAACTGCATGAGCATCACTTTGTGTCTTCTCAATGATGAAATTCCTCTTTTCTTTAAGTTGTTCTAGTACAGATGCTACCACCGTATTTCTGAGCACAGAATTTCTAACAAAACCACCGGAAACAACTGCTACCTACAGATAAATAAAGACTCGCAGAGGTGACTGTTGATTGATACAGATATCCATAGGAATTGAGTGTTTTTGCAGTGTTCAACTAGTCCTATTTGCAAATTCTTAACTTTCTGTTAAGGCATGATAATTAAGGAGCTTAGCTGGCAAATCTGCAGAGCAACTCTCGTACCTCAGGTACTAGCCAGCTCAGCACTTGTGTGGTGCTTCTCTACAGTCCCATTTGGTGTTTTCGGTTATTCAGAATCTCTTTTAGAGAACCTGTACTTAAAATAAATAAATTAATGATTGCAACAATTCTTGCATCTTGACATCCAAAGAGAAATAATAAATGTTCTGAAGGTAGTCGTTAGAACAGTGTACTTCTCAATATGGGAACAATAAGCGGAAACAAGAAGTACAATATTTTTGAGTAAGTTGCATGTCAGATATTGTTTTTAGTTAGTTAGTTAGTTACATTTAGTATTTACGTGCTTGACCTGAAAAACCAATTAATATTGATGAATTGGGTTCCTTTTTTATGATTTCTCGTTTTATCAGGCTTAGACCCCATGTAAAGCAAAGTTTAATAAATTCCACAGGAAAATACTTTGTGTGGTCCACCCATCTTGAGTGTCAGTCCTAGCGGTTTGCCAGCAAGCACTGTGGATGTTCATCAACATACAGGAGTAGGTCTGGAATTTTCACCGAGGCGGACAGTCACTGCTGGAGGTGAGATAAAGTTAACCCTTTCTATTACTGTGATTTTGGATTCAAGTTTTTTTAGGGGCGATTAATAATGTGCTTCTTTGACTTCACAGAAATTCGCCTGAGTCCTTTACAAATTCAGCATTCGCCTCCGTATTTTAGAACTAACAGTCAAGATGATGGAAGGAAGGCAAGTATTAGCTTTTCTAGATTTCGTGTTAATTGTACATGTTGCATCTTCAATCTGTGTCACATTGTTAATGTCTCACATATTCTGCTTCCAGTGTACAAATATATTAAGTCTGTATCACAACAGCAGAAAGTATAAGAAAACAAATGTAATGGAATAATCATATATTGACATAACCTGTTTACTTAAATTTAATTCTTCTCCCATCTTTTAAAGACACATCTCTAAATTTACAATACAAGATGATGATTTGCACCATTTGTCATTTCCAACTTTGTCTATGAATGGAGAGAGAAATTGCTGTATTAATGCCATTATTACAGAGTGAAAGCCCTTCGCGAAAACGAAGGAGAGTGTCTCGTGGAGGCATTCAGATGGCAGTACCTGTTCCCACAACAGCACCACATACGAGGACACCTTGGGAACAGCGCCGTTCTCCCAGGCACCAGTCAACTGCTCGGAGGTTTGTTCTGTTTGATTTTTCAGATGTAGTTGTTAAAGACAGTGAGTCACGCAGCTCCTTGTTTTCCTGCAACTTTGCTGCTGAAGTGCCATCAAGTGCCTGACATGTATGAACATGTGAAACGATGGCGTGTTGTGTGGGGGTGAAGCAGCACATTTAAAAGGCAAATGAGGTCTTATTTCAGAGCTTACTGTGGTGCTGTAAATATGGAAAGTTGTTTTATAATGTGAAATTAAATAAAATGTTTTTCTTTACCTAGGCAATGTGGTTTCAGTAACAGAGAGAGATGGAAAACAACTTTTTCTTGAAAGCGAATTAAAATAGTCTGTACTGGTAGATTTTTATAATAAGTCAAAACCAGGAAAAGTGTAAGGTATGTTCATTATCACCACTGATGTTTGTTCATTGAAGAGGAGTTGGGTAATTAAAGAAGTGTTGTTAAGGGCAGAAAATTAGCACATACAGTGAATCGATGATGCAGTGGTGGTAGCTGAAAGTGAACGTGAATTGTTATTTATGCTAAACGTAATGGAACTTGGGCTGGCTGTAGTTTAAGATATGCAAAATAAATAAGAAGAAAGTATCACATTTGGATGTGCTGGAGAACTAAATGTTACAGCTGGGTAAAAAGGATCTAGAAGGGGTATATACATTTAGATATGCAGGAAGCAGAATTAATAAAACTGATTGGTACACACAGCATATAAATTAAACGACAAGGTCTTTTATAAAAATCAATAGCAGCTAGTGTCCATGAATGTAAAAACATGCCTAGTTTTAAATGTATTAAAATTAGTCTGAAATTTGTAAATAAAACTCAAGAAACAAACTAAAATTGGCGCAAAGCATCAGAAAGTATGTAGCTTGTACATGTACCCCCAATTGGTTCCTTTGGAATTCACACATATTAGGACACAGTTCATTTCTCATTTTAACCCATCAACTGCTCTATAACATGTTGACACGCGCCATTGCTGCTGTCCTCTGGTGCTCTGGACATGGTAATGCACGATATTGTTCCTTTTGATGATACTATTCGCACCGCTTGCTGACACCTTTGTGCTCCTGGGTGTTGAGGTGGGCTGCCACTCGATTCTGTGTGCGCTCTGGATGCATTAACGCATCAGGTCCTTAGTACCCAGGTAGCCCAATTTCCACCCTAAGTGCTCAGTAGCTTCCTGACATTCGGCCTGTGTGCATTGGCTGCTGTAATCTTATTTTTGTTGCTTTTTCATCTTTGTTTTTGACTGAGAAAATGGCATGCCATTGTGGTTGCACAGATGACTATACGAAGGTAGTGACGGGCAATTACACCTGGTACTTAGTATTACAGGATAGTGAAATATACTCACTATTTTTATATACTTGAATTTAGCATATTTCGCGACAGTACTCACTTTTCTGTGAAATATTTACAATATGATATTTGTCTTTTTGTGTTGGCTTCAGACGTCTAGTGAAAGTATGATTCCACAATGCTGTTTCGTCGGCTGCAGAAATGACCTGGATCAATGCGTTTGCCTCATTTTTGGTGCTTCAAATACCATTTCTTCGAATGTGGTTCCTTCTTGACGTTTATACAAAAAAAGTAGTAACATAATTCATTTTGCCTGTTCACTAGCAAATTATTATAACGGCGACCTGCACATTGTTCCGCTGTCACACACACAGTGTGTTCACTGCAGACTGACTACGGTCAAAGATGACTCTAGTGTCAGACATTTCACACAACACACAAGCTTCCACTTGTAACCAGTCTCTTTGATATTCTTCGTCACATCTACTAATATTAATCAATATGCTGTCACTCTCTAACATATTAGCATAAAATAAGGCAAATTACAATTCACAAAAAATATTCTGACAAAAATATAAGAAAACATTTACAACGTCCCTCATTAGATTTTGTATCGACAAATCCGGTAAAAAATAACAAATCTCCCAGATCCATTACAATAGAATAAACTGAAGTAGACCCCTCTATATAAAGATCATTCCAGTAGTGTTGTTGGAGAGACTAGTTGGTAAGCTGCTATCATTACATGTAGTTATAAAGCATTCTAAAGGCTACAAACAAACAAAAGTTCTTGACGGTAACTGAAATGATTAAAACATGTGCAGCACACTGTGCACAGCCCTCCCATACTTATAAAAACCAGTATATTTAGAACAATGATAGATGAAACTCTGCTCTTTTAAATACAGTTTCAATATATGAACTAATTTCATATACAACAGTGAATGAGCTAAACTGAATTGTGCACGAAGTCTCTGCAATTTGGATTTATCCTCTGCCAAACTCAAAATAGAATGGCTTCCAGAGGCAACAAAAGTTATTTCCAATATTTAAAATGTAAGGAAGATGATAGTTTTGCTGATCACTGTGAAGGACCCATTCATTTGTAGACTGGCACAGTGAAAAGACTTACACATGGAGCTATCGGCCAAAGCCTTCCTTAGCAAAGAAAATGAACACACACTTACATTACCAAGAGTGCCTCGTGCACACTTGGACGCCACCGCTGGCAGTTCCACCAGCCAGAATGGGACTGTCATATGAATAGCACAATCTGGAGAGGGGGGGGGGGGGGGAGGTGTAGAAGAGAGCTGGCAGGGCGTGCAGGGCCAAGAGACTGCCAGGCGCAGATTCAGGACTTGTGATCATGTTCATTGGGGGGGGGGGGGGGAGAATGAGGAACGAAAAGAGGGGGAGAGGAAAAGCAATCCATCCTACCACAATGGATACCTGCTGCATCTTTCTCTACCCATTCAGAAAAGTATCCCATATTCTGTTTCTTAAATGTTGCTGGAATCCTCCCCAAGGTCCTAACCATAAAAAAATTCCTTTCTGTGGATCCCACATCTCCTTCCTCAATGACCTCCACCTTTTCAGATTCTGCCAGTTCCTATCCCTCACAAATCTGCTACTGCAAAAACACATTTCCATGGCACAGGCCTCCCAGAGCCACCTCTGCTCCCTCTGTAAGATACAGCTACTGTGCAATCCATACTACATACACCACATTTTTGAAATTCAATCCCTTGCTCTCCAGCACCTGGAAGAGCATTCCAGACATCACCTTGGTAAGTTATCTGACCTGCCGACATCCTACTGCCACCTTGGGGTCCCACTATTTGAGCTCTTGTCCTATCCGTAGTGCTTCTCATCAGCCCCCGATAGCACCCATACCCTGCCTAGCAGACCTTTTCAACTGGACACGTATCCCAAAACTCCCTACCAACATTCTAAGTCCAGAGCCCAAACAATCCTGAAATGCTGTTGTTAACCTTTTCGCCAAAATCCTCAGCTCTACGGAAGTTTTCGTTTTATTCAAAGGACTCACCTTTAGCCCTACACCCAATGTAATAATGTCAGACTTGTCAAAGAGCTAATCTCATTCTCCTAGTCGCCTGCAGTGGAAACTATTCTTTCTCACCAACCCCTCCAATCAAAGCCAACATAATTCCAAAATTGATTCCTGCCTCATCCAGTTCATGTCACCACTCACCCAACCCCACACACACACACACACACACACACACACACACACACACACACACACCAGGACTGGAACAACTGAACCGCATTCCTTTGCCAGGGCTTTGATTACCTATCATCATGCCCTGAAATGAGGGACTTCCAACCCAAGATCCTTTCCACTCCTCCTAAAGTGGTGTTCAGTTGTCCACCAACCTCCACGACATTCTTGTCCATCGCTATGCTACTCCCAATCCCACCTCCTTGTCACAGGGGTCAAATCTCTGTGGAAGACATTGGTGCAAGACCTGTCCAATCCACCCACTATTAAAGTCTTAGGCTTATCTTAACCTGTCAAAGGCCGGGCCACCTGGAAAACACCCATGTTATGTACCAGCTCTGGTGCAACCATTGCACAGCTTTTTATGTTGGTATGACTACCACCAGGGTGAAAGGCTGCCATCAAACCGCAGTCAAAAGCAAAGTCTGGCACAATATGCTGCAGAACATAAGCAGCTTGATTTCAGTGGATGCTTCACAACATGGGCCAACTGGATCCTCAGCTCTACCACCACCATTTTCTAAACTGTGGAGATGGGAGTTATCCTTACAATACATTCTCCACTCCTGGAATTATTCCAGTCTTGAGGTGTGGTAACCTACTGCCCCCACACCCTCAACCCAACAGTTTCCTCCTCCTTGTCTTATCACTTTCTTCACTCTCACATTCCCTCATCTTTTTTTGTGTGACACCCTCTGCCAATGCACGTGTCCGTCCTTTCCCTTTCCCTGCTCCCTTCCTTTTCCGCACCTTTCCTTTTCCTCTCCCCCACCCCATCACCTGATGCTGTGCCTGACAGTCTCTAGTCCTATCAGACACTGTCTCCTCTTCCCCCTCCTGTACCCTGCTGTCCCTCCCCCTCCTGTGCCCCACTCCAGATTGCTATTCACGTGACACTTGCAGTCTGGTCAGAGCTGCCGATGGTGGCACCATAGTGTGTGTGTTATGTTCTTGGTTACGTGACTGTGAATACGTGTGTGTGTGTGTGTGTGTGTGTGTTTCTTTTCTGAGGAAGACTTTGGCCAATAGCTGTGTGTGTAACAGTCTTGTCATTGTGCCTGTCTGCAGCTCAGTGGGTCGTCATCACTGTGAGTAGCAATCTGTCCTATTCCTGTCCTGTTATTCTGTTAGTCCAATCTGGAGTTTCCATTGTTTGATTTTCAATATTTTGTGTAATTAGGACTGAAGTTAAAAATAAGACTAGTATTACAGTTATAAACTGTGTCTTTGTCATGAGACAGAATAACTGACAATGTCCAAATGCGCAGACTGTATTCATTCAGTATTTGATAATGAGAGCACTTAGCAACTTCCAGAAAAACTTTGGACGTAAACATTTATCGAACTTTTTGTCGCTACTCCCCCCCCTCCCCCCCCCTCCCCCCCCCCCCCCCCTCCCTCCTCTTTCTTGAAGAAGTAAGCAGAAAAGCTATTACTCATTCCAGTCAGTAAATTATGCCGCCACTAAACAGAGAGAAAATGGCATAAGTCTAGAAATGATAATGTTTGCTTCAAAATTGGACTAGAAATATCCACAGTCAATCTTAAAAAATGACTTGTCGTTTGTTTTCCTTTAGCATTGTAGAACTTTGAGGCAGCTAAAATTATTGCTGATATTGTCATTGTAGGGAATGATCTAATTTCACTAACAAAAAATAAGTCATTTTTGAGATCTGCAGCCCGAAATATGGTTTGGTGCGGGTCTCCGTATTATTTTATCCTGTCCAGGCCTCGTCATCTCCGAAGAACTACTGCAACAAACATATTACTGAATCTGCTTACTGTGTTCATGTTTTGGTGTGCTTCTACGATTTTTACCTCACACACTCGCTCCCAGGACTGAATTAGTGATTCATTACCGTCTCAGAATGTATCCTATCAGCTAGTCCTTTCTTCTAATCAGGTTGTGCTTCAAATTGCGTGTCTCGCCAGTTTTGTTCGGTACCTCCTCATAACTTCCATTATCTACCTATCTTATTTTCTTCATTCTTATGTAAGCAAATTGTTATAGCAACAAAATTGGAAAATTTGTGTGTGAAATAAAACAGTACAGTAAAATGTAAAAAATTTACTTGACTCTCTAGAAACATATAAGAAGTGTGTCGACAAACAGAAGAGTTTTAAAAAACATGGTTCTTCATTAAGTCTGGAATTTAATTTTCTGTATTTGCTCGAAATGCAAGTTGAATCTACTTGTTAACCACAGTACTGATTTAAGCTTGTGACATTACTGCTTGATGTGACATTGCTACAGAAAAACCTAGCAATGCTGAGGTGGTTGTTGTTGTGCCTGTTGTAACATTTCTGGTCTTAATTTTAAGTTTTATGTTTCATCTGTTAAAAGAACAGTGATCCAGAGGATGTGACTGAGACTTAGATACATTACTATGTGAATGTTGAATAGTTGAAGTATTAGTTGTGACCACAAGCATCTTTTACTTTTAATAATGTGAATCACTAAACTCAATAAATTGTAATAATTTCGTTCACTCATTCTCAGTGTAAGTAACAGTTTGAGACGCACCATGCGTTGCACGCCCGTGTGGGGTCCGCTTCCCCACCAGGAGTCGCCCTACACGCCGTTCCACCCACACCCGGCGCACACGGCTCAGAGTCCTGCCACAGTGCCAATACCGCTTCCACTGTCGCTGTACCCTGGCAGCAGCCCCCCTCCGCAGCACGGCTGCCACCAGCATGGGCTGTACGGCTGCTGCAGCTGCCCCCCAGCATTCCCTCCACCGCCCTCAGGGCCTCCGCCGATGCCTCCACCACAAGTGCAGGTTCGTAATTTAGGCATGTGGTTGGTATTGTGTATTTTAAGCACTAACATTCTCATTATGCACAAATAATACCGTTGTAGAATAAATTCTGTAATATCTCTCGTTATTATCTAAGCAACTGTTATAAACTTACTCTAATTCGCGTGTAATTTCATGTGATGGTGGTTTTTGTTTCTAGGGATACAACAGTTATCCATAAAATTTTAATTACCACATGAAGAAAATAAAGTTACGTAATTAATTTTTGTTTATATGTTGCTATATGTCTGCCATCACGGTATGCATCGAAATCCCTGCACCACAGTACTGAAGCAAACTGCTGGGAGCAAAAACAGAATGGTGCTGCGTGTCTACATTTTATTGGTGGGCTGTGCAATTTTGTTTTGGCCGCTCTACCTGCACGGTGTTGTATGTGGTACAGAGATTTGTGTGTGTACCAGTCCTGCAGACATGTACGTGCAAAGTGATAAAAAAAAATTTCACAATTAACATTTGCCCACAATGGCAAATTTTTTACACAGAGTTTGAAACTGCCCTAAAGTTACAAACAAAAAATTGGTTATGTAACTTATACCTCCCTGAAGTGATAATTACAACTTTATAACTGCCCCTTGTATAAATGTTCACTCATCAAGTGGACAACAGATACATTGATTTCTGCTAAAATTACAAATGTTATAAAAGAAGGGGGTCATCTTCGTATCAAGTTCCAAAACAGGAGAACTTAAACATGATTAAATCTGACTTTTACTTTCAGGATATTTTAATATGTCGTTAGAAATATCAATATGAAGCAGTCACTAGGTAAGGGAAAAGTCAAAGAATGGACAGTGAATTAAAAAGCTTGATTGAATTGATACTTATGAATACTTATTTACCTCAGTTGGTAGGTCAATAATAAACTTGTAAAAAAATAAATAAAAATTCTAAGAGTCTTGAGGAGGGAAGACAGAAGCAAGAAGACAAAATTGAGAGTAATGATGGAGAGAGAATGCAGAAGGTAGGTAGATAAGAAATGAAGGAAGTTTGTGGAATAAAGCCTATAAACTATGGTTAGGTTTGTGGCGTATGTGTTGAGAGTAGTCACGTTGTCTGAAGTTTTGGAAACACACCAGAATGGATAGGGGAATTAATGTTCCCACTCTGGTCACTTGGCTCCAATCCCATTCTAATATGAGTACTTCCAAAATATGACCATCAAAAGGATCTTCCGCCTCCTGCCCACCCCACCCTCCCCACTTGCCCTACTTACCTCTCGCCCACACAAAATTGATTTGTGAGAGCTTGGGTAGGGACAGATCACTCAAACTCCAGGCTAACGTGACTCAAATTTTATGGGGAAGAAGGGAGGCAAACTAAACAAATATGTCCCTTTTAATGTGGGCTCTGAGTGCCACTACTCCCACCTCTCACCGGACCGACTATTCCCAACCACTTCCTCCCTTCCTCGAAGCACAGGGAACTTAACTGTTCTGAAAACTGTAATTGCAGGAATTTGTCGTCTTGAAGGTAGGTATGTATGTACTGGCCATCCTTTGTGCTTTTGTTACTAATTTTCTGATTGTATTTTCCTTCTTATGCAGATGTGTATGTTACTTAAGGATATCAGTAGCAAAAATTATTTATATCGTTACAGAAACTGGATATTATCTGGTGTATTTCTACAAACTTTTGTGCTGTATCTCTGCACCAAATTTATTTTTCCTAGGTTCCGCAGTTTGGGAGTTGCCTACCACCCCATCATCAGTCATATGCAGCATTTCTTCAGGCGCAAGCTCAACCAACGCCTGGGTTCACAGCTCCTCCCAGTCCGTGCCTTTCAGTTTCTCCAGTCCATTTCCCTCAACAACCTCAGGTAAAAAGTGTTGCCAAGAGCTTTATATTAATTTCTGTTCTTAGTATTTTTTTGTCTGGTCCTCCTGTCATCTACATCTAGATCTATACGAATACTCTGCAAATCACAGTTAACTCTTGTGTCTTCTCGTGCAATCTCTGATTTCCCTTACTTTATTATGGTGATTGTTTCTCCCTTTGTGGGTCGACGTCAACAAAATATTTTCGATTTCGGAGGAGAAAGTTGGTGGTTGAAATTTCATTAGAAGATTCTGCCATAACGAAAAATGTTTTTGTTCAAATGGTGTCCATCCCAAATCCTGTATCGCGTCAGTGACTCTTCCTCCTATTTTGCGATAATACAAAATGTGCTGCCCTTCTTTGAGCTTTCTCGGTGTACTCCGTTAATCCTATCTGGTAACGATCCCAGACAGTGCAGCAGTACTCCAAAACAGTACTTACTTATTTATTTGTAACGGTGCATGCGCCTGTGTGTGTGTGTGTGTGTGTGTGTGTGTGTGTGTGTGTGTGCGCATTGGCAAGTAGCCTACTCTTCGCGAATAGCACCAATGTCAAGTACTCTCACTTCATGACTCTGCAGAGAGGTTTGGTATTTACACCAGGACATTGGTGCAAAGCCTGTCAGGAACTTTGTTACCAACTCTCCTCTGCTTGCCGGCCAGATACTGGCAGTGGAAAATTTTTTCCACCGCCAGGATTCGAACTGGCTTACCCCTGTGTTGTGCACCACCACACAAGCGTTAGATAGTGTTCTCAACCGAGGGGGTGGGTTGGTCTTATCCTTTGTGTTGGTTTTAATATAGACTGCAGTGCTACAGAAAAATGTATAAACCTATGCTTAATGACAATTATTTATGCTGTTACTTCCTATGGTTTTAAATAAGTTTAAAAATTCCTCTTAATGTAAGAAGCTTAAAAATGCAGATCAATATTAAGATGTATTGCTCAAAACAGTTTGTGAATTAGAAGGCGCATTACACATCACATTAATTTTAACATTGGAAGGTGAGCTTTTGTGTACAGTGTAATATGCAGATGCAGTTACTCATGTAATTCCTATCAATGTGGCTCAAAATAAGCACTGTGTGTCCAACAATGTAATAGTGTAGAAACATATGACGGTATATCATCATTTTCAACTATGTTGGAGCAGTTGTTGGTTGCTATAGATGGTGGTGTGAATGATAATGTAGGTTAATTTGCAGAGCTGTCGCAATATAATTATTTGTACAGATGATTTTTCTCTTCCCCCTGCAAGTGGAGAGGTTTGTCATTCACCTACCTGTTGGCTGCTGTCCTGAACATATTCGTCTTTAAATATGTCTGCTTGTGTCTGTGTGTGTGGATGGATATGTGCGTGTGTGCGAGTGTATACCTGTCCTTTTTTCCCCCTAAGGTAAGTCTTTCCGCTCCCGGGATTGGAATGACTCCTTACCCTCTCCCTTAAAAACCACTTCCTTTCGTCTTCCCCTCTCCTTCCCTCTTTCCTGATGAGGCAACAGTTTGTTGCGAAAGCTTGAATTTTGTGTGTATGTTTGTGTTTGTTTGTGTGTCTGTCGACCTGCCAGCACTTTCTTTTGGTAAGTCACATCATCTTTGTTTTTAGATATATATTTCCTGCGTGGAATCTTTCCCTCTATTATATATATATATATATATATATATATATATATATATATATATATATTTTCCCCCTAAGGTAAGTCTTTCCGCTCCCGGGATTGGAATGACTCCTTACCCTCTCCCTTAAAACCCACTTCCTTTCGTATTCCCCTCTCCTTCCCTCTTTCCTGATGAGGCAACAGTTTGTTGCGAAAGCTTGAATTTTGTGTGTATGTTTGTGTTTGTTTGTGTGTCTATCGACCTGCCAGCGCTTTTGTTCGGTAAGTCACCTCATCTTTGTTTTTATATATAATTTTTCCCACGTGGAATGTTTCCTTCTATATATATATATATATATATATATATATATATATATATATATATATATATATATAATGGAAGGAATGGAGATCCATCCTTCATGAAATCCTCCCCACTCCACCAAGAGTGTCTTTCCGCCGTCCACCTAACCTTCGTAACCTGTTAGTTCATCCCTATGAAATCCCCAAACCACCTTCCCTACCCTCTGGCTCCTATCCTTGTAACCGCCCCCGATGCAAAACCTGTCCCATGCACCCTCCCACCACCACCTACTCCAGTCCTGTAACCCGGAAGGTGTACACGATCAGAGGCAGAGCCACGTGTGAAAGCACCCACGTGATTTACCAACTGACCTGCCTACACTGTGATGTTCTATGTGGGAATGACCAGCAACAAACTGTCCATTCGCATGAATGGACACAGGCAGACAGTGTTTGTTGGTAATGAGGATCACCCTGTGGCTAAACATGCCTTGGTGCACAGCCAGCACATCTTGGCACAGTGTTACACCGTCCGGGTTATCTGGATACTTCCCACCAACACCAACCTATCCGAACTCCAGAGATGGGAACTTGCCCTTCAGTATATCCTCTCTTCTCGTCATCCGCCAGGCCTCAATCTCCGCTAATTTCAAGTTGCCGCCACTCATACCTCACCTGTCTTTCAACAACTTCTTTGCCTCTACACTTCTGCCTCGACTGACATCTCTGCCCAAACTCTTTGTCTTTAAATATGTCTGCTTGTGTCTGTATGTGTGGATGGATATGTGCGTGTGTGCGAGTGTATACCTGTCTATTTTTCCCCCTAAGGTAAGTCTTTCCACTCCCGGGATTGGAATGACTCCTTACCCTCTCCCTTAAAATCCACTTCCTTTCGTATTCCCCTCTCCTTCCCTCTTTCCTGATGAGGCAACAGTTTGTTGCGAAAGCTTGAATTTTGTGTGTATGTTTGTGTTTGTTTGTGTGTCTATCGACCTGCCAGCGCTTTTGTTCGGTAAGTCACCTCATCTTTGTTTTTATATATAATTTTTCCCACGTGGAATGTTTCCTTCCATTATATATATATATATATATATATATATATATATATATATATATATATATATATATATAAAATAGAGGGAAACATTCAACGTGGGAAAAATATATCTAAAAACAAAGATGATGAGGCTTACCAAACGAAAGTGCTGGCAGGTCGATAGACACACAAACATACACACAAAATTCAAGCTTTCGCAACAAACGGTTGCTTCATCAGGAAAGAGGGAAGGAGAGGGAAAGACAAAAGGATGTGAGTTTTAATGGAGAGGGTAAGGAGTTATTCCAATCCCAGGAGCAGAAAGACTTACCTTAGGGGGGGAAAAAAGGACAGGTATACGCTCGCTCGCTCGCCTGCCGGCGTGCGCTCACACACACACACACACACACACACACACACACACACACACACACACACACAAGCAGACATATTTTGTAATATTCTCTTTACTAACATTAATGAAAAATGATTTTAAATTGCCTTTTGACATTTTCCCACTTCTTTTAGCCTCCAAATGTGAATTTGATGGAAGTTTGTCTTCAGTAGCCTTTTTAACTTTGAGGCCAAAATCTTTTTTCTGAAAGACAAATATATGTTTCTTTCGTTAGATGTTCACTTATCGAAACTACAACTTCTATTGTACAACTATGAATTGTATTGTGTGCAGGCTGGACCAAGATAAGTTGATTTTCTCTCCCTTTTTTAGGTAGTGTCAGACCAGAAGTTATTTCATTATTAAATTCACTCTTATCAGTGCTCCAAATGCCATGTGGCTGTATCTGGAAACCTGTAGTTTTATAATTTGCTTCTTCAAGAAGATTGACAAATATCTTGATCTTCCTGTACATCTCTGGCTGTCATGGAAGCGGTGATGTGTCCACGCCACGGTCTGTATTCTTTCTTGAGACTTGCTATGAATGCCACTGAACATTTAAGCTTTGTGGACTCTATTTCTCTTGCATTTTACATTGCCCAAAATTTCAGATGCTCTAATGGACAAGTTTTACTTTATTCCTTGCTAAGTCAAATTGGGATAGAATGTATTATTTTATCTCCAGTTCTGTGATTTCACTGTTTACTTGAAATGGATGTTCATTATATCTTTTTTCCTCCACAAAAGCGATCATTACTTTGATGTTCGATGTGCTTTTTATAGATGGATGTTTCTTCAATAACGAGCTGTAGATCACAACTTTACATTGAGGTTTATGATAATCATCATAAATACGTTTAAGACGTTCCTCTGAAAATTTGGTTAAAGTACTAACATAATGCATTTCTTTTCTAGTGAAGGTTCATAGTCACCAGGACTATTAGCTCCTCATTGAGAAGTACTATTTCCACCACTGCCATTAGCACTACAATCTTGAGCACAGTTAATTTTGTAATTGTCTATAAAGTCATTTTCTGTAACTGCTATGATATCCATTGTAACTTCAGTTCACCAGTCGAATGAATACTCATGTTTCTGAATAATCAGATCCACCCCCAACATTGCGAAAGTGTCACCATCTTATACTGCACTATCTTCCATTGGATAATGCATTAATTTGGATACCACAATACTTAAAAATTCCAAACATTAATGGTTTCATTAATTTTTGTTGTACATGTATAACACACCTACTAAACGCGTCAGCTACTTGCTGCTGGAGTAACTGATAAACAGGCATGTTAAACCCCCTCCACCAAGACTGCAAGTGCTGATGTGTACAGATCAAAGCAACACAACCACACTCTATCACAGACATTGTTAGAAGTGAGGGATGGGTGCTTGTACAAATGCTTAAATTACAAATACGTGTTAGTCGGGAGAAGTTTCTTGTGTGTGTGAACTCTAGGATGAATTTAACTACTGGCAACCTCGTGAGCAGAGTGGTCCATGGTGTCAAACTGTGCACAGAGCATGTTCACTGACTCTTAAGATGGCAACTGACCCCAAATTCATGATTGTTTAACTTCACAGGTCCATTCAACTCGATCAACTAGTCACAACAGCCCAATGCTTACGGTGATTCTAGACACTCTTGTGGCTGAGGAACCCTTGGCACAGTAAGCTTTAACTGACAATAGGAAGGCTGTATAGCCAATGTAACCAGCACTGTGGTTGCCATTAGATCCCCTTTGCAGCTGTCAGAAACGACGACTCGGGGGTTGGAAATCCTGACGAGCTGGCAACTTCTGCAAAAACTGCAGGCATTCTCTTGTCCTTCTGTAGCAAGTAACCATGGCCTGAATTTGAAACTAACAGCTGGCTAGCCTCTACCAGTATCTGCTTTTTTGCAATATGTAGATTTAATCAAATTAGGACCCAGAAAATACATCCACTGCCACAAGCCATAGTCCATCGGTTAGACAAGTAGGTGGTGATCTCAAATCGTGGAGGAAAATTAGTCTGATAGTGAATAGTTAAAGATTAATTATAACAAGTTTTGAAATAACAATTTAATCAACTTGAGATGCATACCAAACGAAAGGTAATTTTCTGAAAACCTGAATCTGATGTCAAAGGTATTGATTTAATTTATATAGAGCATTTAATTACATAGTACATTTAATTTACGTAGTGCATTTTGTTATTGAGCTGGCTCATGCAGCAATTGCATGGTGGCAGGCCTTGTGGTCAGTCCATAAAAAGTGTGTGCTCTACAATAATATATCTTCACAGTGAATGCCAAACACTATTGTGTACCTCTCTTACATGAATTCAACAAGATTGAAAATCCTGAAGGGAAGTTTGCCCATTCCCCAACACTAAAGACTTCCAATTTTGAAACAGATGTGGGATTGTACAGTTTAATACAAGTCAGAAGGTCTGCAAGCTGCAAAGGTCAGAAGTTACATCGTGGAACCATTAAAGTACTTAATTGCACGAAGTAGCAAGTATCTTTGTTTGGTTACCTAGATCACAAGGAAGCTATAAATCATAACGACACTGTAACATTAAGATAACCACTGCACTAAACTAAAATGAATCAGTGATTTGCAGGTAGTTGGTTTTTTTACCTAAATTGTATTTGACTTCCTTAGGCAAGAGGGTCTCTGCCTGAGTGCATCATTTCCGTAGCTTCTTGTGTGAGGGAAGTGGCACTTCTTCATTGTCTGATGTAGGTTTACTGGTGAGCAGTGAGGACACTAATATTTGGTATTGTGAAAATCTCACCGCCATTGAGGAAGGGGTGTTGGGGGGGGGGATTTAGACATACTCCTTTGGGAAATGTTATTTAACTGGATAAATAAACAGCCTTAGAGAAAATTCATGGGTTGAGTGTGTGTTTGTTATGTCATGTCAGTGATTGCAAAATAGTGAAATTTACTATGAACTTGGCAGTTTAAGTCTGAGTGCGTACCCTGATAAGGTTGGGAAGGTTGTCATAATTCCGTTGTATCCTCTCCTGAGGCAAACTGATCTACAGCAGTTGTAACTGGTCCTTTTGTAACTGGTCCTTGGTATTCTGGCACTAGGACGGAGTTGATGTGCAATCTAGGCCCACAACATGTTCTGTCGGGGCAGACCTGGGGATTTTACTGATCACTGGAGTACCTCAAAGTCATGCAGACAGTTCTTAAAGACACATGCTATGTGGAACTAAGCATCGTCCTCTATAAAAATGGCACCACGATACTGGTGCACAAGAGGCAACATGTAAGATTGCCGGATATCCAGGACGAACAATTTTGCTATCGGAGCCCCCCCTCCCCTGAATCTCTTGCCAGCAGTGACCAGACGTCATAAGGAATGGCTCCTTACTGTCATGCCAGGAGTAAGACCTCTGTTCCTGGATTAGGACTTCTCGGCAGGCTGTCACCATACTTGTTGACGGTGGTCATTGAGGGTAATGCAGAACTGTGATTTGGTGCTGAACACAGTGTGAAGCCATTCGCCAGCACTCTGTGCTTTCCAGTCGTGGCACCACTCCAGATGAAGCCATTTGTGTTGTGTTAACAGCAGCATACACATAGCATGTTAATTCTGTAGTCTCGCCGCTGCTAGCTGTCAACCGACGGTTTGGGATGCCACGGAAGGTTGCAGGGAGTCAATGACTTGTTCTGAGATGGCAGGTGCAGGTGCGAAGAGGTTAGGATACAGGATATACTCTGTGCAGAAACGGTGGTCCCCTGACGTGGCGATCAGATGAAGTCAATCGAAAGTTCAATGATACGTGTGCCTGCATCACATTTTCGTGCAATCTACTTCCATGCCACTGTCACACCTAATTGTCCGACAAATCTGAAAATCACTTGATTTAGCCAGCTGGACAACCACAATGAAACCTCAAATGGATAAGTGGCACTCCCTGTCCTTCAGTGATCACCCTGAACAAGAACCTTATACACCTTACCAGCCCTGGAAACAACATTAAACACGAACGACACTAATGTACTCTGTTTGATGCTCTGTCTTAGAGTATTGCAACTCTTACATACCTGTCCGCAGCTCGTGGTCTCGCAGTCGCGTTCTAGCTTCCCGAGCATGGGGTCCTGGGTTTGATTCCTGGCAGGGTCAGGTATTTTCACCTGCCTTGAGATGACTGGGTGTTTGTGTTGTCCTCATCATTTCATCCTCATTCATGAAAGTGTCGAGATTGGGCTGAGCAACGGTTGGGAATTTGTACAGGCACTGATAACCGCGCAGTTGCACGCCCCACAAACGAAACATCATCATCTTAATCTTACATACCTACAAATGGTGTGTATGTGTAAGAGTTATATTGACACCCAGCCATTTGTTCCGCATGTTATCTCCTCCTCCTCCTCCTCCTCCTTCTCCTTCTTCAAACGGTGTTTGTTTGTACAAATTAAAAACTATGAGATTATGTTAGATCTAACACTGACGAAATTGAGCTAATAGTGTGTGATTTGTATGATGAGATATAAAGTTGGATGGCGAAGGTTTGCGTGCCTTATACGTTAGTAGAAGTACTTAGTTACTCCCGTGCCACGTCTTTTGGGAAGGTAGGCATTTAGGCTGACTCAGAAGTTCAGTGATGGGGCTTGTACAGAAGGAACGGGAAAATAGTTGTCTATTATATTTGAATATCATAGTTACCTGGGCTCTTCAAAATTTGTTGAAGGTAATATACATAATAATGGTTGCAAATATCTCTGATCATGCTTATAAGCAGACTAGCTGTCTGCCCATGCTTTGCAACAGGAGTTGAAGAACGGGCTGTAAACACAGTTCATTTTTATGGGAATTGGCTGCTGGGGTAGTATTGGCTTGTGTATCGTGAATAGCCAGTGGGAGGGGTAGTAAGTATTCATGTGGAGTCGTATAAGAAGTGCATCTGTAAAAGTTGGAGAATTTTGGATAGCAGATATGGTATACAATAAATGGCTAAGTGCTCCACATATCAACCACGCAGTTCTGTATCTGGCTACTTTTTTGACCATCTACAACAAAATTCCAGTGGAACATGCTTGGTTAATTAATTTATTACCAACAGTGTTATACACTATATACTCCAGATTATTCAGGTTAACGTGGAGCAGAAGATGCACAAATAATCGAAAAACGTGTATAATCTAGATATTTTCGAATATGTGTTTGGGACAATGTCTATTGGATTAGCAGTGGCGGCAGTGTCGGTGGCTGACGTCTGTGTGCACTCACGGGCGGCTTGGTGACTTGACGCAGTCATGTCCCACTGCTTCTCCAGCTTAGTGTCCACAGCTGTCCCTGACAGTTACTGCATATAGTGAAGGTGCTTTACCGGATAAACAACATTACCTTCTGTAAGATATAAGACAATAATTAGAATTCATTTAGTTTGTTGTAATTGTCACTGGTGTAGTCACATGATGTTACTGAAAGCTCATCTCAGCTATTTGTAACAATATTGTTCAATACACAATACCAGTAATTTTCTGTGTGAGGGGTTGAAATAGGCAAGCTCCGTCACTGGCAAATGGCGCAAGCATCTGACAGCAGTATTTGCATGTTTACATTTATCATTTCTACAGCTGTTTGTAGTTTCTGTATCCATTAAATATTAGTTGTTGAAGAGAGCATAATATTACCCTAGGTTATTTACCATTATCTCAAAAACCCGCGCGCGCGTACACACACACACACACACACACACACACACACACACACACACACACACACACTGACAGTTGGTGTTGTCCAACAAAGTTGTGAAATAAACTATTAGCACTTGTCAAGTCATGAATCACCCTGTCTTGTTATGTTACTACATATCATTTACACTCGTAGCTACGTGAATTATTTTCTTGTATCGTCTGCCACTGGAGTTTGTTGAGCATCTCTGTAATGCTGTAGAGTGTACTAAACAATCCTATAACAAAACATGCCTCTCTTCATTTGATCATCTCTCTGACTTCTATCAGTGCTATTTGCTAAGGCTCCCAGGTTGATGATCAGTACTGGAGAATGTCGGACAAGTGCATTATAAGTCATTTCTTTCGTGGATGAATAGTTTCCTTAAAGATTCTGCATATGAATCTGTCTAGCATCTACTTTTCCTGCTATTTATTTTATGTGGTCATTCCACTTGAGGTTGCTCAGGATAGATACGCCTTCATTTTTACAGTTAGTTGTTGTTTCCAAAAATTTGTCACCAATAGTGTAGGTGTACAGTAGTGGATTTCTTTTCCTGTGTATGTGCAGTATGTTACATTTATTTGCATTCATGGTCAGCTGCCAGTCTATGCATCATCCTTACACTAGTAGTAAAGATCCAGAACTGGCTCAGCTTGTAATTAAAGGCTCTGAAGTGGAGTCACCACAGAATATACGAGGGCAGTTCAGAAAGTAACCTCCGATTGGTCACAGTGCGGGTTGTGGGGGGAGTAGCGACGCCATCTGTGCGTTCACGCACTCAACAGGTCAGTCGGCATCAAGCCGTGGTCGAGTGAACGTCGTACCTGTGCTAGTTTAGTTTTTGTGGCAGTTTGAAATGTGTGCTGCAATAGAAAACCCCGCCAAATGTGAAGTGCGTGCTGTCATAAGGTTTTTTACAGCCAAAGGATATTCTGCAGGAGCTATTCATCGTGAGCTTTGTGCCGCGTACGGACCAAGAGTTATGAGTGAAGGAGTTGTCCGTGAATGGGTACGTTTATTTAAAAGTGGACGAGAAAACGTTCATGATGAAGAGAGGAGTGGTAGACCATCATTGGTGACTGACGAACTCGTTCAGATAGTTGATGCAAAAGTTCGTGAAAATCGACGTTTCTCAATGTCGGAGTTGTCTACTGGTTTTCCACGGATTTCTAAGACTCTCTTGTACGAGATAGTGACAGCAAGATTGGGTTACCGTAAGTTCTGTGCACGATGGGTGCCCAAAATTCTTACCGACCACCACAAAACTCAAAGAATGGCCTCTGCATTAGACTTTCTGTCACGTTATGAGGACGAAGGAGAACCATTGTTAAACAGAATCGTGACCGGTGACGAAACCTGGATTAAGTACGTGAACCCTGAGACAAAAGAACAATCAAAGATGTGGGCACATTCAAGTTCGCCTACCAAACCAAGAAAAGCCTCGCAAGATTTTTCTGCCAGAAAACTGATGGCAACGGTGTTTTGGGATGCCAAAGGGGTGTTGTTGCTTGAATTCATGGAACGTGGTACGACCATTAATCAAGACGTGTACTGTGAAACAATAAAAAAGTTACGACGGGCTATACAGAACAAACGCCGTGGTATGCTGACTTCCGGTATCGTTTTTTTGCACGATAACGCCCGTCCTCACTCTGCTCGCAGAACAACGGCCCTTCTCGAGTCCTTAAAGTGGGACGTTATCAACCATCCACCTTACAGCCCAGACCTGGCGCCAAGTGATTATCACCTCTTCATGCATTTGAAGAAATGGCTCAGGTCACAGCGGTTTGATGACGACGAAGAGCTCAAAGATGCGGTCACAGGCTGGCTCCAGGCACAAGTGGGTGATTTTTATGCAGAAGGAATTTCAAAGCTTGTGAAGAGATACGATAAGTGCCTCAATCGCTATGGAGACTATGTAGAAAAATAGTGCAAAGATGTAGTTGTAAGATGCATATATTAAAATATTTTTATTTAAATTGGTGTATTTTTTTAAATCAACCGGAGGTTACTTTCTGAACGGCCCTCGTATATTAAAATAAATTCCTGAACAACATTTTACAGATTTACATCATCAGGACACATTTTGCATACCTTCCACATGGATTTAAATAACGCCAGTCAGTGCTTTTGGGACTGTTGAAATGTGATGTCAAGCAATATTTATTATTATACATAACTGGGTCTAGATTGAGATTTAGCATCTATTCCACAATGCCAGGTCTTGTAGGCGATGACATCTTGGTCGGCGAAAGATTAGAGTCCAGGTAGAGAGGCATTTTCACATCGAACAATAGCAAGGGTAAACCATCAGTTTCCAGTATTCCCTGTGCCAGCATTGAGACTAAATTTAACTCGACATCCACGGAAAAATATAGGTCCATTCAATATAACACTTTGTGCAGTTCCATTTGTGCCAAGTTTATTTTCAAGGCTTAAGATGTGTTTGTAGACAGGCATGCGGTGGCAGCGTTGACGATACACACATCGATGAGGCATAGTACTTCAATGCTGTTGCAGATAGAGCTCACAGCAGAATGATTCTGCTGGCGTGCACTGCCCGCTTATATAGGGAGCGCAAGACCTTGTTATGTCATGCACTGATACGGACTTAGACTCTGCAGACACCAGCGAGAAAGCGTTATCCCGGACGCGCATACTGGGTGTTCTAGAGTATGCGCGTCCGCTGGTGCGCCAGCCTGGCGCTGAGCCAAGTGGGTTGCGTGCCTTGAAATGCTGCTTAGCTCTATGCAGCAGAGGTTTGGGGAAGTGGTCTGTATTGGGTACAGCTTTTGTGGCTGGCCCATAGGCTCTGGTCGTTCAGCTTAAGCGTGTCCTACTAACCTCCACACACACTTTATGATCCACTGCTTCTACCAAAAGAGAAGTAGAACAAAGCGTGCAAAATGTGTTCCGTTACTTTGATTTCCTTGCTTGCTGACACTGTTCACAGGTAATGTGTGTTATTGTTTCTCTTTTTGTGAGGGTATTTGGCCTGAGTGAAGTGAGCTATACTATCTCAGAGTAACTGCAGTGTACCAAAAGTTCAAAAACAGCACGGTATGAATTCAGTATGTAATGTATCAGATAAAAATTTGGAACATGCCAATAGGATAAAAGTGAAGGAACTTGGGGTGCCCAGACCAGAACTGAAAATTAATCAATAACAAAAACAGTGTAAGTCCAGGCAAGAGTAAGCACAAAATTTTAACAAAACAAGGTGCAATGCAGCTGAGTGGTCGTGTGGTTGTGAACTAAAAAACGCATTTTTCTGTTTCACCTGTCTTGTGACAATCGGGTGTGATAATGCTTGTACGGGTGAGAGCATCAGACTTAAAAAATTTTCACACTATGGTGAAAAACACAGTTCTAGTGAAAAACATTGAAATGGTTTTATTGAATTGTCAGTGCTAGGAACAGTGGACATAATGTGTGAACTAGACAGTGCTTACCACCGTAACATAAGACATACAGTGAAAATGTCTCAAAAAACTGGTATATCTTGAGCAAACTAATGGATTGCATTAAATTTTGCAGAAAATTCCAAGAACGCAGCAATTTTTTGCGGACTAGAACGACGGCATATTGAAGCATCACGATTCAAAATCAGGAAATGGGTTTTTCTTAGGCCTTTCCAAAACAGTTCAAAATGAAATGTTAGAATTAATTTACAAAGTATGCCTAAAGCTGATCAGGAATGAACTGTTGAAGACAAGTTTCCTTGCTATCGAAGTTGACAAAACCACTGATAGTGCAAATTTGTCACAACTGGTTGTAATTATTCGCTATGAGCCGCTGGGGAAAATTAACAAAAGATTTATTTCTTTTGTACGACCAAAAAGTCACACTGCAGGATATGTAACAGCAGCTGTTTGCAGCGAGCTAGAGAAAATGAACATAAATGAAATGCCTCTGAAACTGATAGCTCATTGTTATGATGGTGCTCCTGTTATCAGTGGCCAGAAAAGTGGAGTTAAAATCAGAATTAAAGCAGAATGAGATTTTCACTCTGCAGCAGAGTGTGCACTGATATGAAACTTCCTGGCAGATTAAAACTGTGTGCCGGACCGAGACTCGAACTCGGGACCTTTGCTTTTTGCGGGCAAGTGCTCTACCAACTGAGCTACCCAAGCAAGACTCGCGCCCCGTCCTCACAGCTTTACTTCTGCCAGTACCTCGTCTCCTACCTTCCAAACACAGAAGTTCTCCTGTTAAGTTTGGAAGGTAGGAGACGAGGTACTGGCAGAAATAAAGCTGTGAGGACGGGGCGTGAGTCTTGCTTGGGTAGCTCAGTTGGTAGAGCACTTGCCCGCGAAAAGCAAAGGTCCCGAGTTCGAGTCTCGGTCCGGCACACAGTTTTAATCTGCCAGGAAGTTTCGGAATTAAAGCAGTGTATAAAAATGCCCACTCCATTCACTGTTGTGAGCATCAGTTAAATTTAGTTGTTGGAAGTTGTGTGACAGGCAGTAAGCAAGAGCGAATCTTCTTCAGCAGCTTGGAAGGAATTTGTACCCTTTTTTCGCCAGACTCCTAAACACATTGCTGTTCTTGATGAGATAGTGAAAAAAACGTATTCCTACTTGTCCTAAGTCCATCAGATGGAGTTTCAAATCACAGAGTGTAACAACTATAGTGCGTTTAAAATTAGTTGCTACTTTCGAAAGTTCAGTATGGAGCAAGTGGAGGGAAGTGTAGTTCCCAACATGTGCTGAGCACTTTAGCAGGTGATGATAATGCCAGGCCTACTGGGTGCGGAATCCATCAGTCTTGTTTGTCTGCATGGACAGGAAGCTTCGGAAGTGGCCAATCTCAAATGATTTAGTAGTAAATTCTGATTCTCGCACATTTTATAGTTTATTTCAACGAAAATAATCAATTACTGATAATTCAATGTAAATGGACAGATAAAAAGAATCTACTCACCAAACAGCGGCAGGGGGGAACACACACACACACACACACACACACACACACACACACACACAAAAAGATTTAACTTTTACAAGCTTTTGGAACCAGTGGCTCCTTCCTCTGGCAGAAGAGTTGAAGGGGAAGGAAGCGGACTGGAGAGGTTTACGGACCGGAAGCACCTGTCTCTTCGAAAAAATATGTCCGTACGATAAATCGTGCTGTAAACCTGCACCACACAGTGAGCTTTTCAGGATGAAATGGTACTGTTTGATTTGCTTATGGATTTTCTGTTGCCCATATTCGACAATTCTGTAAATTGACTATCCTGTCAGATGGAAGTGGGCTTCATCTGCCCACAAAATCTTCCATGGCCAATCATTGTCCAACTCCATGTAAGCAAGAAATTCTAAAGCAAAGGTCTCGCTTGCTGGCAGGTCAACTGGAAGCAACTCTTTCACATTAGTAATTTTGAATGGATAGCAAAGAAGGATGTTCCACAGGATTTTACGCACCATGCTCACGGGTATGTCCAATGTTTGGGCAATTCTCTGTACACTACCCCCTGCGGGTCCGGGGTAAGAATAGGCCCGAGGTATTCCTGCCTGTCGTAAGAGGCGACTAAAAGGAGTTTCAACCGTTTCGGCCTTCTATGTGATGGTCCCCCTTGGGGTTTGACCTCCATTTTTCAAAATTTTACAGAAGTACGAGCCTTTTGGGGAAGGACACCTTACATGGTGTACCACTGGTCCTAAGTGCACTAAGACCTTGGCACTCAGCATTGCACCGGCGTTGTCACCATACCCATTATTCCTCAAATTGGGCCTAAACGCCTGATGGGTTGTCCACGTTACGCCCATAGTGCCTCTCCATCTGCACCAGCGATCATGATGGACTTTCCATGGCACCAGAAATCCAGCACGGTAGCCAGCCCGTTGTGGTGGGGTCGTCATGTACCCTCTAGGTTGTAGCCCCCTGACAACACAGGGATCGTACTGCCGATACCTGAGCTGCACCCTCCCCACGTTGGCCAAGGAGTAGATGCCCGTCTCCTTGGGGCATCAGGACTCCCGGCAATGGTCATCCTGCCAGGTGGCCCTTGCTGCGGCTGGGTGGCGCCCGTGGGGAGAGCCCCTGGTCGGAGTGGGTGGTATCGGGGCGGACGTTTCGCACATGAAACGTCAGCATGTATCAGGTCGCTCTGCGGCCGAGTCTTCCAAAAGAAAAGGTACGGTTTCTAGTTCTGGTTCTCCTGCCCTTTCCCCCTTGGCCACTCCATGGGAGGAGGGACAGGCCCGCCGGCTTGGGGCGAAGTACTTCCCCCGCTATTTGGTCTGTTCTCGAACAGATGGGGGGACGTTCGCCACCTCCAAGCCCATGTTCTTTGTTCAACACATTGAGGACGTCTTCGGGGAAATCGAGGCTCTCAGCAAGATGAGATCGGGGTCCGTTCTTATCAAGACCACCTCTGCCACACAATCGGCGGCACTCCAGGCGTGCGACCGCCTAGGGGACATCCCAGTCTCCATTGTCCCACATCTGGCACTCAATAGGACGCAGGGGGTCATTTTTCATCGTGACCTCCTGCTACAATCTGATGAGGAGCTCAGGGCCAACCTGGAGCGCCGCGGCGTGCATTTCGTCCGGCGAGTCCAGCGCGGCCCCAAGGACCGTCGCATCGACACCGGGGCCTTTATCCTCGCCTTCGAGGGGGACGTTCTCCCGGAGAAGGTAAAGGTGATGTGCTACCGGTGCGACGTGCGACCTTACATCCCGCCTCCTATGCGCTGTTTTAGGTGTTTGCGCTTTGGGCACATGTCGTCCCGGTGTGAGGCTGAGCCCCATTGTGGCGACTGTGGACGTCCTCTTCGTGAGGAACATACTTGCACCCCACCACCTCGGTGCTGTAATTGTCCTGGCGTCCACTCGCCTAGGTCCCCGGACTGCCCCGCCTATCAGAAGGAGAAAAAGATACAGGAACTCAAAACTTTGGATCGGCTCTCTTATTCTGAGGCCAGGAAGAAGTATGACCGCCTTCATCCCGTGTCACTGGCCACTTCGTTTGCCTCCGTTGTGTCCACTCCTTCCGCTGTATCCTCACCTCTATCCTGTCCCCCCTCCGCCTCCTCTGCCCGTCAGGGGGCTCTGCCTCCGCCTCCCAAATCCCTCCCTTCCAAATCCTCCTCCCCCGCGGCCCCCACCCCCCCTGCCCCAGGGGCCACCCTTCCTCCTCCTCCTCCCCCCACGCCACCTGAGAAGCGATCCTCTTCTCAGGCGTCCATCGGGGAAACGTTCCGGACCCCGGCTTCCGAGGTCCGGCGTTCCGAAACGGACCCCGCGCGTGAGGACCTTCTTCGGGTCCAGCCCACCATCCCTGTACCTCCTCGGCCTTCCAAGAAGGCCTCCAAGAAGAAATCTCTATCCCCCTCTCCACCCCGGCGCGTTTCATCTGACGCTTCATCCGTGAGTCGCTGCTCCCGGCCGTCCTCAGTTTCACCGGGACGCTCTGCTGCCAGGCGTTCCGCCGGCCTTTTGTCGGCAAATGATGCGGCCCCTCCTACACAATCAGGGACAGCGGCCGCAGCTGGCGACGAGTCGATGGAACCGGATCCGCCTGCCGTCAGTTGTAGCGTTGTTGCCTCGCAACCTGGCCCTCCGCGGCCATCGAGGTGACCAGCTCTTCCCCGTCTCGTTCCCCCAACTTTTTGACTAGCAATGGCGTTATTTCATTGGAACATAAGGGGTATTCGATCTAATCGGGAGGAATTACAACTGCTCCTCCGCCTGCACTGTCCGCTCGTCCTTGGTCTCCAGGAAACCAAGTTGCGCCCGACTGACCGTATTGCCTTTTCCCACTATACCTCGGAGCGGTATGACCTCGCCCCTGTGGACGGTATCCCAGCTCATGGTGGGGTCATGTTGCTCGTTCGGGACGATGTATATTACCATCCCATCCCATTGACCACCCCACTCCAAGCAATAGCTATCCGCATTACTCTTTCTGCTTTTACTTTTTCCGTTTGTACCGTCTACACTCCACCGTCATCTGCTGTTAGTCGGGCTGACCTGATGCACCTGATCGATCAGCTTCCCCCGCCGTTCTTATTGTTTGGCGACTTCAATGCCCATCATCCCCTTTGGGGCTCTCCTGCATCCTGTCAAAGAGGCTCCCTCTTGGCGGATGTCTTCAACCATCTCAATCTTGTCTGCCTCAATACCGGCGCCCCGACTTTCCTCTCGGACTCTACTCATACCTACTCCCACTTGGACCTCTCGATCTGTTCTACCACTCTTGCCCGTCGGTTCGAGTGGTATGTCCTTTCTGACACCTATTCGAGCGACCACTTCCCCTGTGTCGTTCGTCTCCTGCACCACACCCCATCCCCACGTCCTTCGCGCTGGAACATACTGAAAGCTGACTGGGGACTTTACTCCTCCCTGGCGACCTTTCCGGACCGCGATTTTTCCAGTTGTGACAGTCAGGTCGAATACCTCACGGCTGTTATCATCAATGCTGCTGAACGTTCCATACCTCGTACTACTTCTTCTTCCCGTCGCGTTTCCGTCCCCTGGTGGAACGAGGCTTGTAGGGACGCTATCCGTGCTCGACGACGTGCTTTACGCACCTTTCGCCGCCATCCTACGTTGGCGAATTGTATTGAATACAAACGACTCCGAGCGCAATGCCGTAGAGTCATCAAAGACAGCAAAAAAGCTTGCTGGGCCTCTTTCACGAGCTCCTTTACCAGTTTTACTCCCTCTTCCGTAGTTTGGGGTAGCCTGCGCCGGCTGTCGGGCATTAAGGCCCACTCCTCGGTACCTGGCCTGACCTCAGGTAATGAGGTCCTTGTTGATCCTGTGGCTGTCTCCAACGCCTTTGGCCGCTTTTTCGCGGAGGTTTCAAGCTCCGCCCATTACCATCCTGCCTTCCTTCCCAGGAAAGAGGCAGACGAGGCTCGGCGACCTTCCTTCCACTCGCTGAATCTGGAGACTTACAATGCCCCCTTTACCATGCGGGAACTCGAACGTGCGCTTGCACTGTCCCGGTCCTCTGCTCCGGGGCCAGATGCCATTCACGTTCAGATGCTGGCCCACCTTTCTCCGGCGGGCAAAAGCTTCCTTCTTCGTACCTACAATCGCGTCTGGACCGAAGGTCAGGTCCCCATGCGTTGGCGTGACGCCGTTGTTGTTCCTATACCCAAACCCGGGAAGGATAGACACCTTCCTTCTAGTTACCGCCCCATTTCTCTTACAAGCTGTGTCTATAAGGTGATGGAGCGCATGGTTAATGCTCGGTTAGTTTGGATTCTTGAATCTCGACGACTACTTACTAATGTCCAATGCGGCTTTCGTCGCCGCCGCTCCGCTGTTGACCACCTTGTGACCTTGTCGACATTCATCATGAACAACTTTTTGCGAAGGCGCCAAACGGTCGCCGTGTTCTTCGACTTGGAGAAGGCTTATGATACCTGTTGGAGAGGAGGTATCCTCCGCACTATGCACAAGTGGGGCCTACGCGGTCGTCTGCCCCTTTTTATTGATTCCTTTTTAACGGATCGAAAGTTTAGGGTACGTGTGGGTTCCGTATTGTCCGACGTCTTCCTCCAGGAGAACGGAGTGCCTCGGGGCTCCGTCTTGAGCGTAGCCCTTTTTGCCATCGCGATCAATCCAATTATGGATTGCATTCCACCTAATGTCTCAGGCTCTCTCTTTGTCGATGACTTCGCGATCTACTGCAGTGCCCAGAGAACATGCCTCCTGGAGCGCTGCCTCCAGCGTTGTCTAGACAGCCTCTACTCATGGAGCGTGGCAAATGGCTTCCGGTTCTCTGAAGAGAAGACGGTTTGTATCAACTTTTGGCGATATAAAGCGTTCCTTCCGCCATCCTTACATCTTGGTCCCGTTGTTCTCCCATTCGTGGACACAACTAAGTTTCTAGGGCTCACGTTGGACCGGAAACTGTGTTGGTCTCCACATGTCTCTTATTTGGCGGCCCGTTGTACACGTTCCCTTAATGTCCTCAGAGTTCTCAGCGGTTCATCTTGGGGAGCGGATCGCACTGTCCTGCTTCGCTTGTATCGGTCCATAGTCCGATCGAAGCTGGATTATGGGAGCTTCGTCTACTCGTCCGCTCGGCCATCCCTCTTACGCCGGCTCAACTCCATCCACCATCGGGGGATACGTCTTGCGACCGGAGCCTTCTACACTAGTCCTGTCGAGAGTCTTTACGCTGAAGCTGCCGAGTTACCGTTGACCTACCGGCGCGACATACTGCTGTGTCGGTATGCCTGCCGGCTGTTGTCTATGCCCGACCACCCCTCTTACAAGTCCTTCTTCGCTGATTCTCTCGACCGTCAGTACGGGTTATATGTGTCTGCCCTGCTGCCCCCCGGAGTCCGCTTCCGTCGCCTGCTTCGACAATTGGATTTTGCCCTCCCTACCACCTTCAGAGAGGGTGAGAGCCCGACACCACCTTGGCTCCAGGCTCCGGTTCGTATTTATCTCGACCTCGGCTCACTCCCGAAGGAGGGTACTCCGGCTGCTGTGTATTGCTCACGGTTTGTCGAACTTCGTGCTCGACTTGCTGGTCACACCTTTATTTACACCGATGGCTCCAAAACTGACGATGGTGTCGGCTGTGCCTTTGTCGTCGGGACCGCCACCTTTAAATACCGGCTCCTTGACCAATGTTCCAGCTTTACGGCCGAGCTTTTTGCTCTCCATCAGGCCATTCAGTATGCCCGCCGCCACCGCCATTCATCGTATGTCCTCTGCACTGACTCACTCAGTGCTCTTCAGAGCCTTGGGGCTCCCTATCCGGTCCATCCCTTGATTCACCGAATACAGCAGTCCCTCCATAGTTTCGCTGATAATGGCGGTTCTGTCAGCCTTCTGTGGGTCCCCGGACATGTGGGAGTGCCTGGGAATGAGGCTGCGGATGCTGCAGCCAAGGCTGCAGTCCTCCAGCCTCGCCCAGCCTCCCATTGTGTCCCGTCATCTGACGTTTGTGGGGATGTCTGTAAGAGGCTTGTGTCCTTGTGGTGGGATGCTTGGTCATCCCTCCAAGGAAACAAGCTCCGGGCAGTAAAACCGCTCCCAACTGCTTGGACAACTTCCTCCCGACCATCTCGGCGCGAGGAGGTCCTTCTGACCAGGTTGCGGATTGGGCATTGCCGGTTTAGCCACCGCTACCTGCTCTCTGGTGACCCAGCCCCACAGTGCCCTTGTGGTCAGGCATTAACGGTGCGCCATGTTTTATTGTCGTGTCCCCGTTTTAGTCAATTTCGTGTTGTCCTGTCCCTGCCATCTACCTTACCGGATGTTTTAGCTGATGACGCTCGAGCAGCTGCTCGTCTTCTGCGTTTTATAACTTTAACTGGCTTGACCAAAGACATTTAACCTTTTACTTATTTCATCTGCATCTTTGTCCGGTCCTTTTGATGTCCCCCCATCCCCTTGAGTTTTAGCAGGTTCCTTGTGCTCTGACACCAGTGACTGGGCGCTAATGACCTCAGCAGTTGAGCGCCCTTAAACCCTACCACAAAAATCTCTGTACACTACGCATTTGTACACCTCCACTCGTCTCATCTTGCATTGCTGTGGCCACTGCTTTCACTGACGTCGAATGAATTCATCTCCTCCCTCTAACAGGTTGCAGACCTAAAGAACCCATCCTTTCAAATTTCGGAAGTATTTTCTCCAGACCCACGGCAGTCACTGGAACAACGCCTTTTTTCAAATGTTTAAGTGAACTTCTGCAGAGCGATGTGTGCACAGTCATCATTTTTGTGATACAGCTTTACAAGTAGAGCGCAATCCTGCATTGAGACAGTCATGGTGAATGCCGTATTTGCAAAAGGAGGAAAAGCAGTGCCCTCTATTGATCAATTTTTACACTATTTTTTTCTTCTGCCTTACATTTTCCCCTTTCTCTGATAATATTCTGTTACAATTTCTGACCAGCGGTGTTATTTCTAAAGCGTTTTGAAAGTTTAACTTTTATCTAACGCTCGATACCACGTAGTTCTGTTGATCTGGCTATGGGGGGCACTTTCCGTACCACACTGCCAGTGATTCGGTTGGTTAAGCCAGCTCATCATTGGTGTTACCTGGGCAATGCTATTGCATTCCCTCCGGTGAGCCAAACATCAAAAGTTGCAACTGATGTTAAACACACTATATACACAAATACCAGAAGGAAATTGAGTTCAAAAAATTGTTCAAATGGCTCTGAGCACTATGGGACTTAACATATATGGTCATCAGTCCCCTAGAACTTAGAACTACTTAAACCTAACTAACCTAAGGACATCACACAACACCCAGTCATCACGAGGCAGAGAAAAACCCCTGACCCCGGAAATTGAGTGCATGCAAAAATAATTGATGATGATAGTAATGATGACAAGACAATAAACAAGGCTATGGGACTCGAGAGTTCCCTCCAAGATGAAGATTTCCTCTTCTGGCTATATATATATTTATTTATTTATTTATTTTTTTTTTTTTTAAGGCCATGCCTCATTGTGACATTCTCTTCAGCCAACTCCAGCGAAGGAATATTAATCCAGTGAAAACTATTGAACATGCATCTCAGTTTGCAACTTCTGTCCTGCATGTTAGGACCTTGATGGACTCTGATGATCACTGGGAGCAGGAAGAGACGTCTGTGACCACATCATGATTCAGATCACTGATCCATTCAATTTTAATGATAACTTGTCATTTGCACAACTCTTTGAACCGTCATTGTTTTCCAAACATAAAATTCTTTTTCCCTGAAAAAGAACTGAATATAGCTCTCAGTGTGTTTAAATTGCAGTGTTCAGACTTGCATCATGAATTGAATGTGCCATATAGCCAAAATGATTTTATGAAAGCGTCAGGTGTTTTGACTTTTTGAACTTTCTGTATGAAAACAGTTTGGCAAAAGTATTTCCTGAAAGTATTAAACTTCTACAAATAATAGTAACCTTTCCTATGAGAACAGAAGAGGCAGAATACAGCTTCTCTATATTAAAGCGAGTGAAAACATTTATGCCCGATACTATGAATGAGGACAGACTTTGTGCACTTGCAATGTGTTCTCTTGAAAAAGAACTACTGAATAAGCCAAATTTCAATGAAATGGTCATAGACCAATTTGTGCCACAGAAGGGGAGACAGACTGATTTCATCTACAAACAAATGGATTAAGGTAAACAAAAGTACATCAATAAATGATAAGAAACAATTCCTTTGTTCTAAGTATCAGTTTAGCTTATGAAATTGAGTGCATGAGAGAGGGGTAGTGACATGTTTAGCCACTGGTGTTACGTTTTCCAAAACACATTCTCATTCATAGTAAGGCATCTTGTGATAAATGTTAAATTTTCTGACACTTTCGCTCCAGAAACCATACTAAAAACTACACATTTGAGAGAGGTCTTTCATGCACTAGATGACTTCAAATGCTTAATTCACAATACACAAATGTAAATAGTACAAAAAATACAGTATGTAAATTAACATGGCGATTGCTTGTCAGCCAGTCACAGCACAAGACCCATGACTTCACAGAAACATAAATTTCGTCCTGCAAACTCGAAAGCCACTGTCTGAGCACTTTTAAAAGTCCAAAGTTTAGAAATGAAAACACCAGAAATGTTAAGTGTGCACTGAAGCTAAGAAGGTAATCCCAAAAGTAAGGTCTTCTATTTTTTTTATAAGTACATAGACATGTTTATTTCTACAATGGTTTACATCAGTTTACAGCTTGAACATTTAGCTATTTTTCGACATAATCGCCATTTCTGTCATTGCATTTTTGTAGACGCTGTGGCAGATTTTGTATGCCCATGTCATATCAGCTCGCTGCCATGCTGTTTAGAAAGTTATGAACCTCTTCTTTCACCTCATCATCGGAACTGAATTGCTGGGACCACAATTAATGCTGACAAGTACTGTGAGACTCTGAAAAAACTCAAACGGGCAATTCATAACCGGAGAAGAGGAATTTTGAGCAAGGGTGTACACATTCTCCATGGCAATGCTCGCCCACACATTGCTCAGCAAACCGTTGCTCTCCTGCAACAGTTTCAGTGGAACAAATCTCTCTCGCTCGCGCGCGCGCACACACACACACACACACACACACACACACACACTATAGTCCTGACTTGGCACCCAGTGACTATCACCTGTTCCCTAGTTTAAAAGAACATTTGGCCGGAAAGCGATTCAGCTCCAACGACGAGGTGAAAGAAGAGGTTCATAACGTTCTGAACAGCGTGGCAGGGAGCTGGTATGACATGGGCATACAAAAACTGCCACAGCGTCTCCAAAAATGATCGACAGAAAAGGTGATTATGTTGAAAAATAGTTAAATGTTCAAGCTGTAAACTGATGTAAACCATTGTAGAAATAAACAGGTCTATGTACTTACGAAAAATAGGAGACCTTACTTTTGGGATTACACTTGTGACATATACCACATTAAAGATCTGTCCAAAGTGCTTATTTTAATATGATTTGTAATGGTAAACTGCTGTGGAAATAAGATGTTAGGGGATAAATAAGCTACATGTAAATTTTATCTTGGAGTTAACTTTTGATGTTATTTAGTAGTCGATTATGAAATGGAAAGAAAATACAGTATGTAAATGTTTGACAAGAGTCCAGGTCTTGGTTGTGGTAACATGCAGATCTGTAGCATAGCCCAAGGTCTGGGTTAGTTCCTATAGATTGTCACAATCTTACTCAGTATGGAAACCATAAGCCACACCTCATCCAGAACCATCTGTGTCAGTGAAACTTTTATCTGTTGTGGGTATGGAAGTACCACATCAACATTATTAAGTTGTTGTTAATGTTTACTAACCAAGAAAATGTCAGCAGACATACTTGTCATGCATTGGGATAAAATAAAGTTTATGCATTGTGGTGAACTCAACAACAGCCCTCACAAACACGGCAAATTGAGAAATGTCAGTTACATCAGTGCTTTTGGCCAGAGCCAATGATATAAAAGGCAAATTTTGACTCCCATATTTTTACTACACTGCCACATTGTTTCCCATTTCTACAATATGTCTGGAAAATATAATCCTTAAAAGAGGAACCGTTTTGAAAAGTTATTTCCACTGGACAGAAAATTCTCCACAGCTTAAAGGATGCACTGCTTTCAGGGTTCGATCGATTATGTGGTAGCTCAGAAAATTGCAGTATCATTATGCACCGCATGATTGTCTTTTTGTAAATATTTTAGTAGGAGGGGGTAAAATTGGCGGTAAATAACGTAATGCGTTATCAATAACATGTCGTGTGACTGGAATTAGTGCACATAAAGGCTCGCCTCGAACACATCAGTATTCTCAATGTTCTGTGTTGTGCTCCAGAATGATGCGAGTGGCGACACCAGTGTGAGCAGTTTGTGCATCAGCTGTGCTGGTTATATCTCATAAAATCCAGGCAGATTTGAGGTGAAATACTGAAAAACTGACAGACTTCCAATGTTTGCAGTCTTCTAAAGCTTTGTGCATGAAAACTCTTGGTTACCCATGGGACTGGCACGGTTGTATTCCTGGTCATGCGATGTGATGTTTCACTTCCGGACTAGAGCTGGTAGCTCCATAACTATCAGTGATTGTACTAAAGAGACAAAATATGCTGGTAGAGTGATTGGCTTGCTGTATAAATTCTCTGCCAAAGAGGCACAGACGTCGTCTTTGAACACAAAAGGTGTGCCTAATAAAAGAACTAAGGGTAAGTACTCTGTCATGGGGGTCCCACGACACACAAGTGTTGCTTTGAATTTTTGATGCCAGTGTTCCACCAAACCATTGCTCTGTGGATGGTAGGCAGTGATGTGATAGCATTGGATGATGCAAAGATTACGTATAGTGGAGAATAGTGCGAATTGAAATTTATGACATTGGTCTGTAGCAATGGATGCCGTACAGCTGAAACGCGACATCCCCAACTGTACAAATGTCCTCACTGTCGTTTCCACTGGTATGCCTGGAAAGGGCGTTACCTCAACACAGCGGGTGATATGATTGATCATAGAAAGAATATTTTGGAAACCTTCAGACTCTGGAAGGGGGCTGATCAGATCGAGGCAGGCACAATGTAACTGACCATTGGGTATTTCATATCACTCGTGTTTCAGATGTGCACTTTCTCCACATAGTGTGGAGAACACGGAGGGCACACTATTAGAAAAGTTCATCATACTGACCTGTGTTTGTGACTAGTTGTGCAGTGTGGTATGTCCCAAGTGTATGTCTGTGTCATCTTCCTGGGGGTGCTGTTTCGTTCACACTGAATATTTGGAGACAGTGATGCCATTCCTGCTTTAAGTACTGGAGGTAAAAACACGTGACATCTGGTTCACTTCCTAACAAAAGTATTTTGGTATGCAGTTAAAGTCCAACTATCGTTAGTAGTTACAGATGAGTGTTACATACAGAGATTGAAGAACATGCTCTCGGAAAAGTCTCATTCGGAACTGTCTGTTGATGTTGTAGTGAACTGCTGGTGATACAGGGTATTTTCTCTCCACTGTATGAGGATACCTCATATTAGGTCCACATAGAGATGACAGCGACAGTCAATCAGCACCCGAGATCGGTTCTTGAACATTTGCAACCAGAAACTGCTGTGGAAGTTTCTTGTGTGGACATTGATCCACAGTGTGCATGGCAATTCTGGAAATTTTGATAAGAGTATCATTTGTAGCATGTAGTTGGAGGGCAGGCATAGTAAGCTCCATTGCTCGTTTCTCAGAATGGTGGTCACTTCAGAGCCAATGTAGATGAGCAAGTATCAATTTTTTTGAATTGTCTGCCAAATACAGTCTATTACCATCACTCAAACAGCCCGAAACTAGTTTGGCTCACATGCTTCAGCTCTAAGTGACTTAAGAGTGCAATTTATTTGGAACACCTATTGTGGACCATATTTTACATTTGGTGATCACAAGGCATGGAGGAGTTGTGTGACTTTTAGCAAAAACAGTTGTGAAACAGACACAGTCCTGGTCACATCGGCACACCTGTGTGGGGAATGTTATCGTTAGATGTGGGCGTACCTGTTGCAGCCGGCTGAAAGTCACCACCCTCTAGTGCCATCACTCTTGTGATTGTGCAGTCGCTCGGGTCATGTCATCTGCTCGTGGATGCTAGCAGTGTGCTGCACCAGGAATGTATTGGCGGTAGTCATTGTTGTCTGTAACAGCCATGTATTGTTGTTGCTGTAGTATAGCAAAAACTCTGCCAACCAGGGCTAGTTGTCATTCCATTGTTTTGGACACGATCATTGCCACTTGTATCTTGAGATAGTCGTTTGACGAGCCATTGCGTGCTGTCTGGCATGAGAGTCAAATTGATTTATGTACTGAGATATCTCCAAAGCTGAGATGGTGGTATCCAGTTGTCTGTCTATCCTTCAAAGTTTCTTGTCGCAGTTGTCACTCTGGTACATTGACGAGCTAGTGGGGCAACACTGCCTTCGCGGCATTGAATTTGCTATTGGCCAGGGGGGCTTGTATGACATCTGAGAAGTATCATCAAAAATTACATGGCTTTGTAGTGTCATGTCGATGATCATGAACTATGTTGCCAGGTGTTCCAGTTGGAAGGGTGGTAGTGTAGGGTCAAAATTGTAAATATACTCCAGAGAAATTTTGTCGCTTGTGTGCTGGGGCATGTGGTCCGAGGGCAGTGGCATCTGAGATACCAGAGACCGTGCACAGCTTGTATGCCAGCCCGAGAATCTTGTCTCGTGGCCCAGCTGGTTGGGCTGCATGTGAGGCTACAAACAGATAATGGTTGGGTCGTGCCCAGCGCGGAATGGCTGGGTCATGCCCAACGCGGATGGACTGGTAAGATCGCGTGAGGTAATACTGTGTAGGTGTGAAATAGTTTGCAAATATCTTGGCATATTCTGGCCACTATATAAATTTCCCTTTTCCTCTTAGCCAAAATTTTAATCCCTTTAGTTATCCATAGCTTACTTGTTTTCTTAATAGGCTTACTGCATTACTTTTTAGGGGAGCTACTTTCAAATATTGGCACAAATCTACAGTGGAATGTATTGAATTTCACGTTAGCTTCTATTTATGCGTGTACTTCATTCCATACTTCCTCTTCTAACCAACTCTTAAAGCATTGTGCCGTGTTATTATTCGTACACCTCACTGCTGTGTATGAACATGCCCTAGAGCTGTAAGGTGCTATATTGTTTATGTCCATAAACTGTGCATCATGATCAGATAGTAAATTAATGACTGAGTACACATTGTTTCAGTCAAATATTGCAACTCCTCCTTTTTTCCATGTTCATTATACACTAAAATGCTATAATCCAATTAAAATTACTTGATAGTTGATGCTTCACACATTGAAATTTTAGTCTTATATCAAAGCAGTAGGAGGATCAAAACAAAATGTCCAGACACTCTGTGACCAAAATGGTACTGAAACAGAGGATGACAGACTAAAGGCCGAAATACTAAATGTCTTTTTCCAAATCTGTTTCACAGAGGAAGACTGCACTGTAGTCCCCTATCTAGATTGTCACACAGATGACAAAATGGTAGATATAGAAATAGATGACAGAGGGATAGAGGAAAGGCTGCTGGACCTGAGGGGATACCAGTTCAATTTTACACAGAGTACGCGAAGGAACTTGCCCCACTTCTTACAGCTGTGTACTGTAGGTCTCTAGAAGAGCATAGCGTTTCAAAGTATTGGAAGAGGGCACAGGTCATCCGGGTTTTCAAGAAGGGATGTCAAACAGATGTGCAGAACTATAGACGTATATCTCTAATGTCGATCAGTTGTAGAATTTTGGAACACGTATTATGTTAAAGTACAATGACTTTTCTGGAGACTAGAAATCTGCTCTGTAGGAATTAGCATGGGTTTCGAAAAAGACGATCGTGTGAAACCCAGCTCGCGCTATTTGTCCACGAGACTCTGAGGGCCATAGACACAGGTTCCCAGGTAGATGCCGTGTTTCTTGACTTCCGCAAGGCGTTCGATACAGTTCCCCACAGTCGTTTAATGAACAAAGTAAGAGCATATGGACTATCAGACCAATTGTGTGATTGGATTGAGGAGTTCCTAGATAACAGAACGCAGCATGTCATTCTCAATGGAGAGAAGTCTTCCGAAATAAGAGTGATTTCAGGTGCGCCGCAGGGGAGTGTTGTAGGACCGTTGCTATTCACAATATACATAAATGACCTTTTGGATGACATCGGAAGTTCACTGAGGCTTTTTGCGGATGATGCTGTAGTATATCAAGAGGTTGTAACAATGAAAAATTGTACTGAAATGCAGGAGGATCTGCAGCGAATTCACGCATGGTGCAGGTAATGGCAATTGAATCTCAATGTAGACAAATGTAATGTGCTGCCAATACATAGAAAGATAGATAGATCCCTTATCATTTAGCTACAAAATAGCAGGTCAGCAACTGGAAGCAGTTAATTCCATAAATTATCTGGGAGTAGGCATTAGGAGTGATTTAAAATGGAATGATCCTATAAAGTTGATCATCTGTAAAGCAGATGCCAGACTGAGATTCGTTGGAAGAATCCTAAGGAAATGCAATCCGAAAACAAAGGAAGTAGGTTACAGTACACTTGTTCACCCACTGCTTAAATATTGCTCACTAGTGTGGGATCCGTACCAGATAGGGTTGATAGAAGAGATAGAGAGAATCCAACGGAGAGCAGCGCGCTTCATTACAGGATCATTTAGTAATCGCAAAAGCGTTACGAAGATGATAGATAAACTCCAGTGGAAGACTTTGCAGCTCGGTACGGGCTTTTGTTGAAGTTTTGAGAACATACCTTCAGCGAGGAGTCAAGCAGTATATTGCTCCCTCCTACGTATATCTCGCGAAGAGACCATGAGGATAAAATCAGAGAGATTAGAGCCCACACAGAGGCATACCGACAATCTTTCTTTCCGCGAACAATACGAGACTGGAATAGAAGGGAGAACCGATAGAGGTACTCAAGGTACGCTCCACCACACGCCGTCAGGTGGCTTGCGGAGTATGGATGCAGATGTAGGTTGAGCTGGTTTCCTTCAACCAGAGAGCTCATCGTCATGACCGAACAATTCGTTAATACCAAACTCCCACAACAATTATTTCATACCGGCTTTCTTTCTTGATGGGTATGTATCCTGAATTGTGGGTTGACCCTTTGTATTTCGTATTACATTAAATAAGCTTCACACGACATTGCATGAAGCCAAATTTTTGAAGGCTGTCAATTAATTGTTGTGACTGGGACACCAGTGTCGTAAATGCAACAGGCTTTAGGAGTGTAATAGTTCAGCGTAGTGGTCAGTGTACAGACCTAATGTATAGAAGATGAAAGGTTCAAATCTCAGCAAATGCAGTGAAATTTTTTATTTTTCTAAATGTGATCAAGACATTATAATTTTTATTTAAGTAATTGGTTTGAATGTTTTTATTTTTTAATACTGTGCTGCATCATTTTCGTCATCATATTGACTTTATTTGGTTTTACTTTTCCTCATATCATTCTTTTTTTCATCTAGAGTCTGCTTTCATCATGCATAATGTGCAACCAAGTGCCAACCAGGACTGCTAATCAGTTGGTAACATACTCAGTGTGAGGATAGTTTCAGGTAACCAATGACAGTGCGATATTACAGTCTGCTTTTACCACTAAAACTGAAATTTTGCTACGGAAGATGTCTTTGCAAACAAACACATTATGAATTTTTTCTGTCTTGAGTTTGCTTGTTGAGCTTAGCCTCAAATGCTATGAACAAAGCGATCGTGATTTTAATTCTCCCGCAGATGGTTGGTTGCTGTTTTCTGAGGTACATTTGCGCATCACAAGGTTGTGGTTAGGTTAGACCACAAATTTAAATTCAGCCCTACAAACCCCATCATCTGCTACAGTTCAGTCGCTAGTTACTTGAAATCACTGTCAGCAGAGGATCTCCCGTTTACACATCTCATTGGAAGAGTACGATAAAATACACTCATTGGAAGAGTACGATAAAATACATATTGCCACCAGATTTCATGTTTCTTGGACCAAAGAGTGAGGTACGGGCAGGGTGTGGGAAGGATGGGGGATACTGCTTTGATTCCTTGAGGGATTGCATTTCAAAAATCCTTTCTTAGCAAGTGTATAAAGAATGCTTAGCGAATTGAACTAGATTTGAACATACGAACTTTAAATAATCTGAAGAGAACTATCGAGGCTTAGTGATTTAAGCTACATAAAACCCACATAAGCAAGGAGACCATTTGGATTCCGTGCATAGCATTGACTATTTGGTGTGAATGTCATTATTTCCTCCTTAGTGCACATAAGGGCTAAGGGCTCCAGAAATGTGCCCTGCAATTTTTGTGGCAGCATACTCGAATGAAAGCTGGGGGACAGCCTTGGCTCCTCTCTGGATTTACCTAATATTGATTGCAGTCATCTTGTGAGGATTATTTCAAGGTAGTGACTTCTTGTTTCGGGTCTATATTTTGGTTTTGTTGTTCAGGTGTATGCTTCCCACTTGTTGGAATAACATTATAGTATTTGAAAATTTACATTGTGATGAAAATCACATTTGCAGCATGCTGATGCAGTGGAACTCCTGGCGGACCAGCGATCTACATTCCACCAGCTGCATGGCACCCATCTGCACACGACTACTCCATCTCCACCACCGATTTTTGTAACAGAGGTACTCTCTCTTTCCTATTAATAGAATTAATAATTACTGCTGAATTGTCTGTTACATTACTGAACAGCTGAAATAGCCACCCGGTACTAGTTGCCAATTACGTATCTAATGGCTTCCAAGGGCAACAAAAGGTTTTAGTTTCTCATATTATTATTCACCAAATTTAAAATACTGCTTTAATCCACTTATTAAGAAGTATAATCTTAGGTTAAAGATTTAACACAATAAGTCAAGTATTAATATCCCTCTCTCTCTCTCTCTCTCTCTCTCTCTCTCTCTCTCTCTCAAAGCAGCATAACTTGTGGTGCGTAAACTACCCACTTAGGGTAGTCGCACTTAACGACTTCCAGTAAACTTTCCGCATAATTCCAGACCTTTATGAAACTGTCTCACTGATATCCTCCCTCCTTCCCTTCCCCCTACCTCCCCCCCTCCCCCCTACTCCCCCCCCCACCCCCCCCCCCCCCCCACCCCCACCAACAGAAAAGGAAAGTTTTATCGTTCACCACATTGTCGCTGTTCATGCAGTAAAACTTGAGCACTGGATATGAGGTTTTAGTTTATTACTTCCTTCCTACCAACAGTATTAACAACACAGTCCACATGCAGTTCCTGGGGTGGCTTTTCTTCTGGAAATTCAATTACATGGAAAAATTGGGGAATTTCAGGTATTTTGTAAAATCTCAGAATTCTGCATTTTTAACCAAGTATTGAAATTGAATTTATTGAGTTTTTTGTGTGTTATTTTTATGAATATTGTTTCACATAAATTATTGCCAGGTAAAAACTGCTTTTCTGGCGCTAATCTTAAGAAATATGGAGCTAGTTTGGCTTTACAGACTTTTGAATAGCTTAAACCAAATTTTCAGTTTTTTCGTCCTAAGTTGTGTGCTTGACACACAAATTTGGTTTGTGCATAACTGGTATATATTCTAGGACTTAAATTGGTGTTGTATTACTGTAGTATATACAGGTTAGTGTTGAGTTAGTATACACAGATTAGTGTGAATATGATTGTATTTATAATAATCAGAAGATTCAAGGCTGCTGTTTGTATAACTGTAATGATATTAATTCACTTCAGGAGTCATTACAGAGAAAAAGAAAGGGAAACATAAAAGTGGAGCAGTTAGTTCCCAAAGCATTGTTCCATTTTCTGAAATTGGCAAAAAAACCTTCAGTTGGCCCATGTGGCGAATAAACACCAGTATTGACTCCTCAGCAGCATATTGTGTATGGCAGTGTGAGCTTCTGTTTCCATCTTCATATTCAACTTCAAAAACTGAGAAATCTTTGCGTATCCCTTGTTATGATGGCAGTCTAAAAAAGACTGACCCTATCATAAAGTGGATATCGAGATAAATGAGGTGGGGAAGGTAGGAAAAACTCTAAAGTAGGACAGCTGCAAGGATAGGAATCGAGAGAATGAAGTATTATAGGTGAGGTGTAGGGTATGGCTATGATGATGCTGCAAGGGGAGTGTGGTTGTTGAACAGTAAACAGCTTTGGGGGGGGGGGGGGGGGGGGGAGTAGAATAATTGAGCTTGTAAAGCACTATTGTGAAAAGCTGAGGTCATAATGAGACAGTGTAGTTTTGCAGAAATCGGTCCAAATATAAATTTGCAGTGCAGAGGAGGGAGCATTTCACATCAAAATGAGGTGGCTGACACTGTACAATTACTTTTTATTGAGACCCTTTACAAGTTATGAAGTAAGGAAAAACACCTGAAACAAGAGAACAAAACATGGCAAGTGGTAATGCAGAGGAAGATGGTGTAAAAGTAGGTTGCAGTATTGGAACTGCTGAAGAATTACTATTTAAATTAAATCTTTGGCCTCTGGGTTACAAGCTGTGTTCAGTGAAGATAGACATGTGTTGCTTTTTTATGTTAAATCTCAGTTTTGTGTATTTATGCTATGCTATGGTATGTTGTCATCAACACATTTTCCTTCATTTGTTGTGTTACAGCAAAGAACAGCTCAAGTAGATCACCTATCAACACGAAGTCGTAGACCTAGCACACCCAGCAGACGTGTTGGACCACGCCGGTGGAGACCTACTCCTACTCTTCCTGCTTCCACATCATATCCAGGGCTTCTGTTACACTTCCTGTAAGTGTTATTTACTATATTGATTAAAAATAAGGGTGAGCCGTAAGTTACACAACCTGAAATTAAAAAAAAAATCATGACTTTCTTACTATCAGGAATGTCTGTGTTAGCAAGAGATGGCATTGTAAGACACACACACACACACACACACACACACACACACACACACACACACACACACACCCTTTTTTTTCCAGACTGAATGTGTGTTTGTTGTTGAAAGTTACTTCAAATTGTAATCTTTGTTAAATTGCCAGGAAGAGTTTAGGGTAGCTTTTCCTGAAATAAAAGCACCTAACAACTGAGAAGATTTCACGCAAAGTCCCCCGTTTCAGAAAAACAGATAGCGTATGAAGGAATCTGAACATTCCGGCTGATGTTCGGTCTGAAGTGATGCCTGAGTGGTGAATATCCATGCATCCTTGATACGTTTTCTGAGAAAGTCAATCTGAAAACTGTCAGAAAACTGGAATGTCTTACAGGAGCAGTTGCAGACCCACAAAAAAATCTGTAACTCTATCTAATATCACATTTGAAAAAGACTACATTACTGTCATTGTTTTTTGTGTTTTATTTGCAATAGTGATTATGTTTTATACTCTGATGAACAATAGTTCCATCTATGTAGCTATGTAAACAGCCAGAATTACAAAGATTGGAGTTTAGTAAACCCTTATGTTTTCCCAAAGTTGCCATTAAATCCACAGAAAGTTGGAGTTGTGCGCAAAAGAACTGTATGGCTGTTGGTGGCTCTTCCTCCTCCGAGTGTGACCAGGATATCGTCATTCAATTAGTAGTGTTAAAGGTGTGTAAACGACACTGCTAGTTGCAGCAAGATGGTGTAACAGTGCACACATCAAGTAACCCAATGATAATGTAGTTCCTTGATGGAAATACCATCTTATGTGACCTGCGGCCACCTAGATTACCAGATTTATCTCCCCAAACTTTTTGTTTGTAGACGTCGGAGGGATAATTTCCAACAAAGTTTGTACGTCATTCTTAACTTCTACTTTCCTTCATCGTACAAGAGCTTCTAATTTTTTTTCTGCCGTTACAGGAAACACTACTTCCTCTTATATGCCCGAAGAATCTACAATAACTCAAGCAGACGATTTGGAAGGAAAACTTGTAGGAAAAAAAGTTTGGCATTAAAAAAGCTGAACTTTGGCTGAGTTCCAAGTGATTGAACAGTGTAAAAATCTTCAATAATTTGATATACCGTATATTAGAATTTATCTTTTCTACTTCATACTCCAAGTCATTAGCTTATTTAGTGTTACTCATTTTAAATTATACACATTTTATAAGTGTGTTAAATTACTTATAAAATACCAAGTATTGCAGTGTGCTAAAATCAATAAATCATCAAAATCCTGAACTGGTTAAAGGGCCCCTCCCATAATGAATGCTCCAAGGTTCTTAACTGCGGTGAGATCATGGGACCTTTCTGGCCAGAGTAAGATTAGGCAAACCCGAAGACAAGCAGTAGAAACTGATGCTGTGTGTGGATGGGCATTCTCTTGCTGAAATGTAAGTCCAGGATGGATGCCATGAAGGCCAACAAAATAGGGCGTAGAATATCAACAACATACTACTGTGCTGTAAGGGTGCCATGGACGACAACCAGAGTGGTCCTACTATGAAATGAAATGGCAGCCCAGACCATTACTCCTGGTTCGCAGGCCATATGGCACATGACAATCAGGTTGGTATCCCATTGCTATGCCAGGCATCTCCAGACATGTCTTCACTTGTCATCAGGGCTCAGTTCGAGGTGGGACTCATCACTGAAGATAACTATACTCCAGTCAATGAGATTCCAGGCCGAACATGATGTAAATCATATTTACCCATTCAGACAGTACCTTTGTGGTACGTCATGCTCCATGAAATGACATTTTATGGAGGAGGGGAATTCTGTTGTATTTATGAAGCTTAGAAGTTAGAGCTAGTTCGTCAAGTTGAATAAGTTTTAGATTGAATTGTTGAATCCATTGTAGCTTGAATTTTGTAATTATACAGTTTTATGGTGAAACTACATATTTTTTATTTTTTTCACTTCTGTCTACAGTGCTATGTTCTCAAATGCTCCATTGTCACCATACAGTCAAGCTGATTTGGGTAGCCCTGATTCAACAGAGACTGAAAACTATGAAGCTCTGCTCCATTTGGCAGAGAGATTGGGTGAAGCCAAGCCTCGTGGACTGGCAAAAATTGAGATAGAGCAGCTACCCTCGTATAAGTAAGTAAATTGAATTTCAGATAATTGTAGTTTCACTATTGTAATAATGTAAGGAATGGGTGTAATTATTACCTTCAGGCAATTGGTTTTTGTTAAGTTAGTAAACTTATGATTTTTTTTTTTTTTTTTTTTTCTTTCCATGCAGATGCCAAGAATAGCAACATTTTGTTGCCAGTAGGACTGAAACATTCCTCAATTATGAGCATTCAATTAGTATAATGCAGTCCATTATGGTTTTAGTTGCAGAATTGAAAGACCCTACTTAAGCATTTTATATTATTTCTAGGTTACTAAAATACTTTATTAATATTTCATTATAACAAATCGCTGTCATCTCTGTGTTATGTGGTACCACATCTAAAATATTGGGAGACGATGTTGTCTGAGAGTAACCTGACCAGGGTCTAACAAAACATGAACCTTCCCTATATTGCTTTTACCAGAAAATGATATTTATATAAAAATATTAACAATAAAACTAATTGATCTAGAATTTTGTCCAAAATATATTAAACGTGCAGCAAACATGATATATTTCTAATGAAATGAGTATCAGGTCAGTTCCACATGATTTTGGAATATTAATAAACATGAAATTTTGAATGTTTCCAGAATTCACTGAATGTTACACTGACTGAAGACTGAAACAATTTCTGATATTCACTAATCAAGTAAGCAAGGTCCCACAGTGTCTGGAATATTATAAAGTGATGAGTTATAAGTTGCAAACAAGCACTAGCCAACACACATCTGTCAGATTCAAAGTTTTGATGTGGTCTAAACGCCTAACCAATGAAAATCCCCACCCTTAATCTTTCCGTCATGGAAGTAGCCAAGTGGCTTAATGGCGGACACCATACAACATACATATTTACTAGCACGTAACAACACGTAAGTCTACGTGGAGTATGTGTAAATGTACAAAGGAAAGGAATAGCTCCCGGACACTGCAAACACACACTTATATGTAATTTAAGATGGAGAGGAGACAAAAATTTAAAAAAATATTGCAGATGAATTTATAGGATGTTTAAATGCTGGAAGAGTGGAGGAAATGTTAAAGAGAGAGTACATGCAAAAATACAATTTTTGTTATAAAACAGTATTTAAGGAAAGAAATTAAATTGCAGTAATTTACAAAGGGAAAAACGCTGTGCATGCTGCACATTATTTATTTTACTTAAACTCTCGTGTGTGTTGCTTCTTTTAACAAGGCATCTTCAGTAGGTATCCTGGAACATCACGTTTTTTTGTTGTTGTTGGATATAAGTTACAGTTCAAATCAGTTCATTGTTGGTGTTACAATGAAATAGAAAGGTACTTACAGATCAGTGTCTAATTCATTATTTGTAATCCAAGCAACTTTCTCTCACTGTTTGAAAGCCTACAGTTTTTCTTGTGGCCACTCTCTTTTTGAAACATAGCACTTTAACTGCCATTTTCTGTGTGTAGAGTTACATTTGTTTTTGTAACTGTTGCTTACATTCCAAGTTTTTGTTTTCAGCTGTTTTTATTTGACTGTATGTGTAATATTTGTGTGCGTGCATGCATGCATGCATGCATGCATGCATAGGCAAGGAATGGTATTTGCGATTATCTGTTAGTGTAAACAGTGAGTGGTTACTTATATTCACTTGGTTGTTTAGTAGTAGCTTGTTTTCATATACAAAACAAAGGCAGAAAAGAAGCTACCACTAAATGACAAAGTGAACATAGCTAACCACTCACTGTTTACACTAATTAATCACATAATACAAAAAAAAAATCAAAAATAGATGATCACAAATCTTATTCCTCTATTAAGTGTATAATGGAGGGGCGGGGGGAGAGATTTGTGTGCATGTATGCAACTTAATCAATACACATAAAGCCACACAAATAAACAAAAACAGCAAAACTGTTTAAAACACACACACACACACACACTTACACTTGAACACACACACTTACACTTGAACACACACACTTACACTTGAACACACACACTTACACTTGAACACACACACTTACACTTGAACACACACACACTTACACTTGAACACACACACACTTACACTTGAAACAGAAAAAAGGCTCTAGGCCCAGAGTGTTGTGTTTCGAAAACAGTGACCTTGATAAAAACTGCAAGCATTCAACCAGTTTTCCACATTGGAGATGGCTGCTTTTTATTTGCAAAATAAAGAATTAGAACCTAAACCATAAGAACTTTTCCATTTGATTATGAAAACTTCCAGGGGCTGTATTAAATCTATAACTAGTGTGTGACATTCAAGAGGCATAATATGTCCGAATGCATAAGTAAAACAAAAAAAATAATGTGCAGCATAGGAAAGACTTTTTTAATTACTGCAATTAATATATGTCTGTTGTGAAAATGGCTACAACAAGAAACTTGAAAGAAATTAATTTCTTTTAACCTTTTTATGCTACTGAAAGCATAATTTAAAAAGCCTGGAATTTAAGATAAGTGAGTAGAATTCATAAATGTAGATTCAACAAAAAATATGATTACAAAAGTCTTTTTGAAATAGATGTGTGAGAGGAGAACTTACTAATAGTTGTGTTGTCCAATCTGTAGTTGGCTATGTAGATCAAAGGTGGTCCACTCTGGCCCGCATCTCGTGGTCGTGCGGTAGCGTTCTCGCTTCCCACGCCCGGGTTCCCGGGTTCGATTCCCGGCGGGGTCAGGGATTTTCTCTGCCTCGTGATGGCTGGGTGTTGTGTGCTGTCCTTAGGTTAGTTAGGTTTAAGTAGTTCTAAGTTCTAGGGGACTGACGACCATAGATGTTAAGTCCCATAGTGCTCAGAGCCATTTGAGCCATTTGGTCCACTCAGAAAAAAAATTATGGTTACCAATGTCTGTGCTTATTAACCTTTTCTCACCACTGTCTGAATGTCATCATTTGTGTATTACTTTCTGATATATTAGTTTTGGCGAGAAGCACTTCAGTACATATACAGGGTGTTACAAAAAGGTACGGCCAAACTTTCAGGAAACATTCCTCACATACAACTAAAGAAAAGATGTTATGTTGACATGTGTCCGGAAACACTTAATTTCCATGTTAGAGCTCATTTTAGTTTCGTCAGTATGTACTGTACTTCCTCGATTCACTGCCAGTTGGCCCAATTGAAGGAAGGTAATGTTGACTTCGGTGCTTGTGTTGACATGCGACTCATTGCTCTACAGTACTAGCATCAAGCACATCAGTACGTAGCATCATCAGGTTAGTGTTCATCACGAACGTGGTTTTGCAGTTAGTGCAATGTTTACAAATGCGGAGTTGGCAGATGCCCATTTGATGTATGGATTAGCACGGGGCAATAGCCTTGGCGTGGTACGTTTGTATCGAGACAAATTTCCAGAACGAAGGTGTCCCGACAGGAAGACGTTCGAAGCAATTGATCGGCGTCTTAGAGAGCACAGAACATTCCAGGCTATGACTCGCGACTGGGGAAAACCTAGATCGACGAGGACACCTGCAATGGACGAGGCAATTCTTCGTGCAGTTGACGATAACCCTAATGTCAGCGTCAGAGAAGTTGCTACTGTACAAGGTAACATTAACCACGTCACTGTATGGAGATTGCTACAGGAGAACCAGTTGTTTCCGTACCATGTACAGCGTGTGCAGGCACTATCAGCAGCTGATTGGCCTCCACGGGTACACTTCTGCGAATGGTTCATCCAACAATGTGTCAATCCTCATTTCAGTGCAAATGTTCTCTTTACGGATGAGGCTTCATTCCAACGTGAACAAATTGTAAATTTTCACAATCAACATGTGTGGGCTGACGAGAATCCGCACGCAATTGTGCAATCACGTCATCAACACAGATTTTCTGTGAACGTTTGGGCAGGCATTGTTGGTGATGTCTTGATTGGGCCCCATGTTCTTCCACCTACACTCAATGGAGCACGTTATTATGATTTCATACTGGATACTCTACCTGTGCTACTACAACATGTGCCTTTACAAGTACGACACAACATGTGGTTCATGCACGATGGAGCTCCTGCGCATTTCAGTCGAAGTGTTCGTACGCTTCTCAACAACAGATTCGGTGACCGATGGATTGGTAGAGGCGGACCAATTCCATGGCTTCCGTGCTCTCCTGACCTCAACCCTCTTGACTTTCATTTATGGGGGCATTTGAAAGCTCTTGTCTACGCAACCCCGGTACCAAATGTAGATACTCTTCGTGCTCATATTGTGGACAGCTGTGCTAAAATACGCCATTCTCCAGGGCTGCATCAGGGATTCCATGCGACGGAGGGTGGATGCATGTATCCTCGCTAACGGAGGACATTTTGAACATTTCCTGTAACAGTGTTTGAAGTCATGCTGGTACGTTCTGTTGCTGTGTTTCCATTCCATGATTAATGTGATTTGAAGAGAAGTAATAAAATGAGCTCTAACATGGAAAGTAAGTGTTTCCGAACACATGTCCACATAACATAGTTTCTTTCTTTGTGTGTGAGGAATGTTTCCTGAAAGTTCGGCCGTACCTTTTTGTAACACCCTGTATACAGGGTGAGTCACTAACTATTGCCACATTGAATAAGTATGATAGTAGCTGAAAAGTTTGTGGGACAAATGTTGCATGGGACACCAGGGGCCATAATATGCTGTTGGTTTTTTGTTGCTAGTTGGGGTCTCTGGGGTGCTATAGTTTGGTATTTACTTTGACAGCGGCTATCGAGATGAATCCAATGATGTGTAACAGTTAGATCACTGAAAGTCAAAGGTGGCGTGGACATCGGTTCACAGAAGGTTTTCGAAATGATGACCATTGGTATCACTGCAGTGCTGCAATCTTCTTATCATGGATTGACTGGTATTGCTTATCACTTCGGCACTTATAGAAGCACATGCTCCGACAATTCTCTCTCATATACCATGCAAATAGTAAATATTCGCCAAATACGGCATATCCATCTAACGTGCCATTGACATGTAAACACCATTTGGCGGTTTCGCAATACAACACTAATAGGAACAGTAAGACTAGTGTCGTCAAATCAAGTGAATGTGAATGATGTACTCCTTTGAAGAACGATTCGATATGCTTCTTAGTTATGGAGAATGCCAACGAAATTCAGTTAGAGCTAGAGACTTACACGCTGAAAGATGTCCTCAACATATTCACCCTACACGTCGTACATTTAAATGTGTACAGTAAATTAAAAATAACTGGATCTTTAATGCATCGGAAATTTATCTGGCAAAGGAAAGTTACTAATGAGGAAATGGAAATTGGTACTCTTGCCACTGTGGTTAGAGATCCTTGTGTTAGTTCGCATGAAATCGCAAGGGAATCTGGCATAATCCAGAGTAGAATTATTCGTGTTCTGCATCGCCATAAATATCATTCTTACCATATCAGTCTCCACCAAGAATTAACTGGTACAGATTGCATGCGTCGCAATGAATTCTGACGATAGGATCAACTTCAGATTCAGAGGGATGACACATTTATTAATTTGATTTCATTTACTGACGAGGCTACTTTCACAAACCATGGAAACGTTAATTTGCATAACATGCATTATTGGGCAACAGAAAATCCATGTTGGCTACGACAAGTTTCACTCCAGAAACCATGTCAGTGAATGTATGGTGTGGGATTCTGGAGGACAGAATTATACACCCCAACTTCATCGAAGGAAACCTTAATGGTAGGAAGAACACCACATTCCTGCAAGAAACATTAGGTCTGCTATTGGAAGAAATACCTTTAGGAACAACGAAGAGAATGTGGTACAACACAATGGGTGTCTGGCACATTTTTCACTGATTGCTAGAAATGAGTTGCAGAAACAATCCCCAAATCGTTGAATTGGGCACGAAGGAGATGTCGTACCCGGCTCGTTCACCAGACTTGATGCCTCTTGGATTTTTTCTTGTGGGGATTCGTAAAAGACATTGTTTATAAAGATGTCCCAACTGCACCTGAAGATATCTGAGAGAGAATTATCAGAGCATATGCTTCGATAAGTGCTGGTGTGATAAGGAATACCACTCAGTCCATGATAAGAAGATTGCAGCACTACATTGATACCGATAGTCATCACTTTGAACACCTTCTGTAAATGGACTTTCATGCAACTTTTTTGACCCTCTAAGACCTAACTGCTACACATCATGGAATTCATCTCGATAGCCACTGTCAGAAAATAAATATCAAACTACAGCAACAAAAAAAGTCACATTTTGTCGGATAGTGAAAGGGGAAGTTCATAAGGCACTTGGATTGCACGGAGAGCAAAAAACTGAGACGCTTCAAGAGGTCATAAGGCAGGAAGTGGAACAGACATTGAACCCATTCTCTTGTCCTTCATTTCCCTTTAAACGGTGAAAAAGTCGAGATTCAGGCGGAGGTACATTTCCACAATGCCGCATGAGGAACCTGTTTAGGTACCAAGGAGGCAGATGTGTGGAGGACCCAGCATAACCAACCAGTATGTTTCCACTGGGCGGCCAGGACATGTGGTGCGCTATTGTCGAGAAATGTGGCGGATATTTGATGACGCCAGAAGACAGCAGACTGATCTTAGCCGACGCCAACTCTGGGATGACAAAGACGAACAAGATGATGTGGGTGAAGGACGACGTAGGTCACCATCCCTGCAAGCTAGCCTCTGGAGAGGATGCTCCCCAACACGCTGATCAAGGTCTCTTTCGCCGTTTAGAAGCTCCAGCCGATCACCTAGCCACCGCAATCTGTAAAACTAAATGCTGTGACCTTCCTTGTAGGTGAGGCTCCTGAAGAAAAATACCCTCTGCCTTCGATCACTACAAAAATGATAGGAAACTATGTCTATACCCTCATGGGTGGCCGACCAGCCCAACTCTTGTGGACTCTGGAGCGTCATATTCAGTCACTTTGAAGAAGTACCGTTGCCATTTGCAGAAAATCGTGTTCATCGACAGAAAAAAAATCTCTACTGAAGGTGGCTAATGGGAAATATGTAAAACACACAGGAAGATGTACTGTTTGTGTTGGTATAAGTGGCCATACACAGACCTTAGAATTCGTTGTCTTTAAAGAGTGTAATCATGACGTCATTCTCGGATGGGACTTCTTGAAAGCTTCTCAGGCATTTACAGATTGTGGTCGCTCAAAGATTATGCTAGACGAGATGAGATACTGTGGACAGGAAGATGCGCATTCGAGTGTGTGGAGGCTGTATGCTCGATGAAGTGATCATTCCTGCAGTCAGCGCTAGAAAGCTAACTGTCACATGTTGTGTGATGCAGCAACCCATGGATCTTCTAGTGGAATGTAAAAGAAGCACACCACAAAAGAATAACTCGGTCATTCCAGCCTCTGTCGTCTTGTTTAAGAACAGACTTGGTGAATTGTGGATAGTTAACTGTTCCCGAGAAATGCTGACCGTTAATTGCAGAACAGCTGAGCGTCATAGAAACCTCCGATGCCAAGTCTGTGGGCAAAATTGGCACTACCACTACGAGACAAGATCTAGCTCAACTATCACCAGATCTCGACTAAGGAACAACAGGAGAAGCTACTTGCCATTCTTCAAGAGTTCTCCGAATGCTGCAATACATAGGTGAGGAGCTAATTATACAAAAAGCACCAGATTAGCACTGGAGACTATCAACCAATAAACCAGAGAGCATACCGTGTGTCAGCAATCGAACGTCAAATAATTCGTGACAAGGTAGAGAAAATGATGATGATTGACATCATTCAGGGCGCTTTTGTGTTGATTACAGGAAGCTTAATAAGATAACTAAAAAGGACATTTACCCTCTTTCATGAATTGACGATACAGTAGATTGTCTAAAGGGGGCTAAGTTTTTCTCAACCATGTACATGTACTCGGGCTATTGGCAGATCGAAGTAGATGAGGCTGATCCTGAGAAAGCTGCATTCATCACCTCTAAAGGCCTGTGTGAGTTTAAGGTAATGCTGTTTGATTTGTGTAATGCACCAGCAACTTTTGAATGGATGATGGATAATCTACTAAGGCATCTGAAGTGGACGATGTGTCTTTGTTCTTTAGATGACATTCTGAGAGACATTTGATGGAAATATAGAGAGACTGAGGGCCATTCTTAAGTGTCTCCAACAAGGCAGACTGAAACTTAATCCAAGATAGTGTCTCTTTGGAGCAAAAGAAATCAAAATACTTGGACACCTTGTCAAATGAAGGTGCGTGGCCAGACCCAGAAAAGGTGAGATCTATAACGGAATTTCCTGTTCTTAAAAGTATTAGAGATTTGAGAAGCTTCCTCGGATTATGTTCTTATTACCGTTATTTTATCAAAGACTTTTGTATCAAAGCCAGGCCACTCCAAGAGTTGTTATAAGCTGGTGCTAAATTTTTCTGGGGTGGTGCTCAACATTATTCTTTAAATGTGCTGTGAAAAGCTCTGACAACTGACCCTGTACTTGGTCTGTATGATGAGAGAGAGAGAGCACATACAGAACTACACATAGATACCAGCAGGCATGGGATCAGTGCTGTTCTGGTACAAATTTCAGATGGAAAAGAGAAGGTTATAGCCTATGCTTCTAGGACACATACAAAAGCCGAGAGAAACTACTCAACTACAGAAAGAGAATGTCTTGCTGTGATCTGGGCCATGTGCAAATTTCAACAGTATCTCTGTGGAAGACCATTCACAGTTGTTATGACCATCATTCACTTTGTTGGTTGACAGGTCTTAAGTATCCAACAGGACGACACGCCATGTGGGCACTACGTCTTCAAGAGTATGACATTACCATAGTGTAAAAAAGTGGAAGAAGACACCAAGATGCCTACTGTCTCTCAAGAAACCCTGTGCAAGACCATCAAGACTTTGATGAAGATAGTGAATGTCTCGCTGCACTCCAGGATCTCTCTGCTGAGCAGGAGGAGGAGGAGGCCAAGATATCTCAAACTATGCTTGCCTTGAACTGGTCAGAGGATGTGAAAGGACAGTTTAAGGTAGTTGATGGATTACTTTGCAAGAAAACTTTGATCCGTTTGGAAAGAGGTGGCTACCAGTGATTCCTAAACACATGCGCTTAGATGTTCTGCAGAAATTCCATGACACACCTGAGGCTGGATATTTAGGATTTATTAAGACATAAGATAGAATTCGCAAGAGATTTTTCTGGCCAGGTTTATTTAGGAGTGTTAGTCACTATGTGTTGCACTGTCGCGAGTGCCAGAGGAGAAAGGAAGTTCCTCAGAAACCATGTGGCCGACTTGTGCCAATTCCACCAGCCGAAACGTCTTTCGAGCGTATTGGAATTGACCTTCTCGGATGATTTCCAACGTCTGCTAGTGGCGATAGATAGGTTATTGTTGGCACTGATTATCTGGCACACTATGCCATTACAAAAGCCGTGAAAACAGCCGAAGCATCTGAGGTAGCCAAATTCATTGTGGGGGGGGAAATGCATCCTCTTGTAACTTAAAGCTCTTCAAGGTCATCAAGCTTAGACTGCAGATGATGAATTAACAACATCTTGGGGCCCTCTAATGTCAGCAGCAAATTGCAACATTTTGAGCAGTGCTCAACAAGAAAAATAGCTAGGCATTGATTTTTTTTTTTTTTTTTTTTTTTTTTTAAGTCAGCAGAAGTCAAAGCTTTAAAATAATTGACAGCTACACTCTCATCTTCAACAGTTTCAACAAATTCTACTATATCACAGAGATATTCTCCAAGGTACTCGACACTTTCAAACCACGAGTTCCACCTGGTGATGACAGGAATAGGGAAAAGTTTAGCTTTTGTGTGTACACCTACATATTTCTGAGCTAAGAACTGAATGTATGCATGCTTTCTCTTTCGGGTATTAAGGAAGATGTGTTTTGTCTGCAAAACACAATGGTTCAAATCACAATGTTCCACAGCCCACACATTGCCAACCAAATTTAATTTATGAGCCCAGCATTGTGTGTGTACTAACCCTTCCGGAACTAAAACCCTAACTGCTTTTATACACTTGCCCATATAACGGGCTGAATCTGAAGTTATAGAAGCTACATTTCTGTACTGAATTTCAAGTTTCTGTATTACACTCATAATTGCTTGTGCACATTCTGTAGCATTTGGATTTTCAATAACTTTCACTCCCCGGCAAATAATTTCTGAACTGCACCATTGTCACAACTAAGTACTTTTATCAGAACCACGAACACACACTGCCCTTTTCTGTCTGTCGTTTCATCACGAAGAATTGAAACTCTTTTAATCTTTCCTCTTCTTCTTTGATGATTCGAGGTATGTAACCTTCCCGTAGTCTTCCAGCTGAGTGTAATTCTCCAGCACCTTAAAAATGTCAATATAACTGCTATTAGATTATTATGTATCGAATTAAATTACCACATTACCCAATTATAAGAATTTTTTCAAGAGAGTGCTCAAGGAAAAATTATTTTTAATATAGGCCTATTCTGACCAACAAAAATTACTGGCTATCAAGATTACCTAATCTTTGCTGCGATTAGCAGACGGTTAATTAATTATTACACAAACCTGGTATGTATTTGTTCATCCATTCTCTCAGCTTCGGATGATCAACTTTTTCCATCGGAATGTTAGCCTCAGTGGAAGCTAGAGTAGTCAATAAAATGAATTCTTCTTTATCATTTTTCGCTCATTTTGCCGCTGCAGTGACTTCCGTGAGCATAGCTTGTCTTTTTATACCAGTAGTTGTTAGCGCCTTCTCCTTGTTCTTCTTATGGGAAGAACTGTTATTAATGTGTTTCAGGCACGTGTCCTTCGTCTGCCACTCAATACGCACATTGCAGTATTTGCACATAAGTATCTTCCTACTTTTGTCTAAAACATAAAATCCTTCTGACGAAAATTCCTTTTCTTGGTCGAAAACTGTCACTACCATATTAATTATCTGTAGCACGAAAACAAAACACAAAATACCACACTCAATGCACCGGTGATCCACAACTTTTTTCCAACACACAATACTGAATACACCGCCAGAACATTGCAGAATGTCTTTGGAATACTCGATATATTATATATATCGAAACGGTGTACAATCGATATCCAGATTGTATTACCATAACTCCAATTGAATTTCCGCAGTTAAGTTCAGTTGACGAGATTTTGCAAAGTTTCGTCAATTATTTCGTGATTCGGCTTAAAAGTAAATAGTTTCGCGTTTTCAACAAGATGTGTAAAATTTCGTGAAAATTTCACGATTTCGCGCTTTGCCAAAAACTGGTGCCTCTAGTGATAATACTAAACTTGCATGGAGTATTGTGAGTTCAAATCTCACCTGGACTGTACAATTTTAATTTCTATATTCGGTTCGAGTACATTCTAGAAGTATCCACAAATATGAAGAATCATTGTACCGGAATGTTCTGCCGCTGTATATATACTGTATGTGTTCTGGCCGGAGGCAGTTTGCTTCGCACTCTTGTATGTGCAAGTGCTGAATAAACCTTCATTAAGTGAAGTTAGTGTTCGTCATTCATCTACTTACACCTTCTTCTATGTGACAATATCAACAGTCCTAGTAGTCACCACCATTCATTACACACTGTCGCGAACTATGAATAAGAGCCTCTTTGCCATTCTTATAGAAATGGCTAGCCACTGTCTTACAGCTTTGGCAGCAGCATCTCAGTTGGGAAAACATGTGCCATCTTTCATAGGCCCAAAGAGATGGAAGTCTGAAGGTGCTAAATCAAGCTTGTACAGGTGATGTGGTTAAACATTCCATCCAAATTTTGAAATGAGTTCTGAGGTTGCAAAACTGTTGTCGGGCCTAGCGTTATTGTGTTGTGAGCAGAACTTTGTCTTCTTCTCTGGCCTAAGTCTGGAAATTCGTGGTTTTGGCCTAAGCATTGTCGCCATATAGAGTTCTGAATTGACAGTTACCTTAATCTCCAAGATATTCAAAAGAACCACTCCTCGCCTATCCCAGAAAACTGTGTACAGACCTGTGTGTTGAATTTTGCCCTTGTTGGAAAACTGGCATGTCTCCACTCTGTGGACTGTCTTTCGGCTACCAGCTCATAGTGTTGAGACATCTTGTCTCCAGTGATAATGGTGTTCAGATAAATTGTCACCTTCAGGCCAGCACATCTTAACAAATCCCATATCGCACTACTTTTGCAATAACAGAGATTGCATAACAACTTCTCTAAGGCATTTCATCCTTTTTAACACCACTTTTAATGCAGTACCAACTGCCTCAGCATTACTGACGTCTACTGTGCCATCTCCATTGCCACCTTAAGCTGTTTCATTAGATTTGAATCGTCACAGTTCAGTGGTGAGGAATTCAGTGACACTTTTTTCTTCTTTTTTTATGTACTCATCTCAGTATCGGACACCTGCTGCTACAGGACTAACAAACCTAATGAAACATTAGTGGGAAGATTCAAAAATTAGTAATACACTAACACAATCTGGTGCAAATACTCGACAAACGTGCTACGCATTGATAATGATTCCCTCCACCTTTTCCTTTCTTTCTGACAATTCTAAGTACAACCATTTCAATGTGTGCCTTTTTTTTTTTTTTAATTTCCAAAAACAACCACTAGATGGGGGTCATTGAGGATATGACATTAAGATTGTTTTGAAAATTGTTAATGTTAGAAAAGTGGCAGCTTGGAAATTGGCAGAGTAGTTTCTTGTCAGTGCGCACTTAAAGGAACAATGTGAAAAATTTCACATGAAGGTGTTTGGATGATACTTGTAAAGGTCTAGCTCAGTGACAACGCCTCGGATCACTTTATTCATCTTTTGGTGATTTGTCGCCTTCAGAAAGAACTGTTTACAACTGGTTTACAAATTTTATTGCAGTCACGATTCAGTCAGCAACAAATTTTGTGATGGTCAACCAAAATTAGTTGTTCCAAGCAATGTTGTTGCTATGTGTATGAGGATCAGCACATGACTTTGTCAACAGCAATAGTGGGTATAGTAATTCCCATCAGATCACTAAAGTTAAGCACCATTGTAGGCGACTAGTATTTGGCTGGGTGACCATCCAAGTAACCCGCATGCTCTTGTTTCACTCTGCCTTTATGGGAGGGTGGCGTAAAGTCCCTAATCAGCAGTGTTCAAGCAAATGTCATTTATTAAATTCCAGACCACTTTGCAGTGTCTCATGAAGTGAGGGTGTGCAACATTATTGTTGGTGATCCATCCATCTGATGGGCACGTTAAGCTCAGCAGTCACCTTAGTGCTCTTCAGGGGAAGCAGGCTATGCCAGCACCAGGTTCCCCCTCTCCCTTCTCTCCTCATTATTTAATAAATATGTAAAACACACACACACACACACACACACACACACACACAGTGGCAGCTGAACCTATCCTTTGGGGTCTTCCAGACAGTCGTGGCGTATGACTGTACTTTAGTTTTACTTCCTGTGAGGTAGTGGTGTATTAAAGACTGCAATACTTTAGACTTTGCAAGAACATGTAGCTGTGAAAGAGATCGTTTCCCAATGGATTCTACACTATTTGGCCAAAGCTCAGAAACAGCCTCTTGTCAATTGGGGTTAGGAAATGCTCAAAAAGTCAGGTGAGGATGTGCAAAATATGTATACAACATTGCAGCAGAAGACAAAATTTGCATATGTTTGTGCAAGCTGGAAACGTAATTAGCAGTCTACTGTTGAAGTTTCAAAAAGTGAAGCTAAACAAACGAAAGTGGTTCATTCACAAAGCACTTAACAGGAAAATTGTAGCTATTTCTTTGATTACAATGTATGTGTTGCAGTAGTTGATTTATGGCATTGATGAACAGTTAATGCTAAATGATTCATAACAGTCTGATTACCATAAATCATTGATGAAATTAGATTAAAACAACCAAAAGCCTGGTGTCATTCTGCATCATGGCATAAAATAGTTGATTATTTGATAGAGGAATCAATTTCTCACTGCCTGTATTGACCTGATTTCATCCCCTAAAGACTTCGTTTTGTTCCCTTATTGCAAACTAAAAAAACACATTGACAGAATTTTATCACCTCGAGAAACTGATGGAATCCTTCCAAAATTATGTCGAGTGCTATACAGTAGCCAGAAACAGGAAGTACTTCACCACTAACAAATGGGATCATTTAGCTAATATTGATTGAACTATGCCAGGTAATGAATCTTTAAAACTATTTCCTCAAGAAAGACAGCGGGTAATAGTATTTGTGAAAAAATATTGTTGGAAGAACAACATTAAAAATATCTGTTAGTTAATGTTTTACTTCAGAGTTGGTAAAAGTTGAAGGAAAGTGAATAAATAAAATTAAAAACTCCTGTAAATGTGTAACTTCTAGTAAAATTTATCTTGCAGTTATAAGAACAAAGCATGATTATTGTACACTTTTAACATGTAATCGCACTTAACCTACTGATGACAATGAAAATCTGATGAGCGGGACTTTTGATAATGCAGCCCTTACGGAAGGCATGTGTATATTGATTTCATATTCCTCAAAAGTATAAGAAAATTAAATTTTATTTGCCTTTCAGCATACTGAATTCAAAGCAGTGTGTGTGAAATGTAAAACCCAAGTGAGATTTCTGTGTGTCTCTTTTGGCAGTCAGTCTGACAATAATTAACAAAAACATGAGAAATCATTTTTTCTTAAACTTGTGTGTGATATGCATGCAAAAAGATGTTCTTATGTTATTTCATATTTACTTCTTTTTGTGAGCAAATGTGTTGGAAAATTTGAGTACACATTATTAATCATTGTAGCATCCTATAAATGAAATTAAGTATCATTGAGACAACATAATATCTTCATTGTCTTTTACTATTTAAATTGGTGCATATGGTAGTAGTAGTTTTCTTCCTGTCTCAGGTTCAACGCAGACACACACCATGGTGACCAGACGTCATGTGTTGTATGCATGTGTGATTTTGAAGCCAGGCAGATGCTTAGAGTTCTTCCTTGTTCACATGAGTTCCACGCAAAGTGTGTTGACAAGTGGCTGAAGGTACCAAGTCTACGTTATTCAATGTTGCATTACTTAACATATAAAAGTATTGTTTAAGTGTTTGAATAGAAATCGGATCATAATGCAAACAGAAATATTAAATTGCTTTGTCATGTTTTTTAAATAATTAAACATTATCCTTCGGCATTCCATTAGATGAAAGTTCTTTGATTCTTAATGGATTTGTCTTGCTTATAAATGCATTTTATCCCTATTTTAGAAACTCCTCTTTTGCTTTAAAATGTTGATTTGCTTGTCTCCTTAAGCCACTAGACATAAAAGTTGTAGCTGGGAAGATAACCGAAGGTTTTAAATTATTGGTACCCCACTGTATCAATTAAGTTACCGAGTGTGTTTTGGAGAATTTTGTCCGATCAGTTCCTTGATTAACGTAAAGGACAGAGGCAATACTTAGATTTTGAATTATACAAACTGTTTGGAAAGCTACTTGACTCACTACTGATAACAGGACTCCTTTTGTGAACACTTATTGCATGGTTATCATATCATAACATAATTGGTCCTGCATATCTAATTTACACTGTGTCAGTTTGATGATAAAACTAGAAAGTTTCAGAATCATCCTACTTTCCTGTAGTTTAACATTTTCATTATACGTGTGGTTACCATGTTCTGATGAACTAAACTTGAAGAGGATAATAGAAATATTTTATCCAGCTGTCTTCCTTCTCCCCCCCCCCTTTTTTTTACTGAATGCAAAATAATTTAATTACCCCAGTATTGTATAATCTGAGTACTTCAGTGACGTGAATAATAATCGTGGTTTCAGTTTGACACAGCAGTGTGCGCACACAATAATAATAATAATAATAATAATAAAATACACAAAGCAATCACTCATATAAATACATCGGCTACACCATTGCAATTTCATAACCACTTCTACAACCCTTTAGATCACATAACATCAACAGATACGAAGAAAGTAAATTGGAAAAAGAAAACATTATATGTCAGGCACCCGTATCATCTAACACAGCCACACATCGATCAAGACACGTCCAACACATGGCTAAGAAAAGGCAACGTATACAGTGAGACGGAAGGATTCATGATTGCAATACAGGATCAAACAATAAACACCAGATATTACAGCAAGTATATTATTAAAGATCCCAATACCACAACAGATAGATGCAAACTTTGCAAATAACAAGTAGAAACAGTAGATCACATCACAAGTGGATGTACAATACTAGCAAATACAGAATACCCCAGAAGACATGACAATGTAGCAAAAATAATACATCAACAACTTGCCATACAACATAAACTAATAAAACAACACGTTCCCACATACAAGTATGAACCACAAAATGTACTGGAGTATGATGAATACAAATTATACTGGAACAGAACCATTATATCAGATAAAACAACACCACATAAAAAACCTGACATCATACTCACCAATAAAAAGAAGAAATTAACACAACTAATCGAAATATCCATACCCAATACAACAAACATACAGAAGAAAACAGGAGGAAAAAATTGAAAAATACATCCAACTGGCTGAGGAAGTCAGACATGTGGCATCAGGATAAAGTTGACATCATACCAATTATACTATTAACTACAGGAGTCATACCACACAATATCCACCAGTACATCAATGCAATACAGCTACATCCAAACGTATATATACAACTACAGAAATCTGTAATTATTGATACATGTTAAATTACCCGAAATTTCCTAAATGCAATGTAACATATACCGTGCAGTTAAAAGGAAGTCACGCTTGATCAAGGGCTGCGTCACTTTCCATTTTTAACCAGATATAATGTCTGAGAAAGGAAAGAAATAATAATGCAATTATTTAATTTGATATTTGCATTTTGCAGGTGCAATAAGCAGATTTTTTCCTGTAAACTTTTAATATAGCAGCTCAGTGTACAGTAAAATCTGCTTTAAATTATGTCATTAGGGTCCTCTACCTCGATCGGTAGAAATAGAACCCTTACCCTTATAGGTTCGCTTTGTTTGTAATTTACCCATTAGCTGTACAGATTAGTCCTCGGTAGCTGCATTTCTGTCAAATCTGTCTGAAAAGTTGGTGGTAGAGACATTACACTAATAATAATAATAATAATAATAATAATAATAATAATAATAATAATAATAATGTAGTCCACGCAAGAAATTTGCAGTTAAAACACTTACTTGTACTTACATGTTGAATAAACTACTGTTCATGGCCATCTCTCTTATAATTACTGTATAGCTCAATAGATAGCCACTTACTATCCTGTAAAGCTGCTCGAGTGCTGCAGTCTAACGCTGAAGTAACTATTCACGAGAGTTCCATGTGTGGTGAACATACATTTATTACAGTCACAGACTTGTGCTCTTGAAACACTCTCTCTCTTAGTCAGCATTCAAATAGGTATGAACACATTGTGCACAGTAATTATCATTCGGCAATGAATGTAGTTCGCAGTCTGATCCTATTTTCACAATGGGAATTATTGAAATATGACACTGTCCAATTAATTGTTTAAACAGTCAACAAATCGGTGAACAGACTACTGGGCACACAATTTAGGTAAGGCACGATACATTTTCTGACCTGCAGCTTGTACTTGTATGCACACACACGCTCGCGCCTGTCTTCCTACATTGTCCTCAGTCGAACTTTCCATACATTATAATACATTTCCTAGTCTTTGTGGACAAAGATCTTGTACTTCTTATAACCTTCTACAGACTTGACATTTTGACTGAACTGTCTGGCTTAAAATGATTTGCAACAAGTATATAATAATAGAAAATGAAGTTAGCGATTGTTGTTTACTTGATTTTCACTAATTACAATTGAATGTTTACATTCATGAAGTAACTGAATGGAGAGTCATTTTAACAACAACATTCAGAAATAGTTGTAATTTCTCTTGAACTATGCTGGATAATTTGCCTACCTTTGAGATTCTGTTGTAGTAACAATGTTTTAACTAAGGATGTTAATCACCCTAGAATTAAAGGAGTGCAAGTGTTGCTTACATATTTTCGTCATTGGTTGTGTAAATGCTTTATAAAGTTGTATGCACCCTGGAAAGTCCAGGAAAAACCAGGGAATTTTTTAGAATTCCAGGATTTTTCATTGGTTTAGTTTTCAGTTAATTTTTTGTAATTTTGACTGATAAGAACTGATATCCTAACAAAGGAGTTTCCTTTAGCCCATTTCTGCAGAATAATTCTGCAACAATAAAACTTAAATGAGAGAGGAACACCAAAATTAATCGTAAATTGCAAAGAAAGTGCGCCATTTATGACAATAGTGCACACATAAGTGTCTACAGACAGCAAAATGTGTCAAGGGCCTCACAACAAAAACTATGCAGTACTTCCTAACAACAAACGGCTTTCAATGAGCACGGTGTCACAACTGTTCACATTAGTTTCGTTCAATCGGGTGCCAGTGGACTCGTGCATGAGCAGAGCTGAAGTTGCATATGAGCAGATTCTTATCCTGCTTCTAGCTACTTGAAGTGTGGCTGTTAGCTCTGTAAGCAGTAGCAGGAGTTAGTCTCCACATGACTCATGTTTACGTTTCACGATTTTTCATTCGCAGCTCACACATCAAATGAAAACAAAAGGGAGTTTTGAGGATGGGAGCTATCAAGTTAAAAATACATTACATAACTAAACAAGACTAAAATATGTTATTAGTTTGTTTCCTGATTTTATTTTATTTACATGTTATTGACAGTCGAGGATTAATTGTCTTGCAGAATAATGAAGTTACATTTGTCAGTTTCTTAAAGAAATTCGGCTTTTATTAATCTTTCCCGCAGAGGCAGCCAGTTTATTTGAAATGGTTTCATTCTACACTGTTGGCTAGTTTCAACTGTTCACTGAATTTAAAGTGCATGTTTTCATCTTCTGGCACAAACGGCATAGTGCCATAATAAAGAACTTAAAACAAGAGATAATACAGTAATGTCACTCCAAGAACATTGGCTTCCCAAAAACTACACTGAAAAGTGTAATAGCAAGTAGGGGCATACTTTAGTGTGAACCTGGAAGTAAAAATGTGCACTTTAAGCCGAATTATGAATTTTAGTGTGGTTTTTGAAACTTCGAAGTTCTTCGAATATTCTGATGTCCTGTTTCTTTTATGACGTAATGTGGGATATCTTAATGCTATATACGCATGAACCTACATAAATGTTCTCTTGAGGATGACTAATCAGACAAATTTGGTCAGTAGTATAAAATAAAACATTTTGTTTCAAATATATCAACAGCTTAATTGAATTTTACAATTCTGTCTTCTGTGAAACAAAATGTTTTTCAATCACAAGACATGTTTCAACACTTGTGTCGTACCTCCTCTAGGCTTGACATTATTTCTTATCACATCTAAAATTTACGGAACACCGTTCTTCAGTAAATTAGAGACTGGCACACACAGTGTTTTATGATTGTAACTTCCCACAAGACTTTATATTCTATTCCAGGAATAAATATAAAATATGACTTATATACCCCCAGGGGGCTCACAGGTTGTTTGGGAGTTTGTGTGTGGTGCCCATGGGGCCTCAACTTATTGCAGCTCATTCTTCCTTCCTGTGCTGTATTTCCTTCCTGTGTCCCTCCCCCCCCCCCCCCCCCCCCCCCCCCCCCCCCCCCCCCCCCCGCCCTTCCTTCCTTCCCCTCTCACAATGGCTACTCACCTGGTTTCCTGTATCCCTTGCGGTTTTGTTTCCTTTGCTTTTTCTCTTTCATCCTCTTGGGCGTTTTGGTGCCCCTTTGGGGTTTGACCTCCACATCTAAATTTTCTGTCTGTAGTGTGAGCCATTTGGGGAAGAACTCCCTCCCTAAAAGTACGGCGTGGATTCCTCTCTTCCTTTCCTTCCCTGCCACGCAGCCCCCTCCCCCCACCCCCTCCGACCCGCTAGTTCACTAGCACATGTAGCTGGTCTGTGTGGTTTGGCTGTTATGTACCCATCCGGCTGAGGCCCCTGACATCACAAGAATAAAACTTCTGATACCTGAACTGTCCCCCCCGCCCTCCTGCGTATGCCTAGGAGTGGTTGCTAGTCATTTTGGATCATCGGAACTCCCTGCAGTGCCACCTTGCCAGAAGGCCCTTGCTGTGGCTGGGTGGTGCCCATGAGGAGAGCCCCTGTCAGAGTGGGTGGTATCAGGGCGAATGCTTTGCCCATGAAGTGTACCAAACTCCAAAAATCTGGCAGTCTCTTTGAGTGGTAATGGATCAGTGAATGCTGTTTCTTATGACTCTGCGGCCTTCCCATCACTGGCTACACTCTGGGAGAAGGGCAAGACTCGTCGACTTCAAGTGAAACACTTTCTCCGCTACACGGTGTGTACTAGGTCAGATGGAAACACATTCACTGCCACAAAGCCACTATATTTTGTGGAAAATATCGAAGACAAGTTTGTCGAAGCGGAATCTCTCGGTAAGATACGGTTGGGTTCCCTGTTGATTAAAGCTGCTTCTGCCGTCCAGTCTGTAGCTCTTTGTGCTTTTCACCATCTTGGTGACATCTTATTGTTTCCTACACCTCACCAGCCTATGAATGTGGTCCAGGGACATCATGCTTCAGGCTGATGAGGAAATCCAGGCTAATCTGGAACGATGGGGCATTCGTTTTGTCCGATGTGTGTCAAACACTCATAAGGAGAACTGCACTGATACTGGCACCTTTATTCTGGCTTAAGAGGGAGATACTATAACGGTACCATCGAGCACCTTAAAACAGTAATCGATAATAACATTATACCTCTGCGAGGAATTTCTGAAAGTTATGACCGTGAGACAGCCTAGTGGAAACAGATCGATCAAACCAGGATTCATTTCCGAAACATTCCTTCAGAGTATAAACAACAGTAAACAGTGGGGCAGGAACAGATGTCCTCCCAGCACAAAACTAAGTTTTAACATTACATATTAAAACTGGTCGCCAGCCTTATTAGGCATTCGTGTGTCAAGCTATATAATAAAGCAGAAGGCAGTGCTGAGACCAACCTAGCCATCCTTGACACACACCCTAAACTCTTTCTTTATACCTGTTCACACTACAACACAGTAACCAAACCTTGCAGATACATGTGCTACTAACTAGTAAGTCAGACAAACAAAAGGCCAAGGAGATAGTAAAGTGCGACATATGCTTAACACATACCTTAAATGAACTAGGTGCGACAGTTTATAAAACTAATTACTGACACGCGTTTCACTAGTAGCAATACTGATCAGGGAAAAGCTTGAAATGATTCTGAATTTTAATCAGGGGGTCTGCTAATGATCGTACTCTGTAACTTCGTTGCTTAGTACAGGGTCTCTGTGCCTGTGCATTAACCAACTTGCATTAGAATAGGTAACACAATGAAGAGTTCTTTCTTAAATTCAGTTTGAAGCAACTAAACAGAATGAAAATCTAACAACACTTGGTCTGAAGGAACCTTTGCATTGCTTCATTAAATAACTAGCCTTGTACCTGAGGGCCCTTAAACTTTCATAGTTTGAAGAACGATGCTCATTAACGAAACTACACCAGTATGTGTGAGAAATGGCAATTATTCTTATTAATAATTAAGTAAAGGACAACAAACTAGAACTCTTTAAATAACAAATGTGCTTTCATAAACAGTCTTCATACTTCAGAAATATAATTGGCTGTGAACTAACAACACATCAAATTTAACTACTTTCTCATAATAAAGTAGGGCACTCTGAATAAAATTCACTAGGACAGGATTCCTGTCCAGGTCTGTGATTTGGGATAATCTTGAGTGTAAGACAGTTTTTTAGCAATACCACGGTTATTATTAAAATCAACCAAATTTCACAAATTCCTGGTCCATTTACAGAGTGCGAAATATTAACAATTTAGTGGAAGGCTGGTGGACTGGTGGCGCAATTTGCAGTGGCTATTAACCTGGCGGCGATCCAGTCATAACAATACTGTTGGCCTAGCCCTATTACTGATCTTCTTGGCATCAGAATTATATTTTTATAGGGCCAAAAACCATGCCATGATAATGGTATCACCAAATGCAGCATCCAAGACCCATAAATACGCCCTTAAGCTCTTCTGGCCTCAAAACTCTAGGATTATGAGCCACAATTATCCGCTACTGCTAACAAGATGTTAACAACAGTACTGCTCAGCCCAGACTCTTTACTCGTCACAAAGGACAAGTTACCACTTGTGCGCCAACCACGCCTTTTCCACTCCGCCAGGCTACTTCCGTAGCTGCGGGGCTTCCCCACATCTTCTACATTCAACACTATGTTCCCTAATCATTTACAGTACAGTATATAACAATCATTTCAGTAGCTATTTAAATTCGCATGCATAATTTAAACACCATTCAAAAGTTCACATAACTAATACGTGTAAAAAGTCAAAGAATTTCCATAACCTGCAACATTTTACCTAAGCAATATGACAAATTGACATAGAAATATCTATGCAGATACAAAATAGGTGTTTACAATACCCTCCAGAGAAGTCAAGGCCGGCCGCGGTGGTCTAGCGGTTTTAGGCGCTCGGTCCGGAACCGCGCGACTGCTACGGTCGCAGGTTCGAATCCTGCCTCGGGCATGGATGTGTGTGATTTCCTTAGGTTAGTTAGGTTTAATTAGTTCTAAGTTCTAGGGGACTGATGACCACAGGTGTTAAGTCCCATAGTGCTCAGAGCCATTATTTTTTTAGAAGTCAAGGTTGTGTGTTAGTGGTGTAATGTGCAGCTGTATGTCTTGCCACACTTGAGGTGCTTTCAGTGCTTGTGTTCTGGGCACATGTCTTCCTGATGTACAGCAGACCCTCTACGTGTTGACTGTGGACACCCACTCCATGAGTTAGCCTGTGTTCCACCACCCATGTGTGTAAATTGTCACAACCGTCACTCCCCATGCTTACCGGATCACCCGGCTTACAAAAGAGAAAAGAAGATAACAAGAGAGTATAAATCCATGAATCGTCTGTCATACGCTGAGGCTCCTCAAATATACGACAGACTCCACCCCATGTCTATAACCTCTACTTTTGCCTCAGTTATGCTCTTTACCCTTCCTCCCTGTTCCTCACTACAGTGCCAACTCCCCTCTCCTCTCTCCATCCCCTGCAGTTCCCACGCCCTCCCCTATGAGCGCCGCTCCCGCTTCCCAGCCAAAGAAGTGCCCCCCTTCTTCAGGACCTACCGGAGAAGGGGCTCCCTCCTGGGACCCCTCCCCAAGCTTCTCTCGGGCTGGAGGCCTGCTACAACTCGCCCATAGCACACACACAGTCTGTGCGCACCAAGGTTGCTCACTCTCATTCAGTTCAATCTTGCAGAAGTCTGCTTTCATCTGTACCATGTCCTCAACCTGTGAAAGAGGAGGAGGAGGAGAAGGAGAAGGAGAAGGCTCCCACTGTGCCCCAAGACGTCCATACCTCCCCTCACAATATGAGTCCGACATCTTATTTGTGAATGAATGTCACCTCAATCATTGTTGGTGACAGATAGTGACCCGACAGCATGATTGGCTTCAGCCCATTGCTCTCCCATTTGGATGCCGTCTCTGTGATTGTTCGGGGAACTGTAATGGATACTACCGTCGACTCCCAGAGTTGCAAGCCCTTATTGTCTTTTACTCGGCAGCTTGTGCCCTGCTCTCCAGGAATCTCATTTTTCTGATGTTCACTCAGCAACCCTTCGTGGGTTTCGTACTTTGTCAGTACCAGGTCGGCCCTTTGAGGCCTCTGGATGGCGTGTGCACGTTTGGCCGTACAGATATTGTTAGTACACGGGTCCCACTTTGTACCAAATTGGAAGCATGTGCTGTTCGGGTCCACTTGGACTCTGCAAATCCAGTTTGCATTCTCTATCTCCCTCATGACAGTCCTTGCTACCATAAACTGCCCTCCTTCAGCAACTCCCTGCTCCCTTCCCCCTCCTCGGGGATTTTAAGCCCATCACACTTTGTGGGGCAGTGCTAATCAGGGGCTCCTCATTGACCAATTTCTTTTGGACACGACCTGTGCCTTCTTAATGATTGTTTCCCTACGTATTTTAGTGCAGCATATACCACTTTTTCTGCATTGATCTTTCACTCTCTTCCCCTACCGCTCTTATCCCCTCCCCTTCTTGTTTCTTTACAGTGGTCGCCACATAATAATGTGTGTGTTAGTGACGACTTTCCATGGATTCTGTCATTCCCTTCCCTCTTACTGAAAACCAGGTTTTCCCACTGGGCTTTACACCTTGCTGGTTGGCCTCTATATACCTTCCAGGTCATGTTTCCACCATTCTTTGTTGGGTTGTATTGACAAAATCGTCCGTGATCTATCTGATAAGATAATCCACACTGCCGGCATTCCCAATCCCCACGTGACAGGCCCCATTCACCGTTGGCCAATTCCGTGGTGGAGCAGAGCTATTGACACCACTATCCGTGATAGTTGTAAATGCCTTGCAACCTCTCAAGTGGCATCCGTCCTCCACTGGTCTTATTACCTTTAAACTTCTTCATGGCAAAGCCTGTTACTTAATCAAATAGAGCAAACGAGTGTGTTGGGAACACATTATCTCCTCTCTAGGTTCTTCTGCCCTTTTGTCACGGGTGTGGGCTACACTCTGCACCCTCCAAGGTTGTTGCGGCAGTCTTCTATTCCAGGCCTTGTCCTACCAGGTGGCCATCAGTTCTCGCAGAACACCTAGTGACCCATTTTGCAACGGTATTGGCGACAGCCCCCTATCTGGCTGCCTTCTTTCACAGGAAACAGTGGGCTGAAGCTTCCTGCTTATGTTTTACCCATTGCTAGGCAGAATCATACAAGGAGCCTTTTACTGAATGGGAGTTTCTTCTGGCCCTCTCTTCTCATGATTCAGCTCTTGGCACTGACTCCATCCATAACCAAGTGCTTCAACACCTCAATCCTCCACAATGGCAATATCTCCTCTGTGTTAAACTATATTTGACTCCAAGGCATTTTAAATGTGAGAATGTATGATGATTTTCTTCAGTCACAGTGATTGTTGTTGTTTGTTTGTTTGTTTGTTTGTTGTTGTTTTTTTTTTCTTTTTTTCTTTTCTTTCTTTTTTTTCTTTTTTTTCTTTTTCTTTTTTTTTTCCAGAAGATCCGACATTTATGTAATTATTTAAAATTGTAGCTGCACATTTAAGTTTCATGTATCTGAAAGGGTAAAACACACACACACTCACACACACACACACACACACACACACACACACGCCCACCAATATTATATGTGGAATCTTAGCTTTGCTTGTTGCTGTGCTCTAGGTGTATTAATTTAAAACATTAACTTTTCCTATTTGTGTGTTCGCACTACTTTGTAATGAGGTTGGTATTGGCTAACTACACCAATCTTCATATGCTCTGAATATCTGCTGTAATGGATGGCGAGATCACGTGACATGAACTATGATCAACTGAGAAAAGCACATCACAATCTCAGTTCGCATACTAATGTGGTGTGTTTGGTGGAATTCATATTTACACTTTCATAATACGAAACTTCACATTCTACGCCGGTGTATAAAATCTTTACCATTCAATGGACTGATAAGTTTTAAAACTCCCAAGGGAAAGTGTACTGTCACGTAAGATAAAAGTGTGTTGTCACAACAGAAAGACAGTAATCAGTCGTGTGCATGATAGTGAAATTAGAAATTCCTGATATTTTATCATTTTCAGGCAAACCAGCTAGCTCATTAACTCCTGATAACCAAAGGAATTTAATAGGTAATAAAATAAGTTGGATAAGCCCTGAGTTAATATTTTAGATATTTAAGTATTGTGTGCATGCCACGTAAATGACAGTATTAAAGATAATATGGAATTTGGAAAAGAATAGTAATAATAATAATAATAATGGTAATAATAGTAATAGTAATTATTTTGTGTGGAAGAAAAACGCAACAGCTAGAAGGAATCTAACTGCATTGTTACTTGTTGTCTCCCTGTTAAGACCCCTTTCTGTCAGGAATGGCTAGACATCTCAAGTTGAAATTTGTCACATATCAAGGTCTATTATTCCTTTGAGTGTGAAAAATTTAGGTTCATAAGTTAGTGCAATCAACAGATACAACCGTTTATGTCCCATATTTTGAAATTCACAGACTCGCTCATCAGAAACTATAGGATATTTCCTGTTGGCCTAGAATCATGAAATTTGGCAAGAAGCAAGGTTTCACTGCTAAACTAACGGAAAAAATTTGAAAATTTTTAATTTGTAATTATATACCTTTTTGTCATTTGTTATCTGGCTGTTAGTCTGTCAAGACCCTCATTTTCTCAAGAATTACAGTAGCAAATGCAAAATTACACAAAAAATGAAAACTTAAAACATTCTCAAAAGTCTTGAGTCGACAGGACCAATATCTTGTCAGTATCAATGAAATATCTATATACATAATTAAGTTTGTACTTGCAGAAGGAAAAATTTATTCTGGAAACTTCCTGGCAGATTAGAACTGTGTGCTGGACAGAGACTCAAACTCGAGACCTTTGCCTTTTGCAGCCAAGTGCTCTACCTCTGAGCTACCCGAGCACGACTCCCACCCCGTCCTCACAGCTTCACTTCTGCCAGTACATTTCTCCTACCCGGAAACTTATTCTTTCTTCACATTCTAAAATTCCATTTCTCTCCTTGTACTGTTGTTTCTCTGATTTAATATGCCGTGGTTTTTGTTCTTCCAACTCTGTTTCGTTTCTCTCGTATAACAGCAGTTTTCTATTTTTCATACTCTTTTATGACACTTGATGGTTCCCATTTACAATATTCGTTTATATTTTCTCTAATGTTGTACGTTTGTGGGTGGAGGAAAGAGAGGGAGGGCGGACATGTGGACACGTGCACATGCACAAATAATTTGAAAACATCCCACATTTTAGCACTTAAGTCAAGACATTTGTTAACACCAGAAAGATTGAGAGAATCTGTTTTTCAAAAATATACTTGTTTTGCCTTTTACATCTGTCAGAGATATTGTTTACATGACTCTGCCTACAAATACAGTAGTACTTGCATGTAACTGTTTTTCGGTTCTATTTTCAGTCCAACAGAACGTGTCCCATCTGCCGTGGAGATGCATCTCATTATTTCAGCCACCAGGATTAGAGAGCAAGTAATACAGCAGAACTTGGAAGTGCTATTTTCTTATGTTAAGAGAATATATTTCTTGTTATATAAAGAAAATTGAAAAGATTTAATCTTTATGTTGTTAGATGTGTTCCTTTGATGTTATTTATTCTTGTTTTGTTCATTCTGTCTAGAGCAGTTTACATGATTATTTTCTTAGAAGTAAAATCATATAAACAGATGAACAGAAGTTGTACTTCGTAGTTTTTTGTAAGTTATTTTTAGATTTTTCATGCCTCTTACAAGCTCTGTGGTTTCCCAATTAATATTATTACACAGACAAATAATATATTAATAAGCTGCATGTGTGTGCCCTGTTGAGAAGGATAAGGAACACATTCAGGGTATCAACATATTAGCATGTGTCATTAACTCCCCCCACCTAACACTCCCGTCAACCCACCATGACAAGTTCTTTGTCAAACTTCTGATGGTTACTGGTATCCATTAAAAAAAATCTAAGATTATCTCATTAATGGTATATTTTTATGGTTTAGTTTTGAAGGTTAAATTTGCCTTAAAAAAAAGAAGTCTGTGAAGTATATAATATGTCTTACATTCTTCAGTAGAAATTATACAATTAGTTTAAGCATAAGCACAATGATTTACAAAGTTGGGTGAAGTGTTGTAAAGTTAATGAATGAAACATCCCATTTTACAGGATGCAGTATTGAGGTTTACCTGGTGAATACCATCATAGCAAACTTGCTGTTTTTATACCCCCAACAGTGTTTTTCAGAACATCGTTACTTCATTAGATATATACCATAAATCTTCATCAGATGTAACTTTGCCTCATCACCCTAGCTTTTTTATTACTACAGAAAAATTTATATTACTTTGTTGAAGATTTATGGTAGGCCCAGATGTGTGGGAAGCAGGAAAAAAAGTTTGACATGTGAAATAACTACTTTTAATTTTCTTCTCCGTTATGTTGTTCTTCCTATGTTTTCTTTTGTAGTATTGACTACAAATTTTATTAACATCAACTGAATTTTCTGTTGGTGTTTAGCAAAACGTAACATTAAATAGGAAAAAGTTACTAATGTTCTGGAAAAGTGTATTTATTTGGTGTCGAACTAGCTTTGGACTTATTAGGTAAAGGTAAAACGACTAGCCAAAAGCCAGTTTGCAACAAAATAAATATAACTGTGCCGAACATTATGAAATGTTTACTATTACAAATGTTCTTTATTTTGGAGACATTGAAATGACTTGAGCAATTTGGGAAAAAATGTGTGGTTTCCCATGAATATTACAGAAGGGAAGTGTTTCAAAGTAGTACACTAGCTGTTAAAGAATGGCATAAATTTTTATGTGGTTAATGTAAATTTTTGTATGTGTGAGATTTGGGGAAGTGGGCATAATATAGTAGTAATGCATGTGAATTTAATATTGTCACAGGATGATACAGAAACCGTCAACACCTTGAGAATGTTTATTGAAGTAATTTTTATTGTAAGAAGGAATGTTAGCCAATTGCAAGATGACGTTCATTCAGACTATAAATATAGTTCTGGAAGTTCTGTAGGTGAAGTGAGAGTTTTAACACACACAATCTTGTTAGCCTGTAATTCCAGGTAAAGATTCTAAAGCTTAAATAAGAAATAGGATCTAGTTATTTATTCATGTACTGTTAAGGATACAAGATGATCGATACAGTTGCCTATTCCTTGTGGGAATCATCTATTTGAATATTTTGTATCAATACATACTCGGTCTTAAGTGACCCTGTCATCTGTTCAGATACACAATAAGTTGATCATTACTAAACAAATATCATTTTAATTGTCGATATAATTTTTCTTCAAAAATTGTTCAGATTGCTCAGTCATTTTCGTTTGTCCCAATTCGGGTAGTACATTTATGTGCCTTGTAAGACATCTTTGTGCTGATCAGTGTAATTGCTGATAAACTTAATGTGATGCAGTTCCCTTTAGTCAGTTTACATGCTGTTAAGTTTGTCTGTTCTCATTCTTGGTGTTTTAATAAAACAAAATTGCTGAATTATACAATCTGACCCAGGGAAATGTATGACATCTAGTGTGTAGCTGAAAATTATTTTTAAGATATTAAAAAAGTGCAAGTAGCAACTTTGTCCATGTAGACAGTACTTACCTGTGGAACCACCATTTGGAAATAATTTTGTTACTGCAGGTGGTGTTGGAATTAATTGTCTAAGTGTCAGTATGATACAATAAAATTCTTTCCTTTGATATAACTATAAGAGATGTTGCCAGAAGTCTGGAAAAACTTCGAATTGGAAGATTACTTGCACAACTATCACAGTAAAATCCCTCTTTAACGAATCTCTGGTCACTCAAATATTTATCCTTAAATGGGGGTTTTGCCAAAGTATACGGAATGCTTTTTAATCACGGAATTACCAGTATCCTATGCTACAGATATAAATCCAGTAAATATATAATTATTACACTTTTCACAAACACATCTTTCATTTTCTTTAAAATTAACAAGTCTTGTTTCTTCTGTCCTTCCAGCATATTATAGTGAAAGAAGTTGTACTCCAACTGGTTGATATAAGGTAGAATAGATCCATCTAGGTTAAAAGAGAAAAAGAAATTTCTGGGAGTATCAGTTCCTTGCACAGCAGCAGTGAAAGTTGATGCAACACACTAGTTTCTTCTTCTTCGTCTTCTTAAATCATCATCATCCTCATTATTCCCACTGCCAGTTCCTATCTGTGTTACCTTACAAACATTTTACTTGCATCAGTCTCGGGTTTGGGAGCCGGGATGCTGTCATCACGACAATGTCCTATGATGTTGCATTTTCAGAAATACCAGTTTTCCTATTCCATGCTTCTTCTAGAACACTGTCATCTTAAACAGCAACTTATGTACCACAGGAAGCCTCTGTGAAACAATTTAACACAATCTGTTATGTCACAGAATTCCAGGCAGCAACAAACATACGCATAACCTGTATGGTGCCAAGTCTCATGAGTTCCTTACTTTCAAGGAATAAAATTGGCTTCTACACAACTGCTATTCTGTATTTGGTTTTAATAGAGTATATTATGCCTAGGTACAGAGGCTGCGGATGACTTGGGTAGTTCGGACTTAGAAACACAACATTTACATTCCTCTGAAATTGTTTCCTTGGTATGTACAAAACATAGGTCAATAATAAGTAAATTTTCCTTCCTGCAGCACCCATCGTGGCATCTACACCCAGAAAAGTAATGAAGGCAGTTTTTAACTTTCATCACTACTTACACACAATAGTGTCATAATCCTTTCTTTACTTTTTACCTCCATGGCATTTTTCTCCCTTAATGGAATATAATATTGCAAGAAGTAAATTATAAAAAGGCACCAGTTTCATCAATGCTGTGGGCTCAGAAGCATGTATCAGTCCTGGCGACATAATGTTCTTCCAATAGTATACACTTTCTTTGACTAAGAGCTTGACATTTACACTTTGAATGGATAGATTTTGATGTACTAAAATATTCAGCGCTGATCTTCAGAGTGATTTCAATAGCCTTCTCATGCACTAAGTTTCTGCTAAGAGGAATGCTTCAATTTCTCAGTCCTTGAAACAACTTAAGAATAATATTTTCCACATGATTGAATGTAGACATATTGAATGTTCTTCCTTTCTGAATCCACAGGAATCATGTGCTTTGACATTTAAGAATGCATCCTTATTCTTGAATATATTTCTTCGCCGTGTCGGAAAGATTTATTTTAAGATTGTCATTGACATCATAAATAATCATCAGCTTTCTATTTTTGCTGGCCACAAATCCACAAAAGTAAAACTGATAACTTAGACACTTCAGGCTTCATAATTTCAGTATATCTTGTTGGCCATGACTCGGTGACTGTGGTGTCAGATTATGTAAGCTAAGTCTCATGAAAATAAGATTGCAGATTCTTTCAACGCATCTGCTGGTATCTATACAAAGGAAGCCGAATTATTGGCTATGATCTACATACATGTTGGCTGGTTGAATAGATTACCATCTACTGTGCCACATGACAAGAAATTGTGTGTGTGTGAAATGGAAAGAAATCAAACTCACTTGAACATGTTAGGAATTACATAAATGTTGGGTTTCAGTTTGCAAAATGTTTCATGGTTATACCACAAAAGCAGACTTTTTCGTAGAGCATGGTTGAAAGTGGGTAGAAATGACATTGTTCTTATGGGAGATTCGCCAGGACTAACAGAAATTTTCTTTAAAAGTGAGGTTTCCTTAGAAGCAGGTTCGTTAGTTTAGGGTTTTACTGTATATTATTCCGTTTCATGACTTGGTATGGTATAAAAGTACAGTATTTTACAAATTACCCATAGTACATCGATTAAATAGTTACAAGGAATATGCATGAAGAGGTAGAATGCCAGCTGAGCTAAACCCAACAAAAATCTGCTTACAGAGTGTGTTGTGCCTTCATACTACAAGCATATACCAGGGGATAATGAACATACAAATATGTTTGCAATTGCTCTTACATGAATTTTGGTTACCATGTTTGTAAAATGGCTTTTTCTTCCCATTCTTCATTCACTGGGATATAATACTTGGTTTAGTGTAAGGGGTAAAGATTTGTGCAGTGTTCTCCAAAAGCTAACAATTTCTTCCTTAACTAGGATCCTTCAGTTTGGTCATAAAACCATAACATATTGAGGTTTCATTCCCCTCAGGTTATTCTGAGCAATGCAATAAAATTAATATTACCTCATTAACAGTAGCATTTTGCATAATACAGATTTAGATCCATTTCAGTCAGAGTATTTTGGAAAAAGATCTGAATAGTACAAAGAACCACTACAAACTGTATATAGTTTTGATGCAGGGATTACTGAAAAACTGCATTGTGGCAGTCTTGTTTTCTAATTTTAGATGTAATTTTATTCATTTGTAATGAACTAATGGCTTGTAAATATTTGCTTATTTTGTAAGTGACTGAAGCAATATCGTTATCTAGTGGCTTTGTAAGTTAGAATTTCATAGCTTTTTTTATACACATAGAATCATGCTTTTTGCACTTAGTGGGTGTACTGTTTTGTGGTTGTGTAACTATGTGGAGTTACACAACTGACTGCAGTGTTTTGACACCCAGTATGAAGTAAGTCTGATGGAAGAGAGGTTTTTGGATGCCAAAGATTAACATAATACTTGTTTCCTTCGACACCTGGCTTGAAACAGGAGCAGGTGGGAAGATGGAACAACCAGCTTGTTGAGGCTGCCAACTGTTAGATTTGAAGGTGTGTTCATTACACAGTTGTAAATTGTATGTGCAGTGAAAGCTCTTGGTTAAGAATGCATTATCATTTTGTCTACCATAAGCTGTTGCTGTGAAATTATGTAGAATTGCCCTTGTATTATGATGATATAGAACTTTGAGTCTGCATTGGAGGCATATTATGTCATCGAAGTAATGTTTGTGAATACACTAAGCTTTGTTTGTGACTGTAATCTTTTTTGTTACTGTAGTTAATGCACTTTCATGTTAACTCTTTAAAGCTCACTTTAGTGATAGCAATAAAAATTTGGCTACTCTGTTGGTTTACATAGTTATAAGTCAATTTGTTTGTAAGTAACCAATGCTTATAGCCATCATATTAACTCAGGCCTCTTTCACTAGTCATGTGGAATATTGCCATTTGTTAGCAGCATGTACAAAATGATTTACTTTGTTTATTGTTGTATTTCTGACTTGTGGCTTATTTGCAGTTAATGGGGAAAGGAATGCAATGTAATCCTACTTTAAACATATTTTTTACAGTCCCAGTATACTGTTGGACTGAAATATTGTAACAGTTACTTCTGTCAGAGGATAATGAACTGAGTTCTTGTACTTTGAGCAACTTTGATTATTTGAAGAGTGTAAATGTTCTCCAATATAGCACATTGAAATATGTCTGTCCAGAGGAATTTCAATTGTAAGGTCCTTGTAATATGTAACATTGTATTATTTATTTATTCTGACAAATTAATGGTCTGCTTTGTATTAGGTTACAACATGAGTGTTTATATTTCTAGCTTTGTTTCCCACAAGCAGTGGACACTTAAAGGATGAGAATGACAAATTTTAAATTTATGTGAAAATAATGTCATCAGCAAACTGATTTTCTGATCCACTTACATGTTTTTGGTTCTGATTTCCCCTGCCCCCTTTCTCTTAGCCATTTCAAGCTTCATAGTAGTAATGAGCTCATTGATGTTCTTTCCAGTTTGTTATGTGCATACACATTTTTTATATACATACACGTGCTTGTAATAGGTAAATTGAAACCGTTGAATTAGACTGCCGAAGAACAAAAAGTGCTTTAAATGTTTCTTACACATGCTTTCACATATAAAGAAATGTATAGAAAATTAGGAGAAATTGGAAAATGCTGTCTTCCTACGTCATTCCATGTAGGTAGTCCGCTTGATTGCAAGTTAGGGACAGGTTTGTACCCACCTTTTGTGCAAACATGCTCTCTGTATCTGTCCTGAATATCCAAATTTTCAGTGCATTTATAATTCTATCTCATAGGGTGATGTCAGATGTCTGTAATGTAAACTTAAGTTTTGTGCAGTATTTAACTAGATGTTAATTTATCTATTTTACTGTTTGTTGAGTTTCGTCTCTGTGGATTATATTACATTAAGAAATACAACAACCAGCAGATTTTTAAGCATTTTCATTTATTCCAATATGGGTTTGAACTTTTGCCCTTCTTGGATTGGCATAATACATATTTAGATCTTCAGTTAGCACTTTTTTTCATTTATACTGTGCTTGTTGTTACTCCTATTTACCGTATTTAATTGTGGCCGGAAAACATTGGTATAAATAAAAATACAGGCATGAGTGGCTGGTTGCTGTATTTCTTGAAGTTATATTTAACTAGATTTGTTGAGATGTACTTTGAATCTCTAAAATCTACCCCCACAACATAGTTAGAAGTCTTAGTTCAGTCTTCTTTTCATAATATTTATCAGGTGAGGAACCCTGATGAGCCAATTAAGGTTATTTTAACAATTATAGATAGCAATCTTAAGTGAAATTAAAAACATGTTCCAAGTTCATTGCTAGACAATTAATAAATCAAGATTCAGATTGCAACAGAGAGACATGTCAGTCCTTGTCATTCCAGTGTCTGTCTTAAAAAATTTGTGCTAAATCAGTGAATGCAACTGAGGTCAGGCAATCATAGGTGATTGAAAGGCCTCAACTCTTTGCATTATCATGGTTAGCATTTCCATAAACACTTCCCAGTTGTCTGTACAAATTAATGAAGTCAAAACTGAACCTGAACTTGAGTCAAGCAAGGAATGGAAAAAGAAATATTCTTTTAACGCATGAAAGTAGATTGACTGATGCACTAATTAAGTTCTAGAATCTTTTAAAGAGGTGGATTATTTGGTCGGTTGAGAAACTGAGTTAGATAGGTTGTAGCAAAGTTAGTTGGTGCTCAGGCTTATTAAGAAAACAAACACACTTGTTTAAGCAGTCAAATTTCAGTTGCACTTTCCCAATTTTGTATAACAAACAAAGGTTCATAATATGAGACTGTTTTACACTGATGTAGTGTTCTCATTGAATGTATCTTAGGTGTAATTCTAATGTATCAACAAGGAGACACCAACATATCATACAAGTGATCATAACTGTGATGGAAGAACTGCACTGTGATTCGACAGAGGGTATTTTAATTTCGAATTATTTTGAATGCCCATTTCTCTCTCTCTCTCTCTCTCTCTCTCTCTCTCTCTCTCTCTCTCTCTCTCTCTCTCTCTCTCTCTATATTGGGTCGAATACTGGTTGCATACAGTGTAACAAAAAATATACAGATAACCTTTGAGTGAGTGTTTGTAGAAGATATCTTGATGATAGGGCTTATCCAGAAAAGTCATCGGACGACGCTACATAGTGTGGAAATTGTAAGGGAAATGCATGAGGCAAGCCATCCCTTTGGCAGCAGATGCGGGCCTCCACTCTGACACTTCTGTTGCTGTTGTGCTTAGCAGTCTCTATCCTGAAGTTCTGCTTTAGATCCTTCAATGTACAAACCCAAGACCACTACTAAAAGGGATCCCTAGCAGCAGGCATTGCCCACTACCATAACTTCAATGCTGTGTAAGTTATTGGATGACGTTTCTGAACGTGGGTTCCTGTCCTCAGTTTGTCCGTAAAGACTCCCTCTACAACTCCCTTGAAACCCAGTGGTGTATTTGCGTTGATCTTTCCCCCCTCCCACACACACACACACACACACACACACACACACACACACACACACACACAAAATATGAAGGGGAAAAAATAAACTTGCAGTTAAAAGGTTAAGGCATACCTGATTGGATTTTAATTTTTGTTCATGTAATTGCAGTTGCTTGTGAAAATATTTTATATTAATATACATACATAAAAAACGTGTGTGTTGGGGGGGGGGGGGGATTATAAGTTTATATGTAACTTTTGTTTGTTAAGAGGATCATACTATGACAATCATTAACACCACTCACAACTCTGATTTGTACACAAGTATTTCAGTCATTAATCACTGGCATGTTGAGGTTGTAATAAACACTCCATGCAATGCAACCCATATACACTTAAATAGCTGTAGCCCATAATATTACCTCTAGTCTTTTAATACAGATATTTTTAATTTTTTGTCAAAGTGACATTTCTAGTATCCAATTTTCTTTATACATTTAACTGGAGCAGTAGGTGAATGCAAACTTAATTTGTTAGTGTGCAATACTAGTGTGGGACAAAAAACATCTAGATGATAATTTTTAGTCAAAACTTTAAAATTGTGTTAGTACTGTAAATTGTGAAACTGTTTGACAGTATTCTACATCCAAACTCAATTTGGAATATGGTTTCGTTTGTTGTACGCAACCCTCAAAGCTGAGAAGAGATTGTGTGGTTAGTATCAGGCCATGTATCTAAAGCATCAGAAACCGCAGTGTGAAATAAGTGATTTGCTAGATTTATTACTATGTACTTAACACAATCATGTCTTAACATAAATATGTTTGCTGCTTCTCTGTGTAAAAATATGTAAACATATATATTTCACAATGGCAATTGGCCATACTGAACCAGCAACAGAATATAAGCCTTACTTACTAACACAGCTGTGTGCCTTAGTGTGTATCAAAATAAATACCCATCCTGTAAATAATGTAATTCTTTGCACTATTGCTTTTCCACCTCAGCAAGGATTCAGAGATGGAAGTTTTCCTGCCATTTGTGAAATCTTTGTATTTTATACTATTGTTCAGAAAATAAACAACACAGTATTGATAATGTGAGCAATTAGAGCAATAACTAGGCTACTGTATGTCAACAGTATCTTTAAGTAACTTGAAAGTCTTAGACAAAGTAACTTCTCTTTTAAAGTGACATGTGGACCATGTAGAGTACCTACCATACGGTATCTGTAAATATTTGTAATGTAGTGACCTGGCTGCAGTTCCTAAAGTTTATTGAAACAGGGACATGTGGCTGATTTTCACATCTGCATAAATTTTATGAAAATCTTTTGGAAATTTGATATAAGCAACAATTTGATTTTTTAAGATTTCATTGTACTTAACTCTTCTGTGCGTACTGTTGTATACTAACCACCTAAACTTTTTAGATGCTGTTGAGTAAATAAAATTACTTATTACTGTAAATTTTATTGATGCTCTGTTGCAATTTTCTTTCTGGTTTGATGATGTGTGCATATTATATTATTATAATAATTATTGGCAAGGCTGATTTATTTTAAAAGTTTGTGGCTGTATCTTTGTTAAGAGTTTTCAGTAGTATGTCGTGACAAATGAGACAACTTAGATAATGTTTCTGTAATTGTTCGGGCATTTGATTCACTCACTGGAGGTGCTGTATGTTTGAAATACATTCACATTACATATTGAAAGAGCCAGCTGCTTATTTCTTTCTGTCAACAGTAACATATACATGAACCTTACTAATTGATGGATTAAATATTGGTTTGATCAGCATGAAAACTAAGTTGTTAATTTAACTAGACCCTTTTTTAAGTAAGATTTTGCATAATTAGTGCCTTGAGTAAGGAGCTGTACATCTGTTATGCTCTAGTATTTGAGACATAGTTCCTGTTACAGTAATCTGTGGAGATAATTTTGGGTAACGTTTGAAATTACTCTCTATCTCCCCCCCTCCCTCCCCAGGTCAGATGTGACAGCTCTTTTATTAAGTGACATTTTGGCAAGGACTAGTTGCAGCTACGTGGCAAGCAACATCCAGTAAGTCTTGTAGCCTCTCTCTCTCTCTCTCTCTCTCTCTCTCTCTCTCTCTCTCTCTCTCTCTCTCTCTCTCTCTCTCTCTGGTGATTCCCAAAGCTAATGATGTCAGAGCCATGTCCCTCAGTAATGTGTTCAGAATGTGAATGACAGGCAGTGGCAGCTGGTCAACATCTCTTGGTGTACAGGGCATTTGCGCAGAGTTGTAAGTAGAAGCTGTTTAATACAGGCTGGCCTGAAAAATATTTAATCGACAAGAAATAAGTTTATATGTTGCATGTACATTGTATTTCATATGTTTTAATTTGTCTTTTACTACAGCTAATTAATGGGTCATGACTCTTTCTGTTCATAATTCACATATTTTGATTTGCATTTATTAAGTAAGGATGATACTTAGATATTTTCAGAGTTTAACATAAAAGGTATATTTTTTAATAGATTGTTCAAAAAATTTTGCATTAGCTGCATATCTGCAAAAGTGGGGGCAAGATTAAACTCTAAGGTAGTAAGGAATGATGTTAAGTTTACTTAGAAATAAAAACATAACAACCAAAAATAAAAACAGTAGTATGAAAATGTATTTCTGTGAAATCTAAATTGCTGCTCAGTAACATTCAATAGCATATTGTCCAGTCCACGCATTGCAAATATTTTGGATCCTCCTTTGCTTTCTGTATGCAATGTGCTAGAGATATTCCAAGCCTTTAAAACTTCTTGTTGGGAGCCCTTATGTCATCCAGTGTAAGATTGATTGGACATTAAATTCTACTACTCTTTCCAGTGTAAGTGTGTGCTTTCAACCCGTACTGAAAGTTTCAGATGGCCCCAAGTGTGCTTTATAGAGTTCTTGTCAGCGTATACAGTGTAGTCCTATCATTGAGAATAATAAGTGTTATACTTCTACTTAATACCAGCCAAAACATGATGACAAATCTATCTGCTGCATCTGTGGGGCTGCATGTCTGGTGTGTGCATCAATATCTGGTTGCCTCCACTCTGTTTAGTCAATTGTCAGGCATCGGACAAATGCTGCACTTGTCAGTGCAGATAACGTGACCTCCCCACTGATCCAGGTTTACTCCTGCCTACCTTCACACATCACAGTGTAGGGGAATTTCATGCTGTTCTGCATTGTGGACGCATAGAGACCAAATTGATCATGGAGACAGTTTTGTTCTGTCTAGACAAAGTCCCTTTCAACATGGCATCAGATGTGAATAATCAGTCTAATTTCTTGACAAACAAATGTAAAGTGTCTGTAAAGACATGTCATGTGCAAAAAATTCAACATATTTTGTGACAGTGTGTAGCAACTTCATCTTACGAGCAAAGTGCCACATTACCCTGGAGATAGTGTCTGTAAAGGCATATGTGAAACAGTTTCATTTCTCTTCTGCGAATTTGAATTTGAAACAAAAGATCTGATTGTACATGGAAGATGAGCTAGGACTAGATTAGAATAACAGTGATTGTACTAATGATGTAATCAGTAAGCTCATTGTTGAAGTTAAAGAATTAAAAAGAAATTCAATGAACTCCCTCGACAGAAGTTACAAAATGATGCTGAAATACGTATAGACAAAAAAATCTGGTGCCAAATAATGCGAAAGCCAATGATCTGTAATGGAAACGTTTGCAAGAACCAAGCAGTATATTAAGCACACATCTGTTTGATGTTAATGTTCGTTTTTCGTATCTCGTTGTTGACGCACACATTGTGTATTAGATCATGCCTGTGAGGTAACGTTGTAACTATTGTGTTTCAAGATATGTTAGTTTCTAAGAATTTTTCCAGACTTGTAGGCAATTTTGTGCCTTGTTTTTGCAACATTGTTGCACCAACGTATTCATTTTCAGCTTTTTATTTTTTCCTGCGGGTGAGCATCGGTAACTTTCTTCATATGTGCCCTGGTTTTACTATTCCCATTGCTTGGACATCTTTGTTATTGTCTTCTTGAGGCAAAGTAAATAAACTGTTTAAATCTGTGCAGCAAACAATGGTTGATTGGAGTGACACATTGAACTCAACACAAAAACAAGCAGAAAGATTGTGAGAAAACATAAGGTTATTCGCCTTTATCATCCATAAAAGGCTGAGGTAGTGAGTTTCACAGACATATTTAGTAATATAGTGGGATATTATGGTCCCAGTGGTCTCACTATACTTCGTAATCTGAATATTGAGGAAGAATCTTGCAATATGTATAACATGACTTTAATAGATACTTTTCACTCATATAATGTTGTAAATCTTGTAAATACTGACGACACAAGGGACATAAGTCCACTTCTAGCAGAACTAGATTATGTTATACTTGGTAAACATATTGAAGACAGTGTTAGATGCAGGAATGGTGGTTTTTCACTACTCTGGCCATAAATGCAGGCTAGTGGAGTAAGTAAACACAAGCATCCCCAAAATGACAGAAGTTGTGGAAAATTAATGAATTCTACGAGAGTCTAACATCTGTGCCCCAAAAAATAAATTGCTACTGAGAATTACCAAACTGATGGTTTGGTAATATTCACACCTGTCAGCCCCTGCTTTCTTTGGAATTGGAATTATAATAATCTTCTTAAAGTCTGGGAGTATTTCACCTGTCTCATACACTTTGCTTACCAGATGGAATAGTTTTGTCATGGCTAGCTCTCCCAAGGCTATCAATAGTTGTAACGGAATGTTGTCTACTTCCAGGGCCTTGTTCTGACTTAGGTCTTTCTGTGCTCTGTCAAATTCCTTGTGCAGTATCATATCTTCCATCTCATCTTCATCTATGTTCTCTTCCAGTTCCATAACATTGCCCTCAAGTACATCACCCTTTTATAGATCCTCAGTATACTCCTACCACCTTTCTGCTTACCCTTCTTTGCTTAGGACTGGTTCTTCGTCTGAGCTTTTATATTCATACAAGTGATTCTCTTTTTGCCAAAGCTCTCTTTAATTTATAATATTACTTGAAAATACAGCTCTTCGGTTGCACAGGTAAAAATTTCCAACTTTACCTAGGTTTCAACTGCTCTAAGGCAGCCTTCATCAGAAGTAAAAATTTTTTACATTACATTAATTTTCTTGTAAGTGGCATCTATCTTACATCCCAGTGATATATGCCTCTACATCCTTAAATTTGTCCTCTAGCCATTCCTACTTAGCCATTTTGCCCTTCCTGTCGAACTTTGAGATGTTTGTATTCTTTTCACCTGCTTCATTTACTGCATTTTTATATTTTCTCCTTTCATCAGTTAAATCTAACACCTCTTTTGTAACCCAAGGATTTCTGCTAGTCCTCGTCTTTTTACCTACTTGATCCTCTGGTGCCTTCACTATTTCATCTCTCAAAGCTACCCATTCTTCTTCTACTATATTCCTTTCCCCTGTTCTTGTCAGTGATACCCTAATACTCCCTCTGAAACTCTATACAACCTCTGGTTCTTAAAGATTATCTAGGTCCCATCTCCTTCAGTTTCTTCAGTTTTAATCCACAGTTCATAACCAATAGTTTGTGGTCAGTCCACATATGCCCCTGGAAATGTCTTAAAATTTAAAACCTGGTTCCTAAATCTCTGTTTTACCATTATATAATCTCTCTGAAATCTTGTGGTTTCTCCAGGCCCCTTCCACTTATACAACCTTCTTTCATGATTCTTAAACCAAGTGTTAGCTATGATTAAGTTATGTTCTGTGTAAAATTCTACCAGGCATAACCCTGTATTCACCAGACCAGAAGTCCTGTTGCTCCTGCCACCAAACTTCATTAATTCCCACTATATCTAACTTTGATCTATTTCCCTTTTTAAGTTTTCTAACCTATCTGCCTGATTAAGGGATCTGACATTCCATGCTTCAATCCATAGAACACAAGTTTTGTTTCTCTTGATAATGACATCACCCTGAGTAGTCCCCACCCGGACATCCGAATGGGGGACTGTTTTATCTCCGTAATATTTTACCCAAGAGGATGCCATCGTCATTTAACCACACAGTGGAGCTGCATGTCCTAGGGAAAGATTATGGCTGTAGTTTCCCCTTGCGTTCAGCTGTTCGCAGTACCAGTGCAGCAATGCTGTTTTGGTTGATGCAAGGTCAGTTCAGTCAGTCACCCAGACCATTGGGCCTGCAACTACTGAACAGGCTGTTGGTCCTCTTCAGGAACCACACATTTGTCTGGCCTCTCAACAGATACTCCTCCGTTGTGGTTGCAGCTAAGGTATGCCTATCTGTATCACTGAGGCAAGCAAGCTTCCCCACCAATGGCAAGGTCCGTGGTTCATAGGGCATAGGGGGGAGAGGAGGGAGGGGGGGGGGATATGTAGTTATGCGCAGAATAATGGCAAAGTTTTGGGTGTATATTATATAGGTTAATTATGTAATGTATGTTATTTTGGAAGTGTTGAACAGATTTATGTATGTAAAACTATGGGGATATGTTCATTATATGTTTATGAAAATAATTCTGTGGATGAGAGCTTTATTATGCAGATAAGATATTGATGAATTATGATCCGATCATACACAAAACGAAAGCTAAATGGACGAAAATTGTAAAATGTTAGTTGCATTATGGTCTCAAACAAATTTCACAGCATGAAAGACTGTTTCTAGTGGGAACATGGACAGAGTATTCGAAATGTTGAGCTAAATCAAATGTGTTTTGCCTATGCTACAAATCAGTTTTTGCTTGCTATCCTGTTTGTGGATGTATTGATTCCACTGGGGAAGGCATTCAGTGCCTCATCTGTGGAGACCCCAGAAGTTATTTGATTATTTGGAACTATACCACAGTTGTAGTAATTATGACAGCTCTCACTCACATCGCCTTTGTGCAGGAGACAATGCTCAAAGACGTGCTGGAGTGTCAGGCAAGCTGAAAGTTAGTTTCTTACAGCTCTTTGAGAGTCTATAATAATTCGCATCAAGTACTAAATTGAATCTGTATGCATAGACAACCTCAGAAAAATGGGGCACATCCAATGGCACAAGAATATTTCAATACCTTTAAAACCACAGAAGGTAATATTTCACAGTGAATAAACATTTTCACAATGAACCTCTTAATTGACAACTTTGAAATGCTTCATGCAATTTCAACAAACGTCATCTCAGATGATAGCTATCATCCCTGAAAGCTACACGTCTATATCTATTTTATTTATTGGTTTAAAGTGCCTTTTATATCTGTTTCATTATGCAATCATTTGTCAGAACATCATATCGTCCATAATTACACAGCACGAATACCTCACATTTTGTCGTATTAGTTTATATATTTAATGAACAGTTTACTATTTTGCCAGTAACTTTATTTAAATGTTGATTGCAAGTGCCTATTAAAAAAACTATGCTAATTTAAAAGTGATCAAGCGCATTTGTTACTGTTCACCACAACTGAAAAGAGAATCAAGACACTTCTGTCAGGAAGGCATAAATAATTATTCAAATATCATTTAATGACAATTCATTGTCATTTAACATGAGTACACTGGTGCAAGAATACTAGCTTATAAATTTATGGACGGACCATTATTTGTATTTATTGTGAATGATCTGAGTTTGAGCAAATATTTATGACATTCCTTTATTTAAATATAATTGTAAACTTGAGGCATATTTCCTCTACGTGTTTCTGCCATTTGCTGAAAGTTTCGCATTCGTCATTGAGATATTACACTACTGATTTTATCATCTAGTTTACTGTTCTTGTTTTAGTTGTAATCATTGTTGCTTCAACCACATCATGGCTTGGTTAGACCAGGAAGTAGTCAAGATGCGTCAAATCATGTCCGTAGCACATAAGAATGATGTATTTTTGATGGGGATGGCCTTCAGCCAACGGACAAGCAGACAATAGCGGAACACTACAGGAGTCAAGTGGAGACTGGGACTTGATGTGAAGAGTTCATGGGAACGATTCTGGACACTTTATGTAAAGTTCTTGAAGAAGGCAGACCTGTCTGCAGCAATGTGCATGATTCAGTCTTATAAGTGATTGATTCTAGGCAGTGAATGGCCACTACTGTACTTTTAAGTTCTGAAGGGAGTTCATATTTTGAGAGATGTGAAAGTCCTGTGGAGTTCTATTACCACTTGATTTATGCAACTGAGAACAGACAGAATATGAGTTACTGTTCTATGTATATCATGTGTTAATTTGTGAATCATCGTGTTGAACTCTAAACTGTTTTAAGCTGATGAATATTTGGTGTATTGTGATAGTGAAATGAACTTAGTTTTTTGTACCTTTGATAACAGTTCGGTTTGAGGATTATGCTAAAATTCTCGTGATGCTCTGAACGTAACTTTACTGCAATTGATAAGGGTATTCTCTATCTGTATTTTAAATGAATGTCATAAGACCACTTCCCATTTATTTGAGATGTCCTTTCTTGAATAAATATTATTCAACAAAATTCTGTCATCTACATCAACTACAGGCATTAGAATAGACCCCTTGTTATTAAATTATCCATTTAACTTTTGTGTTTCTGTGTATTTTCTTAATTTGCAATTCTAGCCAATCCATAGACTATGGGACTGCAGGATCACAGCTACAATATATTAATTGCAGCAAATTAGCTGTCGGCCTTGAAAGCAGACGTGCGCGGCTTGCCCCTATGACTAGATTGAGCTATTCTTTTTAAACAGCGCTGTGCATAGCCCAAAGTACCTAAAGTACGAGTAACCGGAGGTAAAAACACAACTGGTTTGCTTGTATGGACTGTTGTTTAGATCAGCAACTGCTCAGCAGTAACAGTTAGGTACCATCACAATATATATCCAGTGCTTGGTCAACTATTCTTTTAAAATTGAGGCATATATCCTCTGTTTTTCTGCCATTTGCTGAAAGTTTCACGTTCCTCATTGAGATATTACCCTATGATGATTTTTTTTTATCTAGTTTACTGTTCTTGTTTTAGTTGTAATAATTGTTGCTTCAACTGCATCATGGTCACTGATAACAGCTTCAGGGTAGACATCCTCAAAAAGGCCAGGTGTATTTGTTGCCATTAGATCCACAATATTTCCATCATGAGTGGGGTTCTGAATTATCTGTTCTAAATAGTTTTCAGACAAGGCATTTAGCAATGTTTTGCAGGATGTCTTATCACACCCACAGTTAACAAAACAGCTATTTTCCCAGTTGATGAATGGATGATTAAAGTCTGCACCAATGACTACAGTATGATTGGTGAACTTACTTACAAGTGAACTGAGGTTTTCTCTAACATTTTCAGTTATATCAAGAGATGAGTCTGTTGGGTGATAAAAGGATCCAATTACCATTTTATGCCCACCCCTGATATTGAGTTTTGCCCAAACAGTCTCACATGCAGCTTCAATTTCTATCTCAGTAGATCTGAGTTTCTTATCTACTGTGACAAATACATCACCTCTAATTACCATTAGTCTATCCTTTTGATATATACTGTAAATTTCCCCAAAAATATCACTGCTATCAATTACAGGTTTCAACCACAGAAGAAAAGAAAATTGGTAGAAGCCAACCTCAGGTAAGATCAGTTTGGATTTCAGAGAAATGTAGAAAAACGCAAGGCAGCACTGACCCTTCGACCTATCTTATAAGATAGGTTAAGCAAAGGCAAACCTGTGTTTATAACATTTGTAGATTTGGAGAAATCTTTTGAAGTTGTTGACTGGAACACACTGAAATTCTGAAAGTGAGCATAACTTGTACAGAAACCAGATGGCAGTTATGAGTGGAGCGACACAAAATGAATCCAGTGGCTGAGAAGGGTGAGGGACAGGGCAGAATGGAATGAGCAGTGTCCTGAAAGGATGATATAAAATGAATACCAACAGAAGGGGGAAAAAAGGTAACAGAAAGTAGTCAAATTAATTCAAGCTATGCTGAAGGAATTAGATTAGAAAAAAAAGAAACTAAAAGTAGTAAATTAGTTTTGCTATTTGGGCAGTAAAATAACTAATGATAGCCAAAGTAGAGAGGCTATAATTTGTAGACGGACACTGGCAGCAAAAGTGTTTATAAAGAAGAGAAAGTTGTTATTGAATATAGAGTGAAGTGTCAGGGCATCTTTTCTGGAGTGTAGCCTTGTATGCAAGTTTGGACAAAAAGAGAGCAGAAGCTTTTGACATGTGGTTGTTCACAAGGATGCTGAAGATTAGAGGGGCAGATAATGTAACCAGTGAGTAGGTATTGAACAGAACTGGGGAGACAAGAAATTTGTGGCATAACTTGACTAAAATAAGTGATAGGTTGATACACATTCTGAGACATCAAGGCATCACCAGTTTAGTATTGGAGGGAAATTTGGTGGGGGAGGGGTAAAAATCATTGAAAGAGACCAACAGATGAATACAGTAAGCAGGTTCAAACAGATGCATGTTGCAGTAGTTATTCGGAGATGAAGAAGCTTTCACAGGATAGAGGTGCAAACCAGTCTTCGGACTGAAGACCACAGCAATAACTGCTTCTTGGCACAACACACACTGAAATGAGTCCCTCAATTAGAGTATTTAAGTGTCAATTCCATTTTCATCCGCTTGGAGATCATGCAATTTTGTATATATGTTTGATCTGGTTGGTGACAATTTCTGTTTCTAGTCATTCTTGTTTGTTTGGAACAATATGAATCTATGGCAGATTAAGACTTGAATTGTATGCTATGTACCAACCATAGTCCTGTTCAGTTATCATCTTACCTATGTGTGCTTGTTTAGTATGGTTGGTTAGTATACTTCATTCAGCAGTAAACATCATATTTGTAAACATTAAGATAATTCCGCAACATCTGGATGAAATACAAACAATGAAATAAAAGATCTGCTGTGCTTTTAAGTGTGCAACTTTTGTGGATGCAAACAGCTCAGTGAGAAATCATTTCACGAGGCATGGACAGCACAGGAACTATTATGGAAAAAAGATGATGGGTGAAAAGATACTAGAAGAAATAAGCCGCATAACAGTAGAAAAGTTCCCTAAAATCCCACTCCAAATGAGGGCAGAAGCAGAAGAAATGAAAACCTTAACAAGAGCAACATTTGCTGAAGCACTAAAAACATCATCATCTGCTATTGTAAATATTAAAATGTCATTAGCTGCCACAGCTAGTATAAACAATCAATCAGCATTATCCACTTCAAGTAGGAAAAGCAACAGAAACAAGAAACCTGTGGTACAACAGGGTTTTTGGTATCCAGCCATAATGAAAACTCCAAGATAACAGTGTTAAACGAAAGGAGAAATACCACCGGTGCTCACTCCCCTGTTCTAAAGATTATGACTCTAAATGTGCAGTGCCTCAAGAACAAATATTGTGAACTTGAAATAGCAGTAAGTAACACCCAACCTGATGTCTTGTGTATTACTGAACATTGATGTAAAGACCAAGAAATTAGTAGTATTCATATCAATCCATTTAAACTGGCAAATAATTATAGTAGGAAAATTGCAAAAGGTGGTGGAGTCGATATTTACCTTAGACAAGAGTTAGAATTTAAGAAGAGATGTGAAGCAGAGAACTTAAGTATTGAAAAGTGTTTTGAAGCAGGTGCCGTCCAGCTATATGGCCTGATGAAAAAAGTCATAGTCATAACAGTGTATAGATCACCATGTGGAAACATAGAAGTCTTTTTTGATAAATTAGAATTGTTGCTAAATACTATTTAGAAAAAAGAAACTGTGATTATTCTTTGTGGTGATTTCAATATTAATCTTCTAGTTGAAAGTCAACAAAAAAGACAATTTTTGGACATATTAAAGAGTTTCAACATGTCACCACACATAAACAATTCAACTAGAATAACAAACACCTCCAATAGCCTCATAGATAACATTTTCTCAAATATGTCAGAAACTGACATAGAGGTAACAAACATAGATTTAGGATTGTCTGACCACAATGCTCTCACCATTGAAATCCCTTTAAGGTCGAAGGAAGATAAAGGTGTAAATAATATTTACAAAAGAAACTTCTCTGTGGACAGCTGTAATCAGTTCATAAGTATCTTAGAAAATGAAAATTGGTTAGATGTTATGAAACAGTCAAGTACAGATGAGGCATATAGTGTATTTGCATCGATTTATATGATGAACTTTGAGATGTGTTTTCCGAAGAAACTGACCAGAATCAAGTCTACTGGATACGTAAAATCAAGTTCTTGGATGACTCTTGGAATTAAGAAATCATGTGAAAACATGAAAAAACTGAATTCAGAGTTGAGGGAGTGTACAAATATTGATTTTATAGAATATGTAAAGAGGTATAGGAAAATATACCGCAGAGTAATTGCAAATGCAAAGTTATTAAGTAATAATATGGAAATAAAACAGTCCAGAAATAAAACTAAAATAGCATGGGAAATTGTGAGAAAAGAAACCGGGGTACCTACCAAAGACAAGGAAATTATTCTAAAAGATGAGGAGAATAAAATGGTAGATAAATATGCCATGCCTAATTATATAAATAATTACTTTTTAAATGTGTCCCAGACATTAAGCAGGAATCTTGGGGAGCAGATTAAGATGGAAGCACCCAAGGCAGCCAGCAGTATGATGGCAGTTCCAACAAACGAAAAGGAAGTTTTAAAAGTCTGAAGTCCAAGATGTCAGCTGGAGTAGATGAGGTGCCAATAATATTAGTAAAGAAAACAGCTAATCAGATAGCGTAACCATTGGCGCACATAGCAAACTTGTCAATGGCTGAGGGCGTGTTTCCACAAAAACTGAAAATTTCTAAAGTCATTCCCCTGTTAAAAAAGGGTGATAAACTTAAAATAGAAAACTACAGACCTGTCTCACTCCTCTCAACTTTCTCTGAAGTTTTAGAGATACTAATGAAATATAGAGTCACACATTATCTTAATATGCACAACCTGATAAACGGTAATCAGCATGGATTTCAAGCTGGGAGAAGTACCGAAACAGCTGTACTAGAATACACAAAAGAAATAATCACTAAATTGGAAGAGGGAAATAGTGTAGTTGGGATAAATCTAGATTTGTCAAAAGCCTTTGACAGTGTTGACCACAGCATACTTTTGAAAAAGCTTGAAGCTATAGGTATCAGAGGACTGGTAAAAAAGTGGTTTGAGTCTTATCTGGAAAAGAGGATGCAGGTGGTTGAAATTACAGCACCAAATATTAATCAAAAAATTAAACCAAGATCAGATCCAAGGGAGGTCACAGTAGGAGTACCCCAAGGAAGTGTATTAGGCCCCTTGCTGTTCCTCATTTACATTAATGATATTCAGGTGTCAGAGAGAAAAGCTAGAATCATGTTATTTGCTGATGATACTAGTTTAATAGTTAGTGATACGAAGCAGTCATTGCACAGTACTGTGAACCATGTCCTACACGATATACAAAAATGGTTTAGTGCTAACAAGCTAACACTGAATGCAAAAAAATCTAATTATGTGCAATATGGAAAAATAAGTGAACAGGATGACCTGAATCCCACCATGGAGGGCAAACAACTTGAAAGAGTACAGTGTGCAAAATTCCTGGGTATGCACATTGATGAGAAGATTAATTGGAAGGACCATGTGGTGAACTTAGCACTAAAACTAAATTCAGCATGTTTTGCGCTTAGAATAATTTCAAGAGTTTGTAGTAATTACTGTACCAGATTAGTATATTTTGGCTATTTTCAGTCCATTGCATCCTATGGGATAGTATTCTGGGGAAAAACAAATTGTCGTCTAAATGAGATTTTCAAATTACAAAAACGTGCTATTCGGATAATGACCCATAGCCCACCTCAAACACATTGTAGGCCCCTTTTTAAAGCATTGAAAATTTTAACAATTCCATCATTATACATTCTGAAATGTCTGTTGGTGATCAAAAGAAATCAGGACAAAATGAAAGCCAATACAGACTTCCATAATTACGATACACGGCAATGTAAAGATCTCCACATACAAGCTGTAACAAGGACCCAAAGCCAGAAACATGTATGTAATCAAGGCATCAAACTTTTTAATGCACTACCAAAACATATCAAAGAGCTGGAAAATGAGGATAAATTTAAAACTGTTCTAAAGAACCACGTGCTTGACAAATGCTATTACAGCATAAGCGAATATCTCTGCGCAACTGTATAAAATATATGTTTAAGTTAATGTGACAAATGAAATTACATCAGTGCATAATAAATTATGTTATAAAAACACTTATTAGTTGTATATTGTATTAAACATAAGATAAATTAATATGAATTCAGCACAGATACAAATTTTGTAAAGATATTATATAGTTGTTAAAATGTACCCTGACAAATCCTATATCACAAATGTGATCATTGGGATGATAATAAATAAATAAAAGTAAAGATGGCATGATTACCTGTACTCGTTTCATCTTTGAGTTTTTAATTGCCATTGGTAAGTTAAAAACAGGAGTGATTCCAGCAAAAAGCTGAAACTATATTTACTCTGCAGCTTTGTGTTTTGGAAAAATTTATCAAAAATTAAACATTGGAAATACCTGAAATTGGATGGACAGTACTGTTGCTGAACAAGATAAGTGCAGATGTCCCCCCCGATAATCTTCTGTTATTTTTCTAAGAAACTTGGAATGCCTACTACCACTTCTCAACATATTTATTCCATTATGAGCTTTGTGGCTGAAAATTCTGTGCACTACAAAGCAAACGAAATGTGCCATGATTACAATACAAGTAGGAAGACTGATTTAATGAGTGAATTCAAAACCACATATAGAAAGGAATCTAGTATTAAGATATTTAATTCACTGCCAAATAACATCAAAGGTCTGTGTGGTAACAGTCATTTAAAAATAAATATGTACTTATTTGATAAAACAATTTATTCACTAGACGAATTTTTAACATACATATGTAGAGTGTTTTGTTTGCACATATTTTGATTGTTATTTGTTATATATTGTTGCAAAACATATCGCAATCCTTGTACTATGCCGATTTCCATGCCTTTTGTTTCACTTTGCTTCTGCTTGTGTCCTAGTTTTATTTTATTACTTTCTCTTTCAACATTTTTGTAAATTAATTGTATTCTCCCTGACAGCTCTTGTTGCATGTTTATATTTATTCATTTTCTGACTCATTCCACATCCTGATACCTAACATGCATAAAAGAATCCACGGAATAAGTGCGTAAATGCTTCTAATAATTAGCTGCACCTTATAGTATGTAGTATTCATTACAGTTGTAATGTGCAACAGAGACTGTTTGCAACATAAAGTATTCTTACTACCTGTTCTTGCGCTGTGCTACTATTGAAAATATTACCATCATTGCATGTTGTTACTTTAAATCTTCTAAACATGTTTTCCTTTTTCCCCAACATAGGCTGTGTTTATTTCACTACCACCATACAGAATGTGTATATTTGTGACAATTATTTTTCATGTGTGTTTACATAGTCACTATGTGTTATTGTTTGGTATGTCTGGAATTAATAAGCATTCTGAAAAAGGAAATTATTTCATGTAATTTCTTATAATTTTAAAACAAATTCTCCCACTTCCTGAAAATTTTGTTTCAACATTTCACAAAGATCCAGGCAGGCAAACATTTACCACAGTATTATAAGTTAGCAACAGTATAAGACAACATAACTGGATGACACCAGTTTTAGCATGAGAAACCTTCTTTAGTCTGACAAGATTTTGTATGATGACATGGGTGGCACTCATCTGTTACACACACAAATATTATAAATTAGACGCATTTCTATCCATAGACGTATTTCTATTGTTACAATGAAAAGAGAGAGAGAGAGAGAGAAGTGTTAAACATGAATGTGTGCTGGCCTACTGTTCTTAAAACATATACAGACACTTCTATGGTACTACCAAATAACTGCACAAGTGGACAGAGCTCTTTAAATTGACATAGTACAATTCTGTAATATTTCAACTAAATAGAACTCAGATAATTAACTTATCACATTGAAAATGTGGAGCAAGGAGTAAAGCAGTATACCAATAGCTGTGCAATTCATGCACACAAAACATTTAAAATGAACAGACACTGGTGTGGATTATGGACACAAAGAGCAATTATATAGTCTGTGTTCTTCCAAAGATTTTTCTGAATTCCTGTTGGGTTTTACAATTTTTAAATAACAGTTCTGGTGCAAAAGTATACCTTGTTTTAGATACATCCAGGAGAAAAAAAATCACAACAGAAAATAGTAATTTGTGTCCAATACAGATGGCTGTACAAATGAATGATTTTAATGACAACTAGGTACACAGCTCATCACATTTATTAAAAACGTAAACCAATAATAAAAGTGTAAGACAGATCTCAATTTTTGGTGACAATGACTATTTACTGTGTTTATGATTTACATATTCAAAACTTTTCTGACATTTTACAACGTTTACATACTTTTGCAGCCTTTATGATTATAATATGCACATCCATTACATTTGTTCCTGTATGTCCTGTAATTATTAAGTCATCAGAAATGTCCAACTTTAGGTAAAAATTGTGAGAATCGTTATTTTTGAGATATTCTGTAATTTTCAAATTGCATTTTTCAGCAATTTCAACTTGCTGGTTGTATCCAATTGCACCTGCTGCTTCAGTTGGACCATCTATACCATCTGTACCAGCACTTAGAAGCAAAATATCATATTTATTTAGATCAGGTTCGTCCTTAAGGGCATCCTGTAAACTCAGTGAGAAAAGTAGTGCTAATTCTTGATTACGGCCACCTTTTCCTTTTCCTTTCACCTGGACTGTTGTCTCCCCACCAGCCAACAAACACAATCCGTTAGTCTTACCAAAATTGTATAGCCCTTGAAGCAATTTCTCTTGCAAATCTGTCTCCAGAGGTATGTTGTAGGTAACTGTAGCAAATGTGTTTAAGAACTTTTTCTCTGATATCTGTCCACTCAAAAATTTGCATATATTTGTAACTAGTAATATGTAAGCTCTGCAGACTTCTTGCACACTATGAAAAATACTTCTGGTCAAAATAACTGGATGGTAGCCATTAACACTTGCTTCTGTGGCTGCACTGTACAGAGCTATAGAGTTGTTTCCAATTATTAAGTTTTGTGTGTGTGGGAAACAGTCAAGTACATGAGATGCTGTATTACACAGTACTGTAGAGACTGACAATGGAATCCTGTCAAGCAAGTCATATTTCTTTATTATATTCAAAGCATCATTGATTCCATCTGTATTTGGTACTGTTGGACCACTTGCAATGTAGCCTAAATTGTCCTCCACAACATCTGACAAAATAAGTGAAATAATCTGTGCTGGGTAAGCCAATTTAGCAAGGCCTCCACCCTTCAAGTAAGAAAGCCTTTTTCTGATACAGTTTAGTTCCATAATATTTGCACCAGCAGAGCTCAAGAGTTTTATGGTCTCTATCTTTTCACCTAAAGTTATTGGTGGAATTGGAGCTGGTAGAAGTGCTGAACCACCACCTGAGATCAGAACAATAAGTAAAGAACTTTCATTTAGGCTTCTCACTAGTGCTTCTATTTTTCTGGAGGCTGCTAATGCATTCTCATCCGGTAAATTATTTTCTGCTCCTTCCACTACTTGTAGTTTCGTGTTTTGCATTGGAAGCATATGTGGCATGTTCTTGAATGTGTCCAAAATTCCAAATGGTACACTTACAATCCCAGTAACTAAATGTTTCCCCAAAATGTTTTCAATTTCTACAGCCATACCCAACACAGCTTTCCCAAAACCTACTATATAACAGTTCTCGTTTACGACGTATGTTTCGTTTTGAACAAACAACTTAGTATCGCCCAGTTTCACATTCTCTCTTATGATGTTATGAGGCTGAACCGACTCTACAGCTTTCTCGAACATCTTCCTCGAAAGAGTTTTCATTCCGTTTAAACCGGTGTACATTTTTTCAGCAGCCACGCCCGATTTGTGTGAAATAAATTTGGCGTGTTTGCTGAAATTGTTATAACAAAATATATGCAAGTAATTCTTTCCGAATGTTATTAACTTTACCATATTCCTAATGTTACATGACGTACAATCCACTGTACTGGTATTAACTACAAGACATACTTGAAACTATAAAATTTTATTTGGGTGTTTTATTTAGGTTATCTCTCAAATGCCATGACGTAACGTATTTACCCAGACATTCATTACGCAAGAGTATCCACAACCACATTCGGCGCAGATGTTTGTGCATGCAACATGGCGTGTCTTCATTGTAAAAATGGTCTATGGGCAAAACTAAAGTGAACGTGTCAGCAGGCGAAGACACCGGTCTCCTCACATACATAAATACTTCCGTTTCACTAAACCCTGAGCACGACATTCTACTAATAGTTTGTGTATAGATACAGCCTGACGTGCAATTACGGCTCCAAGTACAGTCTATGTTAGACAATAGACTGGCTCCAAGCATACGAAGCGAGGCGAGCTTCTTCGAAGTGAGCTGAGCTTTGGCGGGACATTCGAATTTCAGTGATATTTACCCGGCGTGCAACATGAAGGCGGCCTGATCTTTACAATCTTACACTACACCGGTAATATAACTGGAAGTATATATAAACACACTAAAATTAAATGCAACTGTAAAAATGAGGAATTTTACTTACTGTGTTATTTTAGAAATTAAACAGTCAAATAATGAGAGCTTCAGCTCAGCATTATCATGTTACAGTAATTGATGTCAACACCTTTTTGAGCAGAAATGATTATACAAGGCATGGGCGGCATCTGATGTCGACAGGAAAAATTGCTTTGTGTAAAAGATTGAAAACAGAGTTACCTAAAATTTATCTGACAATAGTGAGCTGTACTGTGAGATCTCCGCAGCAGAATTGATTAAGTCAAATCAATATCCAGAATATGCTGCAAAAGAAGAAATTATCTCACTGTAAATTAATCCTAAAGACAAAACCAGTGATGAAAAAGCAACAATAAATAGTTAAGCTGGGTTTAGACTAGCAAGTCGCTTGCAGAAGTTATTGCTGAAAGTTATTGCTAGCCTCTTGCAGCTGTGTTTACACAGCAGCGCAAGAATTAAGCAAGATTCTTCCACAAGTTCTTTGGCAAGAAACTTGCGTCAACAACTTGCTGATACTGTTCACATATGCTTTCAGTACCACTACAAGTGTGAGCCGAAGTGTAAAATGACAAGTAGGCGGGTGAGATATGCTGCAGCTCTTGTAATTGTAATGCAAAACGTGAAAAAGAAAAAGAAGTATTTGGGTTAGAGAGTAGATAATGATAACATCGCAAATTGGTGCCTTTTGCAAGAACTTAGTATCGAGAGCATGGATACTTTTGAAAACTTTTGCAGAATGTCCTCAAATGATCTGGAATACTTGTTGATGTTAACAACGCCAGTCATATCAAAACGAGACACAAACTTCGGTACTGCTATTTCAGCAAAAGAACGTTTGCTAGTCACTCTGGTTTATAGCTACCGGTGAGCTAGGAATAAAATAGGCATTTCATTTATTTATGTGAAACATACAACCAAAAAAAGTTTGAATTTTGAAATCTTTTCTTTGTAGGAGACTCATACAAGTCCCTAATGTACTTGTTTCATATTCCCGTCAGCACGATTTCTCTGATCGTACCCGATGTATGTAGAGCCATTTTTAACGTCTTGAAAAGGGAAAATTATTTGAAGGTATGTGAAAACACAACAATGAAATTAAATTTGCATTGAAATAAACTGCATTTTACAGAATGATATGCTTATAAAAATGTTTTTTTTCTTCTAATGCTCATAAAATGGAAAGTGACAAGCTAAGTAAACAGAACATGTAATAATTACACATCGTCTTTTTCTAGACTCCTAAAACAACAAGCGAGTGGATGCAGGTGGCAAAGGGGTTATGTCTTCAAGTTATGCTACTTTCTATGTACATCTTTTATAGACGTGTCGAAATCGACGAGATTTCATTTAATGCGCTCATCTTCTTCACTCTATCCTTAAAGTCTCGGTTATGCACGTTCCGTATTTCGGGGTAGCTCTCCACGGCTTCAATAAAATATTCTGTATCCTGCTTCATCCATTTCTGAAATTTGTCACCACATTAAGTAAAATGTTAAATATGAGTGTTATGCAGACGACATGCTAACTATAACTTGCGCTTCCTACTTGCAAGAAATAGAAATAAATCCTAAAAGCTGCAAGTTACTGACAGATACTTCTTGCGTGGTGTTTACACTGGAAGCGGAAAACGTGTGCAAGTCACTTCCGCAATAAATTGCTACGGTCGCAAGTCGTCTTGGCGATATGTTTACACTCGCAAATCGCGCGGCAAGTTCCTCCGCGGATGTAAATTGCTGCAATAACTTGCTAGTGTAAACCGAGCATTAGACCTAATGAGACTGGCTGAATTGCAACATATCCACAGTAGAAACGAAGACAGTAAACCAAAAAATGGTGAATTTTGAGAGCTCCATAGTAGAAATGATAGAACCAATTCAAAATCCAAAATATCTAGCACCAGAAAAAGCAATATCATTGGAAAATTAATCTGAAAGGCAAAACTATTGATGAAGAGCAACAAAAACATAGCTAGGCCTAATGAGATTGAGCTGAATTGTAATGTATCACAACAGAAACAAGGACACTAAATAAAAACCCAAAACCCATTGAGATGTATTTTCACACCGCCACATCTCGCCACATAAAACACTGATTTGAGTAACGAAAGAGGGCAAGAGCCATTTATTTGTCAATTATTAATATTTAATTACGCATTATAATGATGTATTTTGACGATTTACAAGAAGAAACGAATCCAGCGCCACTGACGCACCTAAGAAACTATAGACTAATTCAACGTGCATGTAAAAGCTATATTAAATACAAACTAAGAAGACATTTGAATATTACAAAAAACAAGCGCACCACACATCGTCCACTGCCAGAAGATATCACTCTCTTTTATCTCCTGTATAATACGGATGCATCATTACATAGGCGTCATTATTAGACTTGTAATTTGTTAAAACCTACAGAAAAACACTATCATTTTGTTGCATGTGGGACGAGCACGTGTGAAAAACGCAGAGTGGTTAATGAATGGACATTTCTATGAGATTTTTAAATTTTTCAAACCACTCAAGCTCTGTCATTGATATTGATGTGTTAACATGTTATATGGACATAACGTCCAAGTTCGTAATTATAGTGTCAATTAATTTAAATTTGTGTTTGCTTAATCATTTACTTTCTATGTGCCAAGCGCTTTTTTTTTTTTTTTTACAGAGCCAGCTGTGTCATTGTGTGGACAGAACAGTCGAGGCCAACGTAGTACTTATATTCCCCCCTTGTAATATTCTTCAAACTCAGTTTTAAACTGACCCTTACATACATTTTCAGTGCGAGTGATGTCCGGGAATTTCTTAGCATACTTTACTTCTCCAACCCCACATCGCTCGCACAAAGCCTCACTGTTCCACAATGGTATGCGGCACTTTCTAAAGGGGAAAGGGAGCCACACAAGTATATGTTGCTTGCCCTCCTTAATCTGATACTCAATAATAAAAATATTTCCTTACATCAGACACCACAGGAGAAGAGCATATATTAGTGGAACTAAGTCCAAAATGCAAAAGCGATAAAGATGAAGAGCAGCAGCAAACTGCTGCACAAAGGAAATAGGAAAGCCTAGTGAATCAGTGCCCATGAGATCTTTAGTAAGAAGAAAGATGATGTCTCAACATATGGGAGATGATTTTTTTATGGTAAATCCAAGGGAAGCAAAAAACTGGAAGTTAAATATTAATGACAAGAAACATGAACATGCTAATCATACAGACTAAGAATTTTATTAGTAAGCAAAAAGAAATTAAGTACAGAATTTTGCGTCAAAATCCGCAATACCATAAATTATGATCTTTTATACTATTTCTACAGATCAGAATATAGAGGTGGAGGAGTAGCAATATTTGTCTAAACAGGACAGAATTATGATAGTAGTATGAATGACACATACAAAACCTTACCAAAATTCAAAGAAAAAGATTTTGAAATTACAGGTACGATCTACAATGGAGAGTATCCTATGTGCACCAATCACCAAGTGGCAAAATAAATCCTTTCCTCGAAAATATGTCCACTCTACTAGAAAAAAAAAACAAAATGAAAAATTGTTAATATGTGGTGATTTTAACATTAATATGGGAAGAGAGACACAGAGAAAGTACAAATTTGAGGAGCTGCTACTATAATATAACATGAAGGCAACTCTTAAGGAACCAACAAGAGTGACTTTGGGGACTGTGTCAATCATTGACAATTTTATCACTAATATAAGTAGCAATGCGTATACAACAAAGGTTCTACAAACAGGAACTTCTGATCATTTTGTACAGCTTTTTGAAGTATATGGAAATCTGAACTCACAAAAGGAAGATAAAAGCGTAGAAAGATATGTCAGACTTATCAACTAACAAAATATCAACATCTTCAAAGTGATGTTAAGAAAAGAGAGGTGGAGTGACACACTTCAAGCCCAAGGAACAGATGAAAAATAAAATGCTTTCCAAGACACCATAACACATTACTTCAATTTAGTATTTCCAAAAACCAAGAGGAAAAGAAAGAATCTCGAAAATAAGCAGTGGATTACGAAGGAAATAATAGAACAGAGAGCTACCTCAAGAGAAATGAAACACAGAGAAAATATTGAAGCCTACAGGCAGCACCAGAAGAAATATATGCAGTTAAGACAAGAAGAAGCAAAATCAATTATTGAGACTATTTCAAAATCAAAAAAATGAGAGCAGCTCGGAGTATAATTAACTCTGAGAGAGGCAAGAAAAAATACTCACAGGAAACAAATGAAATAGAAACTGTGACAGTAAATAGCAAAATCATCACAGACAAAACAAAAATTGTCAAAATCCTGAATAATAACTACACATATGCAATAGAAAAACTAAAGTATGGATACAATAGCCAAGGAACCCACCAAACTATTGTGACAGATAAGCCAAGTCACTCAGTGTTCCTGAAACCAGTGTCTGAAAAGGAACTGACAAATCTAATGAAAAAGCTAAAAGTTAAAAAGTCTGCTGGACATGATGAAGTGTCAAACTACCTAATCAAGCAGGTGGCAGCAGAAATAATTACACCACTACTTGATATTGCAAACTGCTCTTTCCAAGAAGGAGTATTTCCAGATAAACTCAAATTAGTTAAAGTAGTACCTGTATCCAAAAAGCGAAAGCACGACGACCCTAACAACTATGCGCCAGTATCTTTAGTATAAGGCTTCTCCAAAATATTAGAAATTTTCAAACAGACTAACTGCTTATTTGGAAAAACATAATGTAATAACTCCAGCACATCTCAGATATCAGAAAGGGAAATCAACGGAAACAGCCATTTAATCATTAACAGAATCAATCGTACAGGCCTTTGACAGCAAGATGGTAGTGTCTAGAGTTCTTCTTGATCCATCCAAGGCGTTTGACACAGTTGATCATACAGACCTAGTAAAGAAACTAGAGAATACTGCTATCCGTGGACATGCAGCAAACTGTATAACATCATATCTAAGTAACAGGAGGCAATATGTAGCCATTAATAACTTATACAGATCAGAAGTTAGAAGCATTACGTATGGTGTATCTCAAGGATCTGTAATGGGACCTTCTCTTCAATTTATTTGTGAATAATATACAAACACCTGAAAATGAAATCAAAATCCTTTATGCAAATGATATGGCTGTGGTAAATGTTTCCAACAATTTGGAGGCACTTGAATCAAATACATTCTTATCAGTCAGTAGTACAGCACAAAGGCTCTCTGAAAATGAGTTAATTATTAACCTGAAAAAACTGTGTATATGATCTTCAAAAATAAACAGAAAGAAGAACATAAGGATGTTTCCGTAGATGAAAAAGAACTGGAAGAAGTAGCTTCAGTTAAGGGGAGCCGGAACGATGAAAATGACGAAATTAACGTTTTATGGTTTTTTCATTATAAAAATATTTGGAGTTTTCTGAACAAAACAAATCAAGTTTCACCTTTCTAAGTGAATTCTAAGCGTGTTTTTTATCGCTGCAAAGTTGGCGCGCCGCGTAAACGGTTGTAGCGATTTGGTGTGTCACCTCTGATGGCGCCGCTCGCTGGCTGCAAGCAGGGTGTCTTTGCAGAATTAGACAGTGTTTTGTTTTCCAACGTTGTATGCCTTTATCTCTGTGACAAGTGACTGTTCAATGTTCATATCGGTAAACATAAACGCTATACCATGTGTGTTGACTTGTGGAGTTTGCTTTGTGTTGTTTAGCTGTTCAATCTTGCGTATTTGACGAATTTTGCTTGTACCTGGGAAATACAGAAGCGTCCGATCTTACCCGTCGGCTTTGACCCATGACGTCACAAATACCGCGGAAACGACTATAAACAATTCCAATATGGCGGATATAAAAACATCGCATACGTATTGTAAACACTGAAATACACAAGTTTCACAAAAAGCCTAATGACTGTAACGGGACAAGCGTGGGAAATTAGGGGTTTTTGGGTGCGGAGAAACTAAATATACAGAAATGTAGCCACCGACCGCCATTCAAAACCACGCAAAACAACGAAATAAATCAACATCACAAAACTGACCAAATACCAAAAAACACATTCCTATCCATAATCGGACACTTCCCTTAACCTATATAGCTCAACAGAACCTACCGATCACATCCCCCAATAGAAAACTAAGAAACGAAAGCTTCCCTTACACCTACATACATCGGCACTTATGCAGTTTAGCAGGTACGGAAAAAATTTTTCATTTTTTTTCAAAATTTGATCATCATGTGTCGTTATGCGGTGGGGGGAGTCTGCAGTGCCCCCCCATCCCCCCACAGGCTTCATTAGTGTCAAATCAATATTTTCGAATCATAGGCGGCCGCTGCCGCGGCCGCATTCCAAAAAAAAAACTCCCAACCTAACCTCAAGTGGGCTACGCTACAGATCAATATGTTCATCAAATTGCTTCATATTACGTATACATGTTCATTAGTGTCAAATCAATATTTTCGAATCATAGGCGGCCGCTGCCGCGGCCGCATTCCAAAAAAAAACTCCCAACCTAACCTCGTATTCAGGGCTACGCTACAGATCAATGTGTAGGTCCCTTACGTCACGGGTCAAAGCCGACGCGTGAGATCGGATGTTTCCAACCTATACCCAATACACAAAACATACATAAATAACCAAAAAAAAAAACGGAACTTACCTCAAAAAAGTTCCAGCTCCACAAACTAGATTGGCCACCACAATCACACACAAATGCACACACGCACGCACGCACACACACACACACACACACACACATACAAAAACACACACACACACACCAACGAAAAAATACTGAACTAAAATAAAAACCCAACCCACCCAAACGTCAACCCCCTCCCCCACAACTCCAAAATACAACACACAAACACTATACAACAAAATAAACCACCCACCCACCTACCCAGCCCACCCTAACTAACCACTTTCGGTCTATACATTTTACCCACAGCCCTTAAAAAAACCCGAAGAATGCAATAGCCCTCTGGGACACTCTTCCGCCAACAGTACTCATCTAAATGAGACTGAAGGTTGGAAGAGCGCCTCTTCCCCCTCCCAAGAACTGACTTAACCGCTCCCCACATCCCCTCAATTGTGTTAGTGCAAGCCCCAGTATCATAATTCTTAAACTCTAGACTGTGGTTCACTACTAAATGATTAAATCCCCTCTCACCCAACCCCCTATATGAAGAAAACGCATCTGAAACTACTGTGGACCCCGGCTCTACATACTCCTCAATTAACCCCACTAATTCAGGCTTCGACCTCCCCTCCACAACCCTAAAAACACATTCAGTACCCCCACCCCCCTGAACAACAGCCCCCCACACCCAAAGACCAGCCACAGACTTCCCCCTCCCATACTTCCTTTTACCAAACTGCGACTCATCCACCTCCACAAGCACCCCATGCCCACCCAACTTACCCCTGTACTTAATAAATTCGGAACACACCTCACGACAAAAGGAATACCAGTCTAAAACAGTCCTCTCACTCACACCAGTCTCAAACGCGCAAAAGCTCTGCCCGCAACTATAACAAAAATAATACGTAATAAGCACAATCTCACGCATGGCCAATCTAGACTTCTCGAACCAGGTACCACGCCTTACAGAACGCCATACGCCATCTTTCCGGCAACACCACATGTATCCGTCCCTGGTCCGAGAGTCCGGAACTTTAACCAATTTCATAGGTTCACCGCGCACACCGCACTTCACGACCTCGGCAATTAAGCCAAATAGCTGAAGAAATTTAATCAGCTCTAAAGCTGTCTCCCCCATCATCGCCCTCAACCGAACACTGTTAAGGCGGTCTTTCATATCCATTCCTGAACAAAAAACCACAACCAAATACACTCAATAACAAACTCACCCGACGTACAGCAATGAGCATTAAATTAACCATTAACTCACTAATAGAAATTCCGCTTCAAATCCAACACCTGAGCAACAGAAAACTGACCCCACCACACGAAACAAACGAAACAAACGAAAACCATGAACACACCACCAGAGAGCACGACAAACAAAAACAAGACATCTACAAACACGCCACAATCGCAAATCAAACTCCGCGCCGTAATGACGTCACACACCACAACACGCTTACGTCACGGGTCAAAGCCGACGGGTAAGATCGGACGCTTCTGTTGACCCTGTACCTGTTTTATATATTTGGTTTGTGGATATCAATATGCCCCGTTTCAGCAATTGAGTGTTTAAGAAAAGGCACAATGAGTGGAAGAAGAACCCTTTTGTTGTTTCGAAGGAAGATGCTGCTCAGACTGCTTCACTGACTACTCCAAATGAATGTGATAGAACTTCTTCCAGCAAGAAATTTTGTGACAGCATAGAAAAATTTTAAAACTATAGAAGTGACAGTAATGATGTAAATGAAATAATTAACATATCCTTGGTCTCTAATATTTTGAAACATAACATATTATGCCAAGTTTGCAAAGAAACAGGACTGGAATTGAAAATTACTTCACACATTGGTTTGGCATGTAAATTGTTATTGAAGTGTAACAAATTTGCTGCAGAAGTTTCGTTTTCTAATTCTAACAGCATTCCTCAAAGTGATAATAGTGGAAAGAAGGTGTATGATACAAATGGTAGGCAAGTGTATGGCTTGCGTTGCATTAGCAAGGGCAGTGCTGCAGGGACAATGTTATGTGGAATTATGAACTTGCCAAAACCATCAACCAAGTTTGGATTTTATAATGAATTGGTGGGATCTTCTGCTGAAGATATTGCTCAAGCAACAATGAAGAAAGCAGTTGAAGAAGCTGTGACAGATAATGGGAATTGTAGAGATTTAACTGTTGCTTTACATGGATCATGGCAATGTAGAGATCATAAATCTCTAAATGGATGTGTGACAGCTACCAGTGGAGACAGTTGCAAAGCAATGGATGTTGCTATTCTCTCAAAATATTGTAGATGTAAGGGCAATACCAAAGACGAACATAGTGAAAATTGGGAAGCAAATTTTCATGGCACGAGTGGAGTGATGGAAGTAGAGAGAGTGAAAGCAATTTTTTCCAGATGACAAGAGTGGTATAATGTACGATACACTAACTATCTAGGAGATGGTGATTCTAAGGCATATAATGCTGTAGAGGCTGGCAATGAAATTCACAATAACAAATAGGAGTGCATTGGACACGTGCAGAAGTGCATGGGGGCTCGCTTGCCCAAACTAAAGCAAACATTAGGATCCCAGCAGAAACTTAGTGATGCCAAGACCCTTAGAGGAAGAGGAAGATTAACAGATGAAGCAATTGATAGATTGCAGAGGTATTATGGATGCGCAAATAGGCAAAATACAAGAAGCATTCAGTATATGAGGAGAGCAGTATGGGCATTATTATTTCATACTGCATCAACAAATGAGCACCCACAACATGCACTGTGCGCCACAGGTGATGACTAATGGTGTAAGTACCAAAGGAATATGCCCATACATACCGTTTGCCAAATGCTGTAATTGATGTAATTAAGCCCATATTCAGAGATTTATCACAGCCAAGTTTATTGGAAAAGTGTTTACAAGGAAAACATAAAATCCAAATGATGGTGTAAATAATAATTTGGATTACGATTCCCAAAAGAGTGTTTGTACAGATAAAAACATTGCATTTTGGAGTTTATTATGCAGTGGCAACATACAATGAAGGAAACATTATCAAATGTGATGTTCTGAAACGTTTAGGTTTCCAACCAGGACACAACGAAGCGGCGTTGTCCAATGCGACCTTTCCGATTGGCCACCGAGGAACTTAACAGGGACGGCGTTGTTTCCATGCTTCTCTTTTTTTTCTTTATTGGGTTTCAAATCCTCCCCGCCAGAGGGGGAGGGAGCGGGAGAGGGCTGGCAGTCACGTAATATGCTGCTCTACACCGTACAGAAAAGTTAAAAAAAAAACATAATGAGAATAGAAACAAACAAGAAAAACAGGCGATAAAACGGTGACATTGTAAAAAAACAGTAAAATGGCGGTAAGGTGTGGAATTTAAAAAATAAAAACACTGCGGTGACGATGCGGATGAAGAAGTAGACAGGCACAATTAAAAAACACGCCGACGGTCTGGTTTCTGTTCGCACGAGATAAAAACATGCTTCTCGATAACTCCGCAAGGTGACGCATGAGGTAGCTGGAGAGAAGGGTATAAATGTGGTGCTGGGGTAATAAGATATCGCATTTGCGTCACAGTTTCTTGGAGCAGATATGTACACCAACGAAGAAAAGTTAGATATGCTTCTAGTGTATGGTGAAAGCAGGAGAAATGCTGTTAGAGCAATAAAGCGATATGGAGAGCTGTATCCTAATCGTGAGAGTCCTACGCGCCAGCTTCTTGCACGTATTTGGAAGAAACTACTGGAATCGGGATCATGGAACGCCATACAGAGGGCATGGCAGAAAATTGCAACTGGCGAGGTACATGAAGAGGGCGTTCTAGCGTTGGCGGGAGGTGGCAAAAAATAACTTAACTGATAGAAATAACCGGTTACTGAGAAGTAACGGTTACTGTGACAATCGTTCATCTGATACTGGCAATTATTTCAATAACTGCCAACAGTGCCTCGCACCTTCTCTTAACCGAATATCGTACTACGCTTTCGCGTCATACATCGGAGATCAGGCTCCGAAGGAGAGGGGTAGACCATGTGGAAGGCGTTCTATAGTTCATGGGAATAACTGTGAGATTGCGCGCTGTCTGTTGATAAAAACTGTGTACTATGTCGTGCGTCTTCGTTACTTTTAGCACAAACAATTAAATACTGTTAATGTCAGAGCGGTGTGTGATAGGAGCTGCAGTACAGGCACTAACAAATACGGTCGTTCCCTTGAGCCACCGCCTTTTATGTCACATTAGCTTGGGCGGGTAGTAGAAAGAGAGTTACCATAAAGAATTCGAACGACTATGGAAATAACTGTCAGAGATTGGCATTTTTATCTAGCAATTATTGTTGGCTCACAGTTATCATTATTGGACAAGACTCTAGCGACAGCGAAACACGGGAAGTAACGTAGTTCACAGAAGTTACCACATCCAGTTGAAGGCGTTGCGAGTATAATCTTTGAAGATGAAATTTTTGGCGGGCAGAATGATCTATGTTTGTTATTAGAGGTGGGCCAAACGGTTATTCTGGAGTAACCGTTATCACAGTTCCAGTTATTCTTTGATAACCGTTATCGTTAACCGTTATTAATAACTGCCAACTCCGACAGTTGAATAACGACATAGTTGGAATCCATCAGTTTAGACTTTCGTTATCACTTGTTATTGTTTTCGTCGAGCTGACAGATGTTACATGGAGCTGTTGTAGTACCTTAGTATTAGGCTATTGTGATTTGTAAGAGATGAAAAGCGGTACGCAGGAACGCAAAATTGTTGGAGAGAAATCAGGAACGTATTCTGGGAGGCAAACAAGCTGATCGGTTAAAATGATTGTGGTGAAAATATCGTATTTTCCCATAGAATATAAATGTATAGGATTTAGTTAATACTGTGACGTATGTACTGAAACTGCACGTGTAGTGTTGTACTCATGAACGTTATAAGCGGCAGATTTAGTTTCATAGCTGTGTTGTATGCAACTTAGTACTGTTGTAGTGGCTGTTCTATGCTTCTTCACCGAGCGAGGTGGCGCAGTGGTTAGACACTGGACTCGCATTCGGGAGGACGACGGTTCAATCCCGCGTCCGGCCATCCTGATTTAGGTTTTCCGTGGTTTCCCTAAAGCGCTCCAGGCAAATGCCGGGATGGTTCCTCTGAAAGGGCACGGCCGACTTCCTTCCCCATCCTCCCCTAATTCGATGAGACCGATGACCACGCTGTCTGGTCTCTTTCCCCAACCAACCAACCACCCATGCTTCTTCAAATGTAACTCTCATGTAAACATGTTGAGATGTTAAGTAATGGAGTTGTTGAACGTTATTTTTAGTCACTGAAGTATATAGCGATGAAACTCGGTTAAAAAAGGGAAGAGAAATGCAGCAAAATAGCTGCGCTGCTTAGAAAGAAAATGCTGTAGAACAGATTGAATGAAAGTATGCTGTTTGTGGGCCAGTACAGTGAGAAAGATCTAATTGCAAAAGCAGGCAGTACTGGCCTTTTTGGGTTGTACCAAAAAGATGCAGACTCTGGGAAAATGTTCCAACAGTAATTAAGTTACATTCTTGATAATTTAGTCCTGTTTTCTTGTCAATTGGCAGTCATTGCCTCTTCACTATTTACTACCTGAGACTAACATGGGGTTATTCGTACAAGGTCAGGTGCTGATGCTACACCCATCTTCTTTGACCCGTAAAGTCATGGTGAGCCATGATTATTTTTGAGTCTTTGTGTTTGTAGATTGTGTGTTGTATTATTTGGTGGCTCTGTTGTGCTGGAGTTTTTTTTGGTGAGTAGTTTTGGATGAATGTTTCAGGTTGCTATTGAAAGAATTTTCGCTGGATTTCTGGTGAGTTACTTTGAACAAAAGCAAAACGAGGATAATGGAATGTAGTCTGATTAAGTCGGGTGATGCTGAGGGAATTAGATTAGGAAATGAGACACTTAAAGTAATAAAGGAGTTTTGCTATTTGGGGAGCAAATTAACTGATGATGGTCGAAGTAAAGAAGAAATAAAATGTAGACTGGCAATGGCAAGCAAAGCGTTTCCGAAGAAGAGGAATTTGTTAACATCGAATACAGATTTAAGTGTCAGGAAGTCGTTTCTGAAAATATTTGTGTGGAGTGTAGCCATGTATGGAAGTGAAACATGGACGATAAATAGTTTGTACAAGAAGAGAATAGAAGCTTTCGAAATGTGGTGCTACAGAAGAATGCTGAAGATTAGATGGGTAGGTCACATAACTAATGAGGAGGTATTGAATAGAATTGGGGAGAAGAGGAGTTTGTGGCACAACTTGACAAGAAGAAGGGACCAGTTGGTTGGACATATTCTGAGGCATCAAGGGATCACAAATTTAGCATTGGAGGGCAGCGTGGAGGGTAAAAATCGTAGAGGGAGACCAAGAGATGAATACACTAAGCAGATTCAGAAGGATGTAGGATGCAGTAAGTACTGGGAGATGATGAAGCTTGCACAGGATAGGGTAGCATGGAGAGCTGTATCAAACCAGTCTCAGGACTGAAGACCACAACAACAACAAAAACAACTTTGAATTAGCATATTTTGGCTGATGGATTCATTTTTGTTTGGAAATATTATTGCCGTTTGTTTCTTGTAGTTGGAGATTTAATATTTTTCTCTTTCTTCAGTTGTGAAGAAAGATTGTTGCAGTGGGCTAATGTGTTTGTGTGTATTGAAATCGATGGTGTTGAAAGTTTTCTTGAATTATCGGGATTTCCTTGTTAGTGCTCAGTAATTGTTGGATTGTTATTGGTAGGTATCATAGGTACTGATGTACCATCTTTGGTTAGGATTCATTTCTGATGTTAGTCATGTGAGCATGGTTTGGTTTGTTGTATTGAGAACTTTGGTTAGATAGAGTAAGTGAAATTGTGGTATCTAGGGCTTTACTTTGGCTATGTGGGTGAAGTGAAATTTGCAACACCATGTTTTAGAGTGGTTGGTTCTTGGTATTGAGGGCTTTGTTGGGGCTATATAGGGCAAGTGAAAATTGTGTTGAGTTTTTGTGTTCTGTATGGGTTACTGGTATTGAGGTCTTCATTTGAGATGTGTAGTTTTCATTATTGTAATTTTTTTGTTAAACTTTGAGGATTTGATGTGCTTGATTTTTGGGTGAATATTTGTTTTGCAGTGATGTCATTATTCTTATTGTCATTTATTCAGTTTGTCCTCTTCATTTGGTTGCCCTGTCAGTTTCATTCTATTGCTGGAGTTAAATACTTCACATGCTGTTTATGTTTGTTCGCAGGTGTAATGAGTGATGTCGTGGTCACCATATTGTATGTGTTTGAAATAGTGTACACCATGTTGATGGCATTACTGGTCAAAACAGGCAAGTGAGTCATGACTTTATGTCAATCTACCTTTTATAATTGAGAAGTAGATCACTTTATATAAACTGAATTTATTCTATGGATATAGTTTCTGTGTGTTTTGATTAGTTAAAAATAATGCTGTGTTCCAAGGACCATTGTTCTGTTTCTATCAAAATGGTGTAGATTACACTGATTGTACACTCTGTGTCTTTTTTGTGTTTATGGCTACACCCTGGCTATTGACAGATTTACAGCCAATTTATTGGCAGAAAAGTAGTAATAATGAATAATAATGAAAAGTAATAATAATGAACATATTGGTCTCTGTCACTACTCGTGTTACAGTTACGGAATGTTGAAATCTACTTCTAAATAGCACAAGCAATCATTGTAGGCTTTTATACCACAAGGTTTTTGTTAAATATCCATCTTTAGAGCAGAAGTTACCAGAAGAAGCAATTTCAGTTCATATTTAAATTTTTGTAAAGTTTTACAGCAGCCAGTTGCCTTTGGTTTTATTCTTCAGTTTCTATTTACCATGACTGTTTTAAATTGACAAGTGGTTTATCATCAGGTAGTACATATTTATTGCATTCTTGTGGCTCATGTAGTTATGGCGAGAGAACGAAACGTATACACACCGAATGTGGTGAGAAGTATGTACAGTTCACGCCTGGCCACAGCTGCACAACTCCAACAACGCTGCAAACATGCAATAAATATGTGCCATCTGATGATACTGATTCAAAACAGGTCTTGGTAAATAAAGATTGAAAAATAATACAAAACGTGGTTGACAGTAATTTCTGGAAAGTTAATTTTTTTCACCCCTCAGATTATATTAGTGGGAAAAATAATAGAAAATTTTTGTGGCTATTGTTGAACACTTTCGTGAACCTTTGGCAGACTTAGTGACAAACAATTATTATGTTTTCTTCTAAATTTTGATTAAAATAACCTCTTGGTTGACAGATAGCTATGATGGGGCAGGGTTGTTTGTTATATACATCATTCCACATACTTAGAACGAGCAAGAGCTGCACATGCAATGCAAATAGATCAAAAACATGCGTTCAGATTACTTTTATTGTTGTAACTGTCAGTAGCAGTGGGAAGTACATCAGTGGGGTTGGTGGATAGGGCAACAGTTGGCTTTTGCCTTCCCGTACATTGTACTGCGGCTGAGAAAGCCTAAAAAAAATCAGTCATTATAGTGGGCACATAGGTGTCAAGAAAGAACTGCAGTTGGCTGACTCTTAGCCACTGCTACAATCACAGAATTATTTTAGTCTAGGCGTAATGTGGTAGTGAAAAATCAGTTCGAGCAGAAATTTGATTTGCACTATCGAAACAAGACGGAAATATAACTTTTGTGTAAACTTTGCATCCTTAACTAGGATTTAACAAAGTTATGTACTATGGTATGAAGATATTTGAGAAGTTCAAATCTAACATACAAGAAGTAATTAGTTATCTCAGCAAATTCAAAGGAAAATTTAAAACATATTTCATTAGTGACTCCATCCACTGATTATCTTAGTGCAAGGATTTGATTCGTTCTTTAGATGGATGGCAGATAGTGTGTTGTAAACTGTCCTATGTAATTACATATTTAGGTTACTGTTTTCTTTGAAAAAATACTTGATTATTGAAGTAAATATTAAGTTTCTTGTAAGACAGCCTGCAGCTACCTAATATAACTGAAGTAGCAGCAGCTTTCTTTCTAATTCACTAAAACACATGTAACTGGCAGAAACAGAACTAGTGTTAAGCAGTATTGTGATAGTTTCTTGTTAATATAGTGTACAGCTTGAGCAATGTTTGGTTGTCTTTTGTTAATGTTCACCTTCACTTGCTCCTTAGCCCTGTAGGTTCACCTGTAGTGTGATGTACAGATTGTGATGAATGAGTAGAAGAAATTTATATTCTTTTTGAAATTGTGATGGTTTATGTATGTCGAGCCACATCAGTAAATGTATACAGGATATTACAAAAAGATACGGCCAAACTTTCAGGAAACATTCCTCACACACAAATAAAGAAAAGATGTTATGTTGACATGTGCCCGGAAACGCTTAATTTCCATGTTAGAGCTCATTTTAGTTTTGTCAGTATGTACTGTACTTCCTCGATTCACCGCCAGTTGGCCCAATTGAAGGAAGATAATGTTGACTTCGGTGCTTGTGTTGACATGCGACTCATTGCTCTACAGTACTAGCATCAAGCACATCAGTACGTAGCATCATCAGGTTAGTGTTCATCACGAACGTGGTTTTGCAGTTAGTGCAATGTTTACAAATACGGGGTTGGCAGATGCCCATTTGATGTACGGACTAGTATGGACCAATAGCCATGGCGCGGTATGTTTGTATCGAGACAGATTTCCAGAAGCAATTGATCGGCGTCTTAGGGAGCACGGAACATTCCATCCTATGATTCGCGACTGGGGAAGACCTAGAGCGACGAGGACACCTGCAATGGACGAGGCAATTCTTCGTGCAGTTGACGATAACCCTAATGTCAGCATCAGAGAAGTTGCTGCTGTAAAAGGTAACGTTGACCACGTCACTATATGGAGAATGCTACGGGAGAACCAGTTGTTTCCGTACCATGTACGGCGTGTGCAGGCACTATCAGCAGCTGATTGGCCTCCACGGGTACACTTCTGCGAATGGTTCATCCAACAATGTGTCAATCCTCATTTCAGTGCAAATGGTCTCTTTACGGATGAGGCTTCATTCCAACGTGAACAAATTGTAAATTTTCACAATCAACATGTGTGGGCTGACGAGAATCCGCACGCAATTGTGCAATCACGTCATCAACACAGATTTTCTGTGAACGTTTGGGCAGGCATTGTTGGTGATGACTTGATTGGGCCCCATGTTCTTCCACCTACACTCAATGGAGCACGTTATTATGATTTCATACTGGATACTCTACCTGTGCTACTACAACATGTGCCTTTACAAGTACGACACAACATGTGGTTCATGCACGATGGAGCTCCTGCGCATTTCAGTCGAAGTGTTCGTACGCTTCTCAACAACAGATTCGGTGACCGATGGATTGGTAGAGGCGGACCATTCCATGGCTTCCGTGCTCTCCTGACCTCAACCCTCTTGACTTTCATTTATGGGGGCATTTAAAAGCTCTTGTCTACGCAACCCCGGTACCAAATGTAGAGACTCTTCATGCTCGCCATTCTCCAGGGCCTCATCAGCGTATAAGGGATTCTATGTGACGGAGGGTGGATGCATGTATCCTCACTAACGGATGACATTTTGAACATTTCCTGTAACAAAGTGTTTGAAGTCACACTGGTACGTTGTGTTGCTGTGTGTTTCCATTCCATGATTAATGTGATTTGAAGAGAAGTAATAAAATGAGCTCTAACATGGAAAGTAAGCGTTTCCGGACACATGTCCACATAACATATTTTCTTTCTTTGTGTGTGAGGAATGTTTCCTGAAAGTTTGGCCGTACCTTTTTGTAACACCCTGTATAATATGAATGTGCTCTTAGAATGCTTAATGCCTTGGACATACACCTACATAATGACTGTCGGTAAATCCATAGCAACACTATCTTCAGCCGCCCAGTTGCAATATGGATGCAATACATGATCAGATTAGCTTATTATATGTTCCACCATTTGATAACTTAATATGTGCTTAAATGCAGGAGAGTACTCCTAGGTACTTCATTCAAGATGGATTTGCACCTCATTGGCGACAGAGTCATGTAGTGTACATACAGAATTCATGTTACTGATCAGTACATACTTAATTCTTTTCTAATTTGACATCTAGTGATGTTATTCTACTTACGTTTGTTCTTTCCATTACTGCCAGGTTATATCAAAAAATATTCAATAAATTATTCAGTCTTTGATTTATTTTCAGAAGCACATTGCAAATCCAGTACCACAACAGAATGACTACAGGATTGCACAACCAGACGTTCTCTGACACCACCCTATATTTTCTGAGATGGTTACTAGGGATAGGTCACAGCCAGTACCCAGGCTCATTATTTTTATTTTACCATCTGTGCCAAATTAGTGTGTCTGGTAATATATTAATGTTATGGCACTGACAATAGCAGTATCATAGATACACTTTAAGAAAATGAAATGGTTTACATTCCACTGTGAAAACCCACTGTCATAAAATGTTTATTGAAGTGGATGACACTTGTATCTCTTGTGTTGGAGTTACTGTTGCAATGAATGTGATTTTTTATTATGATATGTTAAAAACTGCAGTAAAATAAATTTGTTTATTGCAAAAGGATTTATGTCTGTTACATATGTTGTCCCATTTTATATGTGTGTTCACAATCCCTGCTCCCATCCCCGCCCAGAGAAAGTAATTACACAATCGTTGCATATAATTTGTGTGTGTGTGTGTGTGTGTGTGTGTGTGTGTGTGTGTGTGTGTGTGTGTGTGTGTGTGTGAGAGAGAGAGAGAGAGAGAGAGAGAGAGAGAGAGAGAGAGAGAGGATAATATTTTTTGGCTGAGTTGCTTACATTTCTTCAAAAGTAAAGCTGAAAAGTATGAAATTAAAATATTTTGTGATTGGTTCTGCATGGAGTGTTGAATGTTTTGTTATAATATATTCAATTATTCAAAATTTACTCACTCACTGTGAACTATTAGTGACATACGAAAATTTCTGCTGGACTGCAACTTCAACCTCATCAAAGAGTCACTGTGTATATGTTTAGATTAAGGTATAATGAGCCAATTGTAACACATTCAGCCAGTGATACACAGCTTCTTATTTTGCATGTTTTCAGTTCTTTTTCTTTGATTCTTTCCACACATCACCTCTCCTCTGCTTGTAACTTCAGATTGATCAGTCTGTGAGAGTGCATAATGGGCTATGAAAATGAACACTTATTTATAACAGTTTCTTCTAGATATGTTCAGTTTGGTTTGACCTTTTGGATGTGTCATGATCTTGAAGAAATAGAATAAGTAGAAGTATTAACAGCTATGACCAGTGCTTGATTTGTAAAAAAGAAGAGGTACCAGTACTGTGACTTAGCAAAGGTATCGGTATGGCATACCATCACAAATCGAGCACTGGTTATAACAACAAAAGCAGATGTTTGGTTTAATATAGTGATTCCAGTAACTGTGCCTGGATTGCTTTGTCATCTCACAGCAAAAAAAGAAAAAAAAGATGATGATTTGTATTATGAAAAGGATAGTTGCTACTCACCATATAGTGGAGTCGCTGATTCGCAGATAGGCACTACAAAAAGACTGTCAAACACAGCTTTCGGCTAAACAGGTCGTCATTAGATTTAGACAGCATACAACACACAAATGCAACACGTGCAGACGTGGCCACAGTCTCTGGCTGCCAAGGCAAGACTTTGAGCATCTTGCACTGCTGCTCACATTCTGGGCTTGGCAGCCAGAGACTGTGGTCAGGTATGTGTGTTTGAGTTGTGTTTATGCACACTGCCACCGCCACCCAAAGAGACTGATAAATTAAATTGGTCTTATGAATTTTTGTGTGGTGGAGGGGGGTGGAAGCAGAGGGGAAGGTTTGCACTGCTCACATGGAAAAATCTATCTTAGTATTTATTAATTAAGAAATCCCAACCTAATCATGGATCTGCCATTATAGGTTTATCATTGAGTCAACATAGCAGAATTAAAAAATAATTTGAAAGTGATGAATGAAATCGAAATATTTTGAGATTGATTCTGCATGGGATCTGAAACTTGTCACGTTCGTTTTTCCTTATAATATATTTGGTTACACTGATGCAAAACTTCAGGAAGAGTACGCAAGATGAAAGATGCTTGAAAACCAGAGTGATGGAAAAAAGTAAGTAAACTGTTTAGTATTTCAAAAGTAATCACCATAACTGTGAATACATTTATGCCCCTCTGAGACAAGATGGTCAATTGCTTCATGGGAAAATGTTTTCGGTAGTCTACGAAACCATGATTGTACCCATATGTGCACCTCTTGGTGTGAACCAAATGAATGGCCAAGAATGTTTCTTTAGGGCTCCAAAAATGTGGGATCACATGAGGAGAGATTGGGACTGTATGGACGTTGTGTGAAGACTTCCCAGACAAAACTCTGCAGCATATTACGGTATATTGATAATTTTTACTTATGGACCGTCTGACAGCAACTGAATAAAACACAATTTTAGTGCCATACGCGTTTCGCCTTTATTTTCTGCAAGGCATCATCAGTGACCTGGAATATGTACATATGTTAGCTATTTTATTTACATTTTTGTCATTGTGCCTATAGGTTATAAACAGTTCTGGTGGTTGGTATTTCCTATGAAGTAGTAATGTTATGAACTGTACTTACAGGTTGCGTGGACAATTTCTTACATATTACGCTCCTGTTGTATTTTTCGTGTTGTTCTTCTTATGAACGCCAATTTGCGGTTTTTTTCCACATTCCACAGTACTATGCACTGAATGCTTGTTTTAATGCAATGTTTTGGTTTCTGTTGCCGACTGCCAAATGTTTTTGCCAAAGATCGAATGTTATTGCCAAACTTATGAGTGTAACTATTGGAGTATCTGTGGTCTGTTCGTGTATGCATTTGTGTGTGTGTGTGTCTCCAGATGGTGTGGGGAAGAGGTTTTTTTTTTTTTTTTTTAAAAAAAAAAAGGTGTAGTAGGGAGCCTGTGCTGATGTGTGTTTGTTCATTTATCACATGTTTGTTTTCTGCTATGGCTTTCTGGATGTGGAAGTTTTCTTCCATTTGTATAAGATGCTTGTCATGGTTGCTTATTCTCATTATTTTCATTTCTTGTTCCATGTTTGTAGGATGATGGTTGTAGTGTTTTAAATGCTCTGCGAATGTGGAATGGTTTGTTTCATACTTCCAACATCTGATATGTTCTTTGTATCTTGTTTCAAAATTCCTGCATGTCATGCCTATGTATACTGCATCACAACTTTGACATTCAAGTTTATATATTCCTGATCGTTAGAATTTGTCCCTCTTGGTAGCTGGCTGGCTTAGGTGTGATTGAAGGGTTTGCCCAAGCTTATATGCTATTTTGAAGCTCTGTCTCTCTAGGATGTTTGCAACTCTGTGTGTGTAGGTCATGGTGTACCATCTGGTTCTTTTCTGTGTGGTGTTGTCATTGTGTGTGTTTGTAAGTTTTCAGCTTGTGAGTTCTTTTGTATTGTGGAACTGTTGTGTTTGTTTTTTATTTGTGTTTTTATTTTTTGGTTGAGCTTGTGTACCACACGCGTGTCATACCCGTTGTTCCTAGCTATTTGTATGATTGTACTCATTTCTTGTTCATAGTTTCTCTTGCTGAGTGGGATTCTGTTTAATCTATGTAACATGTGTCTTAGTGCTGCAAGTTTCTGGCTGTGGGGGTGGTTGGATGTGGAATGTATTATTGTCTCTGTGGCTGTTGGTTTTCTAAAGATGTTAAATGTATGTTTACCATTTTCTTTTTTAATTGTAATGTCAAGAAAATTTATTTGATTTTCTTTTTCAAGTGTGAATTTTATGTTCTGATGAGCTTTATTTATTTCTGAATGGAGTTCATCTATTTTTTCACTATGCTCATCTACCAGACAAATAATGTCATCCACGTATCTGTACCAATATATGATTTTGAAACTTTCATTTGTGGTTATCTTATCAAATATTTGATTTTCTAGGTGACTGATGAAAATGTTTGCTAGTGTTCCTGATATTGGGGATCCCATGGGCAGTCCATCAGTTTGTAGATAATATTCTTTCTCAAACTGAAAGTAGTTTTGTTCAGTTGTCAGTCTGAGCATATCTGTTATTTCTTTTATTGCGTCTGTGGTGAGGTTGCTGTGGGATAAGAGATTTTGTTCTATGATTTCTATTGTTTCTGTGATAGGGATGGAGGTATACATATTTTCTATATCGAATGAAATCAGTGATGCTGTGTGTGATACCTGTATGTTTTCTATTAGGTTTCCTGTGTTTATGAATGTTCTGTTGTTTTCTACTTTATAGTGTTTTGTAACTAACTTTTGGAGGTGTTTGGCTCTGCGGTATGTTGGGGCTTTCTTGAAGTTGATAACAGCTCTCATTGGCATTCCGTCTTTATGTACTTTCGGTTGACTGCGGAGTGTTGGTGCTTGTGGGTTTTTCTGTGTTAAGTAGTATTTCTGTTTGTCTGTGAGTGTGTGTTCAATGTTTTTCAGTGTTCGTTTCACATTTGCCTGGAATCGTGTAGTTGGATCTGACTTCAGTTTTTGTATGGCGTTGGTGTATATGTATTCCTTCGTTTTTGTGATGTATTGCTCTTTGTCCATGAGTACTGTTAAATTTTCCTTGTCTGCTCTTGTTATTAATACGTTATTGTCTGTTAACTTTTGTTTTAACCTTTTCATAGTAGCTGCTTCTGTTTGGTTGTTCTTATTGTGTGTCTGCTGTGTTTGTTTTGTTATGCCTTTTATTTCTTCTTTTACTAGTTCTCTTGTCAGTCCTATGTTTATTTCACAATTATTTTGTTGTTCTTCACGTGTAAGGATGTGTTCGGTTTCTACTATGAGATTTTCTTTGTATTTATTGTTCACTTTGCTATTGGTGCAGTATTTCAAACCTTTTTTTCATTTTCGTGTAGTTCTGTCTCTGTTAGGTTAACTAAGCGTGGATGGAATGTGTGTTGGTGTTCATGTGGTTTCACATTTAAAATGTAAATGTATTTTTGCGTCTTTTTTACTGTTAGTTTCATTATCTTCTGTTTATGTTTGTTTTGTAAATGTTTCATTGCTGTGTACTAGTGCCATGAAAACTGCGGCGTTTCCTATGTTTTTTGCCAATTGTAGATGAGTCTCATAGAGCATCGTGTTTAGGTGCTGTTTTTTCAAATAGAGCATCTTAATTTCATGTAGTAACCAATATCGTTCTGCAAATGATTTCGACTTTTGTGCCACTGTAGAACTGTTTTTAACCTTTACATTAATGTAACTTGGAATTAAATCGTTCTTTTTGCATGTTTTGTTGAATTTTATATGCTGTATCGTCTTATGGAGTCTCAGATGTATTTTCTTGAACCTGTTGTACACATTGACAGGGAATGCTTGACGTAGCTGTATTGACATCTTCAACTTTTATAGTCCTGTCTTCCTCAGTTGCGTGTAATATTACGGTATATTGATAATTTTTACTTCATAAGAAGAACAACAACAAAAATGCAACAGGAGCGTAATATGTAAGAAATTGTCCACGCAACCTGTAAGTACAGTTCAAAACATTACTACTTAATAGGAAATACCAACTACCAGAACTGTTTATAACCTATAGGCACAATGACAAAAATGTAAATAAAATAGCTAACATATGTACATATTCCAGGCCACTGATGATGCCTTGCAGAAAATAAAGGCGAAACGCGTATGGCACTAAAATTGTGTTTTATTCAGTTGCTGTCAGACGGTTCATAAGTAAAAATTATCAATATACCGTAATATTACACGCAACTGAGGAAGACAGGACTATAAAAGTTGAAGATGTCTCTGCAGCATAGTTTAAGCAACCTGCCAATATAACACCTGCCAAGGCTGTATAGGGTACATGTAGAAGTTTCGCTGAGAAACACATTTTCTCCATAAAGTCCCAATCTCTCCCCATGTGATTTCTATGTTTTTAGAGCCCTGAAGAAAGACATTCATCGCTGTCCCTTTGCTTCAGATAAAGAGGTACATGCCTGGCAACTTCAAACATTTTTCCACAAAGATGTTGACTGTTGTAACGCAATTACAGTGGAATAAAGGTGTTATCAACTATGCCAAGTACTTCTGTATTAATGAATAGTTTACTTACTTTTTTGTATTAATTTGACTGCCCTTGTATGCCACTCTCTCTTAAGTTTGCTTTTGTAGATCTGTGTACTATGTACACAAGTGCTCTATTATTATTTTACAGCATTTTATTTTTTAAATACCTTGTTCCCCTCAGAAACTTGCAGCTGTGTGCTGGGTTAAAGATATCGCAAATATGGTAGGATTTCATAATCCAGCTAGATCATCTGCAGTGCAATCATATAAACACTGATTGACATGCACCATTTTGGCTATGAGAACTGTAGACTCACTTTTTTGAGGCGGGGACAGCAGAATACATACAGTACTTCTATTGTGCAGATGAGGAACTTGAAACTTGGCAAGTTGGAGTAACTCCATTTGCAATAAATCTACTCCTTAGATAACTTTCTTATTTCTTTTTTATATTTTGCTGGTAGTAGATGTACCACATTTACATAAAGCACCAAAATTCTTATTTAGGTGATGTTTCAGTAAAATTCATTATTTATCAGTTTAACTGAGTTCTGCTAATGTCAACACTGTACATGTTCTTGTAAGATAAACCTGTAATTTGCTTTATTCAGAAGCCATATGCTTAGGAACATATTGTGAGCTAACAATTGTTTATTTCCAGAATGACATAAATTATTTGAAAGCCCTCATTTCACTCTATCAGTATTGTTTGTGAAAATTCATTAGCTGAAATGTTACTCATAATTAAAGTTTCCACATCCAGAAAATATTATTATTATTTGGACCTTAAAGTATGTTTATAAAATCATAGGTGTAGTTACAATTTTCTTGCTGTAATTTTTCTGAACTAGAAAATAGCTTTGGTTTCAGAGTAATTTGACAATTAAGGAATGAAGAAATGTTAAATTTACAAGAGGCTTGGTAAATTCCCACGGCAGTGCACATGGTATGAATAAAATAATCCGCCCAACTTTTTATTTTCCAATCATCTATCACATAGATAAACCAAATTATTAGTTGCTTCCCCATAATTTTGAAATTGTTTTCTTTATACAGTAATAGGAATTTAGGTCCTAGTAATCGTTACAGTAACTTCTCCACGGCAGAGTCATGATCAGCTATTTTCATCTTAATATCTCAATGTAAAAAGTCATAGAGTGCACTCATGCATTCCACATTTCAATGTCAAAGACACTAATATGAGCAGATGTTACTTTTACAGGCACTCACTGTGATTATTTAATGAGCTTGTTTGGAAAATCTGTCTGTAGTCGTCCACATAACTTCTCTGTGTTACAGTGTTAGTAGAGCTTCAGTGACAGTTCTTTCAAATGCTATTTTCCAATATTTACTTTTTTTGTAGACTTGGAGGATGACTTCACCATGGAAAGAACCTGCCGATGTTTGAGTTCATCAAGTGTAGTTGCTGACTTAGTCTATTTGATCTATAAAAATAACTATAGCAGAAGTTAATCTTCATCATTGTGTATTTTGGCACTAAGAAATGTGAAGTAATCTCAAGTTTAAATTAATGATGTCATGTCCATCACTGAAATAGACTACATCTTCAACCAATTTCAGAGAATGAGACTTCAAAAGTTTAGCATTACAAAAGAATACCAGCAATATAATGTTACATAGTGTGTTTAGCTTTGCACTGGACAACTGTAGAATACCTACTGATGATGAAAAGCTTCCTAATGATGCACTAAACATAAAATGTTGCTACCCGTACAAGTAAGTATGAGAGGAGTGCACATTAAAAAAAGCATTTTGTAAGCAGCTTTCTTGTCAACCGGTAAAACAGGTAGAGCATACCTGCAATACTAAATGCTATACTGTATAGTGCACTCATTGACACTTGAAGCGTTTGTTTCTGTTTGTGAAGTAAACAAATCATATGAGGATGAGTGCATTTTGTAGAGATTTCTATTCTTCATATACAAGATACGCCTGTAAGAGTTACTGTTAAGTCAATTAAGGAAAGCTATAATTACAAATGGGGGCTAGATACCCATACAAAGTGTTAATATGCACATCTTACAATGAAATTATGTAGTAGTCTACATGCTAATGCAATGAGTTTGTTGAGGTGATGAATCCATAAACAATAAACACATTCCAAATACAGGAAACCTTTCACTGCATTTGCGTAACTTTCTGGATCTTTCACAGATGAATAATATTGAATTCAGTTTGTTTTAATCACCAAATTTTTAATTAATTCAGGGATAAGTATTATAACTCTTGGATCAAACATAATTCCCTCCTTTTGACAAAATGGTAGCATGTTCTAATAGTATTTCTTGGGGTTAGTACACACAGTAACAGAACACTGTTGTTATAAAAGGGAGCAGTAACACTTGCAACATATCTACATCCACGAAGGTGCTGTCCAGAATAAATATTTTGTAATATGTACCTAAGACAAAGAGCTACAAAAAAGGACTCTGGGTTAAGTAGGTATAATCTTGTGTAGGAAGGACCTCGTGTCAGGACATGATACAGGGAGGGGGGAAAAAAAAAAAAAAAAAAAAAAAAAAAAAAAAAAAAAAAAAAAAGTTTCTACTTTCACAGTTACTTTTCATTTTACCATTACTTCAGACAAACAAAAATTTATGAATAGACACAAGTGGTACAACAGCTTGCCAAGATATTTTAAGAGCAGTAACTGAAATTTATACAGGTAGTGAATAAGCAACATGGATTGTGAACTTCTCAGTACTGTATGGCATAGTCCAAAATAAAGGAACTGTGTTTGTACAATTGAGAGATAGCAGGATCCAAAAAATGAATGTTACAATTCTGCAAGTGGCACCAGTTGCACACCTATTGCAGTAAACTATACATTAAATCATGCTTTCAGTTTAGATATCACTATTAGTGATTGACACTTACAATGAAAAAAAAATTATGTGCATTTTATATATTCAAGTAGAACTGACAAAAATTGTTTGTGTAAACATTTTGAAATCCCACTAGTGAAATGAGAGAGAGAGAGAGAGAGAGAGAGAGAGAGAGAGAGAGAGTGGGAGCATGCTGGGACATAGTAGAGACAGGATGATGAGCTGCTAGGTGCATCTGCAGGCTAATGCTGTGAGGGGAAGTGGAGTAAAGAAGAGAAGGCAAAAAGATTCTGCCAGTGGGGTAGAAGGTTGTGTAGGGCTGGAGTGGGAGCAGGGAAGGTTGAGATCAGGGTGGTGATGTGGGTGGAAAGAATCCAGTCAGTGAAGCAGTCATTGAATTCAAGCATATCATGTTAGGTGGCATGCTCAGCAAATCGGTGATTCAGCTGTCTCTTGGCGAGTTTGGCACTGGCTATTCATGTGGACACACAACTTGGCAGTGGTCGTGACCATGTAGTATGACAGAAAGTGGTTGCAGATAACATGACTGCTTTCACATTTGTCCCTGCTTTTTATGGGATAGGAGATGCTAGGGACAGGACTGGAGCATGTTGTAGTATGGGTCAGGTTTTGCATCTATTACAGGATAAGCCCCATGGGACAATTGGTTCGGAGAAGGGGTTGAATAGGGGCAGACACAGATACCGCGTAAGTTGGACATGATGAGAGGTAGTTGAAACCCTGCCGTGTGTGTGTGTGTGTGGGGGGGGGGGGGGGGGGGGGGGATATTTTTCATTCCAGGGCACGAGGAGAGGTAGTTGAAACCCTACCGTTCTCTGAAGTATCATTGATAAACCCTGATGACGACAGAAAAATTGTTATGGACTATCATTAATGCAATGTAAGTCATCCAATATTAGCATTTTAAGAAAACTAAATTGTGTGGTTGCCTCAGTCTTAAATCAGTATTTTTGTCTCCAAGAATCTATATCTTTCCTTGGACCATTTTGCTAAAAGTGAGTTAGTTTTCTCCAAGGGCTGCCCAAATGCTTCAATATTAGTGTCTGACACACAGTACAAAAATCTAGTTATGGTTTTTAATGTGGGCTATAACAGTACAGCTACTTCCATTGCATTTTTTAGACTTATATCATCCACACTGAGGACACTGTATTGCACAAGTACTGTACGCCCACCAAACTGATTTATGTAGTCTCTTCTATGATGCCTCTTTGGTAGCACATCAGTCTGAAGTCATAAAGTGGAAAATCTTAATGCGTTCCGGATGGTCAAGAATGTACACACCATTACAATTTTGGTTTCACTTTTTCATATATTGTGTTCAAGGTCCCATTGTTGGATGATGACCAATTTCTTAACATCATATGAAGAAAAAAAAAAATACTACTCAGGTTAGACTATAATAATTAATAATAATTTGGTTAGTAAAAAGTGTAGTGATCTAGGACTTTGGAATAGTATATGAAATCATTTTATGCATCTGCATTGGCACTAATCCATTTATGATTACAAGTGCAATACTGAACATCAAGGGAGATTAGACAATTTTCATAACTAATGGCTCAATCAGTTAATGAAGTAAGCCACCTTGTGATTAAAAACTGGAGTAACAGAAGTACAGCAGTCAAAGATGAAATCTAATAAGCACAGAGTCAAAATGCACAATGTAAAGTGTGTCTACTTCTGAACTTTAATGGTAATTATCTTGTAAGTTAATGTTTTCCACAAAATTCTAAGTATGTTAATGAAAAGTTGGAATGCTAGTCTTTACAATGAGTGGTATCATCCTCCACCTGTCCAATGGCCAACTTCACACGTCCGTCCACATCAAAACAAGCAACAGTACCTCCATTATGACAGCTGCCACCCATTCCACATCAAACGGTCCCTTCCCTACAGCCTAGGTCTTCGTGGCAAACGAATCTGCTCCAGTCCGGAATCCCTGAATCATTACACCAACAACCTGAAAACAGCTTTCGCATCCCGCAACTACCCTCCCGACCTGGTACAGAAGCAAATAACCAGAGCCACTTCCTCGTCCCCTCAAACCCAGAATCCCCCACAGAAGAACCACAAAAGTGCCCCACTTGTGACAGGATACTTTCCGGGACTGGACCAGACTCTGAATGTGGCTCTCCAGCAGGGATACGACTTCCTCAAATCCTGCCCTGAAATGAGATCCATCCTTCATGAAATCCTCCCCACTGCGCCAAGAGTGTCTTTCCGCCGTCCACCTAACCTTCGTAACCTGTTAGTTCATCCCTATGAAATCCCCAAACCACCTTCCCTACCCTCTGGCTCCTATCCTTGTAACCGCCCCCGATGCAAAACCTGTCCCATGCACCCTCCCACCGCCACCTACTCCAGTCCTGTAACCCGGAAGGTGTACACGATCAAAGGCAGAGCCACGTGTGAAAGCACCCACGTGATTTACCAACTGACCTGCCTACACTGTGACGCATTCTATGTGGGAATGACCAGCAACAAACTGTCCATTCGCATGAATGGACACAGGCAGACAGTGTTTGTTGGTAATGAGGATCACCCTGTGGCTAAACATGCCTTGGTGCACGGCCAGCACATCTTGGCACAGTGTTACTCCGTCCGGGTTATCTGGATACTTCCCACCAACACCAACCTATCCGAACTCCGGAGATGGGAACTTGCCCTTCAGTATATCCTCTCTTCTCGTCATCCGCCAGGCCTCAATCTCCGCTAATTTCAAGTTGCCGCCACTCATACCTCACCTGTCTTTCAACAACTTCTTTGCCTCTACACTTCTGCCTCGACTGACATCTCTGCCCAAACTCTTTGTCTTTAAATATGTCTGCTTGTGTCTGTATGTGTGGATGGATATGTGCGTGTGTGCGAGTGTATACCTGTCCTTTTTTCCCCCTAAGGTAAGTCTTTCCGCTCCCGGGATTGGAACGACTCCTTACCCTCTCCTTTAAAACCCACTTCCTTTCGTCTTCCCCTCTCCTTCCCTCTTTCCTGATGAGGCAACAGTTTGTTGCGAAAGCTTGAATTTTGTGTGTATGTTTGTGTGTCTATCGACCTGCCAGCGCTTTTGTTCGGTAAGTCACCTCATCTTTGTTTTTATATATAATTACCAAATCTATTTATTGTTGTTGTTGTGGTCTTCAGTCCTGAGACTGGTTTGATGCAGTTCTAATGCTACTCTATCCTGTGCAAGCTTCTTCATCTCCCAGTACCTACTGCAGCCTACATCCTTCTGAATCTGCTTAGTGGATTCATCTCTTGGTCTCCCTCTTCGATTTTTACTCTCCACGCTGCCCTCTGATACTAAATTGGTGATCCCTCGATGTCTCAGAACATGTCCGACCAACCGATTCCTTCTTCTAGTCAAGTTGTGCCACAAGCTCCTCTTCTCCCCAATCGTATTCAGTACCACCTCATTAGTTATGTGATCTACCCATCTAATCTTCAGCATTCTTCTGTAGCACCACATTTCGAAAGCTTTTATTCTCTTCCTGTCTAAACTATTTGTCATCCATGTTTCACTTCCATACATGGCTACACTCCATACAAATACTTTCAGAGACGACTTCCTGACATTTAAATCTATACTTGATTTTAACAAATTTCTCTTCTTCAGAAACTCTTTCCATGCCATTGCCAGTCTACATTTTATATCCTCTCTACTTCGACCATCATCAGTTATTTTGCTCCCCAAATAGCAAAACTCCTTTACTACTTTAAGTGTCTCATTTCCTAGTCTAATTCCCTCAGCATCACCCGACTTAATCAGACTACATTCCATTATCCTCGGTTTGCTTTTATTGATGTTCATGTTATACCCTCCTTTCAAGACACTGTCCATTCTGTTCAACTGCTCTTCCATGTCCTTTGCTGTCTCTGACAGAATTATAATGTCATCGGTGAACCTCAAAGTTTTTATTTCTCCTCCATGGATTTTAATACCTACTCTGAACTTTCCTTTTGTTTCTTTTACTGCTTGCTCAATATACAGATTGAATAACATTGGGGATAGGCTACAACCCCGTCTCACTCCCTTCCCAACCACTGCTTCCTTTTCATACCCCTCGACTCTTATAACTGCCATCTGCTGTCTGTACAAATTGTAAATAGCCTTTCACTCCCTGTATTTGACCCCTGCCATCTTCAGAATTTGAAAGAGAGTATTCCAATCAACATCGTCAAACGCTTTCTCTAAGTCTACAAATGCTAGAAATGTAGGTTTGCCTTTCCTTAATCTTTCTTCTAAGATAAGTCGTAGGGTCAGTATTGCCTCACGTATTCCAACATTTCTTCGGAATCCAAACTGATCCTCCCCGAGGTCGGCTTCTATAAATTTTTCCATTCGTCTGTAAAGAATTCGCGTTAGTATTTTGTAGCTCTGACTTGTTAAACTGATAGTTCGGCAATTTTCACATTTATGCTTTCTTTGGGATTGGGATTATTATATTCTTCTTGAAGTCTGAGGGTATTTCACCTGCCTCATACATCTTGCTCACCAGATGGCAGAGTTTTGTCAGGACTGGCTCTCCCAAGGCTATCAGTAGTTCTAATGGAATGTTGTCTACTCCGGGGGCCTTGTTTCGACTCAGGTCTTTCAGTACTTTGTCGAACTCTTCACGCAGTATCATATCTCCCATTTCATCTTCATCTACATCCTCTTCCATTTCCATAATATTGTCTTCATGTACATCGCCCTTGTATAGACCCTCTATATACTCCTTCCACTGTTCCGCTTTCCATTCTTTGCTTAGAACTAGGTTTCCATCAAAGCTCTTGATATTCATGCAAGTGGTTCTCTTTTCTCCAAAGCTCTCTTTAATTATCCTGTAGGCAGTATCTATCTTACCCCTAGTGAGATAAGCCTCTACATCCTTACATTTGTCCTCTAGCCATCCCTGGTTAGCCATTTTGCGCTTCCTGTCAATCTCATTTTTGAGACGTTTGTATTTCTTTTTGCCTGCTTCATTTACTGTGTTTTTATATTTTCTCCTTTCATCGATTAAATTCAATATTTCTCACTTCGAAGGATTTCTACTAGCTCTTGTCTTTTCACCTACTTGATCCTCTGCTGCCTTCACTACTTCATTCCTCAAAGCTACCCATTCTTCTTCTACTGTATTTCTTTCCCTCATTCCTGCTATTTGTTCCCTTACACTCTCCCTGAAACTCTGTACAACCTCGGGTTTAGTCAGTTTATCCAGGTCCCATCTCCTTAAATTCCCACCTTTTTGCAGTTTCTTCAGTTTTAATCTACAGTTCATAACCAATAGATTGTGGTCAGAGTCCACATCTGCCCCTGGAAATGTCTTACAATTTAAAACCTGGTTCCTAAATCTCTGTGTTACCATTATATAATCTATCTGATATCTTCTAGTATCTCCAGGGTTCTTCCATGTATACAACCTTCTTTCATGATTCTTGAACCAAGTGTTAGTTATGATTAAGTTATGCTCTTCAGAAAATTGTACCAGGTAGCTTCCTCTTTCATTTCTTAGCCCGAATCCATATTCACCTACTATGTTTCCTTCTCTTCCTTTTCTTACTCTCGAATTCCAGTCACCCATGACTATTAAATTTTCATCTCCCTTCACTACCTGAATAATTTCTTTTATCTCATCATACATTTCTTCAACTTCTTTGTCATATGGAGAGCTAGTTGGCATATAAACTTTTACTACTGTAGTAGGCGTGGGCTTTGTGTCTATCTTGGCCACAATAATGCGTTCACTATGCTGTTTGTAGTAGCTTACCCATACTCCTATTTTTTTATTCATTATTAAACCTACTCTTGCATTACCCCTATTTGATTTTGTATTTATAACCCTGTATCCACCTGACCAAAAGTCTTGTTCATCCTGCCACCGAACTTCACTAATTCCCACCATATCTAACTTTAACCTATCCATTTCCCTTTTTAAATTTCTAACCTACCTGCCCGATTAAGGGATCTGACATTCCACACTCCGATCCGTAGAACGCCAGTTTTCTTTCTCCGAATAATGACGTCATCTTGAGTAGTCCCCGCCCGGAGATCTGAATGGGGGACTATTTTACCTCCGGAATATTTTACCCAAGAGGACGCCATCATCATGTAATCATACAGTAAAGCTTCATGCTATTTATTAGCTCAAAATATTTTCACTGCTATTTAGTATAGTAAAATTTTTAATCAGACATAACTTTTAATTAACATGGTTTTAAACAAAACTAATTGTATTTTTGCAGTCTGATTTTGAGACTACAACAGTAACAATGAAATCTGACCTAAATAACAAATGGGCAGATTTATGCCTTGACCTCATACTAATATTACTGAAAATCAGAACCAAGACACCCAAAGACAGAAAAGAGAGAAAAAAATTATTGGTAGTAGTTGGGCTGTAATAAGAGCAGGCGGTGGATGCCAGCTCAATCTGCCACAGTATGCCAGGACCATCCGCCGTGATATGTACAGTTGCATCTTATTTTCACTGCACCAGTGTTTATTAACACATAATGTAGTCTTCTCGTTTACACCTAGCAGAATACTAAGAATACCAATTTTATTTTTTAATGACCCTACATTTATATATAAGAATAATCATGAGTCATCACCACAAAGAGGTAAAGGAGGATTCTTAGGCAGCAGCACGTCATTGTCTTCACTTTATTTATAGTCTTATGGTATAAGGACATTGCGTACATACAACAGCTAGCTCCTTGACTGCATTGAATCCAGATGCTCCCAGCAAAGTAATTAGCTCAGAACAACCCATAAAAAAATCACTGTTCCTTTCTTGTTCTGGCAGATTCTCAAACAAAGATTTCTTTGTTTTCATTCGAATTCTGTGTATTTGTTTTTTGCAATGTGCTACTAATGTAATTGAACATTTGTAATTGTTTCCTTTTTCATGGATTTGTCTATGCATTTGTAGCAGTAACAGTAAATATGAAAACATGACCAAATAATCTAATACTTAAATTTCAGTCATTGCCTGGAATGTAAACAAACAGTAGTATACTGAAGTCTGGTAATAATATCAGTTAGATCTTCTCGACTATTTATCATGAAATAAACTAGAACTATTTATTGTATGTGGTTAGAAGACAGTATGACATTCCCCCACTGCATTTTTTGTAGACTGCATACAATACGTGTCATGCACTCATGAGATACTAGTTTATTATCCCGTATGTGCTTTCTGAATTTACCTTGCAGTTCATTTTTATAACAAAAAGTGCACTAAATATGGCATGAACATAGACATCTGCTTAACTGAGAAGTAGCAACACTGGTCACGAGCTGACAACGGCTGGGAGAGTGGTGTGCTGACCACATGCCCCTCTGTATTCACACCCAGTGAGGCCTAAGGGTTGAGGATGACACAGCAGCCAGTCAGTACCGTTGGGCCTTCAAGGGCTGTTCGGATTTTTAAAAAATACTTTCTTGCTGCTCTACAAATCAATATGTTACATGTAGCTCCAAATAGCTTGGCAGCCACACAGCCCCAGGTGTATCTACCTTTTTGTTACGGAGGAGTGACCATCTTAGTCTGCAGTAATCTGCTGAGCAGTGTGCTTGGTCCACTATCAGCAGTTGCATTAATTGTTAATGGGGTGATTTTCTTATTAGGCACTTCAGTCAGTTATATTATTAGTCATACTGGGATGAGCTGTCTGTACGATCTTTCGCAGACTCGCTAACTGTAGCTTAGGAGTTATGCTTTTGAGTAGGCCTCATCCATTGAACTGAGTCCCCCCTACCGGATAGTGCTCGCACACAACGAAACCCCCACCACTTCCACTGTACCCACCCATGCAATACTATCTGCACAGGTATGGGACAATACTTTACTCTTAACACTCTGCTTTCACATTCAACTTGGCCACACATAACCGAACTGTCACCTAGCCACCCTAACCTAATACTCTGGTTGCACTACATATCAGTCATCACTACAAAATGCCTATTCAATCTTGTTATGTCAGTGTTCATTTAGGGAGATAAAGTAGGTGTTTACACAATCTGAAAATTAATTTGCATAAGAATAAAGCGTGTGAAATGAAGTGCTACTGAAGAATGATGAAGATTATATGGGTATACCGGATAACTAAATAGGTGGTACTGAATAAATTTGGTAAGAAGAGAAATTAATGGCACAATTAAAAAATGGGACTGACTGCTAGGACACATCTCGAGGCATCGAGGAATCGTCAAGTCAATTTGGTATTGGAGGGAAGTGGGTGGGATAAAAATTAGATAGAGGTGCACCTAGGTTTGACTACTGTAAGCAGGTTCAAATGGATGGAAGTTGTGTCTTATAACAAAATGTAATGGACGCTGTGCCTCATAACAAAATGTATCCAAGTTTCCTGAATAAATTAATTAGTTAGAGCCAGTGCTTTTAAGTATGATATCCTCATGGATTTGGCATCAGTACAAATTGTCAGGATTGCTTCTAAAGGGTATCAAATATACACTTGTATCATTATAATGTTCAATTAACTATTCTCAGTTCCAATATTTACTATCAACAAACATTTGATATAATAGTCATTGGATGTAGACACACTTATAACATGTTTCCAGCATGTTCAAGAAAGTATTTTAAAAAAATCCAAACAGCCCTTGAAGGTCCAACGGTACTGACTGGCTGCTGTGTCATCCTCAACCCTTATGCATCACTGGGTGTGAATACAGAGGGGCATGTGGTCAGCACACCACTCTCCCAGCCGTTGTCAGCTCGTGACCAGTGTTGCTACTTCTCAGTTAAGCAGCTTCTCAGTAGGCCTCACAAGGGCTGAGTGCACCTCGCTTGCCAACAGCACTTGGCAGACCCGGATGAGGAGTCATCCAAGTGCTAGCTGAGCTCAACAGCTCTTAACATCGGTGATCTGATGGGAACTGGTGTTACCACTGCGGCCAAAGAAAAATATTGGTTTCATTTTTTATTGCGTTCTGGCCAAAAGAAACTAGGGTGAAATTGTCTTGCACATGTTCCTTGGTGTATTACATAACTCATGGACTTGAGCATGTTTACACAAAAAAAAAAAAATACAAAATAATTTTTAATCATTATGGGCTCCAAATATTTAGGTTTTCTGTGTTGTATTATCACTCCTAGCAGATTTGTATATTTGCGATATTTTTTATTTCATTGTTACAAAATCACTGATTAAAAAATTGGCTATTTAGAAATTGCTTTCCTAAGAATATAGAATATAAGATATGTATTTCAACACAGGAAGCAAGCTGTACAGGATACTCCCTCAAGGCAAAATTAACATCCTTTGGCAGTACTTTGGCAGTGGTGTTGCTGATGCAATATACCTTATGCCTTTGGTCCCTGCAAACCAAGTTGAACCTGGAATATTAGACAATGAATGCCAGTGTAATAAAATCTCAATCAATACTGTAATGTTTTGTACAATTATAACTCCGCATTTTGCTCATCTTTACTCTCAGTGCATTTCCTTTGCCACAACTGAATAATAAACCTGTCAAAATGTAATTGTAGTGATCACAGTACAGTGTGTAGATATACTATCAATACTGTACAAGTTACAGTGAGTACTGTTATTAGCTAACAACAATAGACACTACATTAACCATTGTTGATTACCATGTTTATGACTTTAATGTAGAATAGAAGCAAATACTTCAGAGAATGGGGCATTAATACAAAGAAAAATATGTATACACATGTCAAAATAAGACTTAACTATCTTAAATGCGCACATCGTAAGCTATTTATTTTACACCATCTTATGTATTTTACTTACCATCTCATGATTGGAATACAGTAATTTTTTGAGCACTGTTGTAACGTACTCTTCCTGCCCATGTATCTTAAATAAGCCAAAAAAATGTAGTCATTCTTGAAGCACTTAACGATGTCTTCTGCTGTATTTTATGCACATTCCTCAAGCATGCAGCATCAGTATTTGGGCATAGTCTGACAGTGTTGAGACAATACACAGTAGTTGAAGTGGATGGGGTAACTTCCATGAACGATGTTACTTCCATGAACAATGTTACTTCCCAAGTTTTGGTGTGGGAACAGTCTTGTGTTGATTTTATAAAGTTCTGTTGAATAATAGTTAAAATAAGACACCTCTTTTAAATTACATATTTATAGTTCATTAATGAAGTTACTAAAGGTGAACATGGGGTCAACCTATTCACAACGAGAATCATCACACTCGTTGACGTACTTCATTGGGAATCCTATACAATTTCACTGTGAGGAGCATACGATCTGCTCAGTTGGAAGCAGCCTGACCCCTACTGCAGGAGGCCTGCCGCCTACTGATCAGCCCACCACCGGCAGGCACAGGCAGAGTCATGATTGATGCAGGTCAGTGTGCAAATGGGTGTCACAACAACCTCCCAAATTGAAGATCACTCTCAAAAACAGGAGACACACTGACACCCCAGGTGTACATCCACAATGATCACCCTGAGATGAAAGGCAAAAAGGTGATGTTGGCCAACTGCACAACAAGAATGAAGGAGGCTACCTGAGAGGATAGACTCAAATCAACTCGAATAGCAAAGATTGACCAAACAGTGATAACTGATGAAGTAATGCACTACAAAGGGTGGCTGGCACAGCAGGAAGAACTGAATCATGTTATTAGCAACTGCGATGAAGATAAAAGGCACCGAAGACTGAGTCATCTGTGAGACACCATGGCAGACCATTTTGGCTGGCATACTGGAAAGTAAAAGATTAGTCCCAGCTAAGGCTGGAACCTGAGAAAAAACCCCAAGGTATAACATTATTTACTTGCCATTTTCTTATAATATTTTCTTTAGCTATACATGTACCACATATAAATTCGTTGTTCTTGTCTTTTCTTTAGCTGTATTGTGTGTAAAATTTGTAACAGCAATCAAAAGAAATAACTTAAAATGGTAAAATTAAACAAGAGAAATTACCTGCTTTCTGCAAGAAAAGGGATATAAGTGCAATAAAAATAAAAGTTGTTAAAACCTATGCCTGGGCAGGGTAGTTAGCATGCCCTCAAACACGTTGCTCCTCCCCCTGATGGAGGAGACGGGGGAGGGGGCGGGAGGGGGGGGGGGAGGACGATAATGTCCTTACCTTGATTTTTTTTTGTTTGTTTTGGGGGGTGGGGGCCTTGGATAGCAATGGAGCAATTTGTGTTTGCTAATATTAATAAAAATAAGATACAGTTGAGGTGGATGTTCGGGTCACTTACACCAAACAACACCTTTTAAACAGTAGTTCATTTATTCACCTCTTTACACAAGCAAGGCTGACAAAGAACTGCCTATGGTGGAAGAGAGCAAAGATAATCTTAGCTTAGCGTCCAAAGACAATGCTTGGAGTGTAGAGACAAATGTATAAACATATATTGATGCTGGGTGTCAACCTCATCGGCGCAACATAGCAAACCCCCCCCCCCCAGTCGGAGTACTCTAGAGAGGCCGGGGGTAGGTTGTGTCATGAGCACCGGATGGAGGGAAACACACGACGAACAGTGTATCATCGCGTAGTATTATACAGATGTTATGGATTATCTCCAGGGGAACAGGCACAAACACCTCGAGCGAGGGCACGTTCAAGATTGGGGGGGGGGGGCATGAGAAACCTCGACAGGGCGAGGCAGGCGACTGAGGAGAGGTCAAAGGGACCAGCGAAGGGCCTGTGGGTGAGGACGTGATCGTAGGTAAGCTCGATGTGGGAAGAATGGGGTCACTCGACAGAGAGTGTGAGACCGGAGTAGGGGGTGAGGTCAGAGGAGAGCTCGATGATTGGAGCCGGAAGTCACTCGATTGAGTGTGTAAGTCCGACCTGGAGGGGGTGGTCGGAGCGTCGTGAGCCACGACAGTGAGTGGCGTGGTCGTGGCCTGAAGGGGAGCAGAAAAAGGCTCGACATGAGCAGGCTTAAGTCTGTTGATAGAGACTGTGACAGCTGAATCTTTCATCTGGATGTCATAGGTGTTGGCTGTGCGCCGGAGAACTCAGTACAGGCTGGTATATGGAGGTTGGAGGGGAGCACGGCCAGTGTCATCTCGGAGCATGACATACTCGCAATTGTCCAGAGATTTTGGGACATGAACCTTAGGGCGGGAATGGCTGGCGGGCGGAGTGATGTGGAGGTTGATGAAGTGTCGTCTGACACAGTCCATGGAGGAAGGTAAGTCAGACTGAGGGAGAGAAGCAGAAGGGCTCACGAGTTCGCCAGGGAGAACAATGTTCTCACCGTATACGAACTCGGCTATTGTGCCTTTGAGGTCTTCCTTATAGATCGCATGAATGCCGAGTAGCAGAAGGGGAAGGGCCTCCGTCCAAAGAGAGTTGTGGCATCGAAGAGCCGCCTTGAAAGTGCGGTGCCAGCACTCAACTAGCCCATTACTTTGCGGGTGATATGCTATGGTATGGATGCGCCGGATGCCGCAAATGTTACAAATCTCGTTGAACAGGGCCGACTCAAATTGTCTGCCCTGGTCAGTTGTGATGATAGCTGGACATCCAAAACACGATACCCATGACTCGACGAAAGCTCGAGCAACAGTTTGTGCTGTAATATTGGGGAGGGGAAAAGCCTCGACCCAGCGAGTTGTTCTCTCATCTACCGACCGAACATAACGAGAGCGGTTAGAGGGGGTAGAGGGCCAATAATGTCAATATGAATATGCCGGAAACGCCCAGGAGGGATCGAAAAGGCACCGAGGGGGGGGGGGTGGGGGTGAAGTGTGTGTGTGTGTGTGTGTGTGTGTGTGTGTGTGTGTGTGTGTGTGTGTGTTACTTTGCATCATTGGCACGCGATGCAGGAGCGTGCCCATTGCTGGCAATCCTTGTTGACATTTCTCCACACAAAGCACTCCGCTACAAGGCGGGGGGGGGGGGGGGGGGGGCGAAAAGTGCCCGTACTGTCGTCGCACTAGATCTCACCAGAAATGCAGGGACAGTGGTGCGGACTAAGTGTAGTGAAGAGGTAGAGTCTGAGATCAGATCTTGCGTGTCCTTGTCGGCGGGTTGGAGATTAGGCTGTTCAGAGATGTCTAACAGTGAATGGACGGCGTCGACTTGTGAAAGTAAATAAGCAACTATATTGTCAGCACCCTTTATGTGTCTGATATCGGTGGTGAACTGAGATATGAAGTCCATGTATCTGAAGCGGCGAGGAGGCGGGTCAGCTGGCGGGTTTGTAATGGCCGCAGCCAGGGGTTTGTGGTCCGTTAAAACATAGAAAGGGCGTCCCTCAATGTCAGTCTTAAAATGCTTGATCGCTTTGTAGACCGCGAGCAACTCCCTGCCAAACGCGAAATATTTCCGTTGTGCATAGGTGAGCTTGCGCAAGAAGAACTGTAGAGGCGAAGTCTGGGCGATTGTCTGGCTAAGGACAGCGCCGATGGCAGTATCGCTCGCGTCTGTGGTGATGAAAAGCTGCGCATTGGGATGAGGATGCGCGATGGTGCAGGCCACGGCAAGAAGATTTTTGAGGGCAGTGAAAGAGTCAGTCATAGCAGCGGTCCATGGAATGGGCAGAGATCCAGAAGTGTGGGTGCCTGCCAAGACATCCGTCAGTGGAGCCTGAATCTCCGCAGCCCGAGGTAGATGTCGGCAATAATAATTAACCGTCCCCAGAAAGCACCGGAGCTCTTTAAATGACACAGGTCTGGGTAGGTTTAGTATTGTTTGTACTTTCTCAGGGGGGGCGGTGAAATACCGTCGGCAGAGACAGAAAAACTGAGTAAAATGACAGCGGGTTGATGTAGCTGCAATTTGTCCTGGTTGGTCTCGATGCCGGCTGCCGCGAGAGTGTTCATAACAGTTTGCACATGTCGAATGTTGTCCTTGATGGAGGAGCTGAACACAAGAATGTCATCAAGATATGCAAAGCAGAATTTTAGTTCGAATAGCACTTCGTTGATGAAGTGTTGCCAGGTCTGGGTTGCGTTTTTCAGACCGAAGGGCACGAATCGAAATTGAAATAACCCAATCGGGGTGGTGATTGCTGTCTTCTTGATGTCTTCAGGTGCCATGGGGATCTGGTGGTAGGCCCATTTGCAATCAATGACAGAGAACGTGGTCCCACGTGCGAGGGAACTGGTAAAGTCAGTAATGTTGGGTGTGGGGTAGGTGTCCATAATTGTTCGTGCGTTTAGTCGACGGTAGTCTCCGCACATGTGCCACGACCCGTCTTTCTTGGGTGTCATATGTATGGGCGCAGACCAGCTACTGGCAGAGGGTTCAATGTCTTTAATATAAAGTTGTCCATAATTATCCAGTTGTTACCGGACAGAATGGAGCACTGGGGGGGGGGGGGGGGGAGGGGGGGGGAGCGGGGGCGGGGGGGTGCCTGTCATGTTGTGCGCAGGAGGTGGCACCTGGACCTACCTGCGATTGGCGTTTGGGAAGCACCAGGGTGGTCTGCAGTTCCATGCCGCCTCACCGAGCCATGTGTGGAAGTAACTGTATGGGTAGTGCGATTGCATTTCCTGCGGAAAGTTCGTTGCCAGAGGCAGTGGCTGAGGTTTGGTGGCCACAGCAAGTGCAATTGCAGGAGGGGGCGTGACCGTGGGCAGAGCCAGTGACGTCCCAGCTGCTTGTTTACTGCTTCCCGGAGCGAGCGGAAGAGTCGGTACAATGCGGCCCCGGCTGCGGGATGAAGAGCCTGAACCTGAGACTTGCCAGGTAGGCAGTGGCTGGCGAAATTGAGCTGTGATGCATCATGTAGTTTGTCAGCAATTGTCATTCGTTGCTCGACAGGTTCGGGAGACCTCTGAGCCAGAGCAAAGTGGATGAGAGTTTATCTGACCAGATGGCGAGGAGAGCTGTGTCAGAAAGTAAATCGCACTGATCAGGGCCCGTAGCCGTCTCCAGAGTTGAGAAGGCTTGTCGTTGCCTAGTTGCTCGACGTAGAGCACTTGCTGTATTGCTGCCTCAGTTGAGCGCGCAAGCCGACGTATAACTGTCTTTTTGGCTAGAGTGTACCGGGTAGCTGAGTCCGGGGCATTGACCAGGTCAGCAATCAAGTCCTCCTGGTTGTGCAGGTGGGTGATAAGGCACAGAAATCTGGTTGACTTGTCAAGTTTGTAATGGTCGAACACTTCGTCCACAATTTTGAACCAGGTTGTTCGCCTGTTGGGATTAAACGGCGGCAGTGTTGGTAAGTATTGTAGAATGTTCGGCAGAACGGGTTGAGTTGAATTCGTCGGGGCACTGCCTGAAACGAGCTGTTGTTGTTGCAGTATTCCAGGAGAGTGTGCCTCCAGAGGATGTGGCAATGACAGCTGGTCGGTTGGCAGCATGAAGGTGACGCATTGTCGTTGAGCGCGATCCGTCGCGACGCGGAATGCCGATGCGGGTGAGACACAGTAATGTGTCGATTGCGGTTGCGGAAGCTCAACACCTTGCGGGTGTGTTCAGATTGACGCGTCGTGGAAGACTGACATGGGTGAGGCACCAAGATGTGCCAAGAACGGTAGCGGAAGCTCGACTGGAGCCGGTGCGGGGGCGACAGGTGAGAAAAAGTTCAAAGCTTGAAAACGCATGCTAGTCTGCGGAAAGCTCGACGTACAATCTGAGCCGGAGCCACCTGTGTTGCAGGGAGGCTGCGGAGGTGCGGGCTGTCCAGAAGCACAGTGTGGAAAATGATGTCGAACGTCGGACGGAATGTGTGAATGTTCACTGTTCATAGTCACTCCACTCAAAACGGTGTGCGGATAAGGTGAATGTTGTGGCAAAAAACACTGAGGCGTAGCAGTGGGATGGAGATAACAAGGTATTGTTCCTGTTGCAGGCCGAGGTATCAAAGCAGGAAGGCATGTGCTGATGCTGAACTGAGGCAGTTGCGGGTGTGGTCGGATGCTGAGGAGGTTGACCTTCTTGAACAAGCAGTTCCGGCCATGTGACTGGAATCCGCGTGGTATGGTACTGCACGGATTGCGACGTGGTAAATCGTTGTCCTGGCGGTGGTAGGTTATCCAACGAAGCATTTGCAGAAATCGGCATTGGTCCCGCACTGCACGGAGATCCGTAAGAGGTAACTGCACCGTTGATGAGGGAGGGCACATGTGGTGGGAACAAAGGTGTCTGATAGCCGTAGTCATGCACACTCCTAACCACACTTATTGTTGCAGGCTCGAAAACGTCCGGCGAAATCGGTGTAATCGTCGAGTGAGAGGCATCGTGTTGCAGTCCTGGCGGGTGTACATCGCCCGCAACACGATGCATATCGATCACAAAATCCAGCATTATGTGTTTGGGCCGAAGTCATTGTTTGAATACTGTGTTGATGTAATACACGGGAAAATAACTGACGCGGAGGCCGCGGACACAGTAAAACGGCGAAAACTGAAGACATTACACCTCGGGGTCACCAGTGAGGTGGATGTTCAGGTCAGTTACACCAAACAACACCTTTTTAATAGTAGTTCATTTATTCACCTCGTAACACAAGCAAGGCTATTAAAGAACTGCCTATGGCAGCAGAGAGCAAAGATAATCTTAGCTTAGGGTCCACAGGCGATGCTCGGAGTCTAGAGACAAACGTATATCAATGCTGGTGTTGACCTCATCGGCGCCACACAGTGTTAAGCCATGTTGTTAATGACATGACATACCCATAATTATAAATTTGTGTTACTCATGGAATATAGTTGATAGTTATTTAAGTGTGTTATTTCTTTGAGATAACGTTGTCCTTTTTAAAACAGTTAAGAATAATCAATGGACAACCTGTAGCTTGCTGCCTGTCTTGTACCCCAGGCAAATTTAAAAAAATAAGGGGAATAATTTATAAGCTTTTGAAACTTCAGGAAAATAATCATACTGGATGTAGTAGTGAGAAACAGAAAAGTTCCCTCCCCTAGTGGGTGAGCGTCTTCCTCCACCAACCCTTAATTCGATTTTTTGATCTATATTTTTCTGTTTTTATGAATAACAGTTCATCTTTCGAAGACATCTATTATGACAAAAGCATTTCTAGTGAAATTCTGCTCAAAGAAGTTCATATGCATGTTTTAACCGTGATAAACACGTTAGGATTACAGGAGACCACTCACCGAAAAACAGAAGTATTGAGTTGTTGATAGGCACAAACAAAAGAAAGAAAACTTGCTAGCTTTTAAGATTTCCCCTTTGACGAGCTAGACTAACAAAAACAGGAGGTGGGAGGTGAGCTGGTAATGGGTAGCTAGTATCTCGGACGGAGATGGCTAGTTTGTCAGCTAGGAATGTGGGAGGGAGGGGTGGCAGGTATATGGGCTGGTACAATTGTAGTGGCCAGCGGGAAAGGGCACATGCTGAAAACAATTTAACTTGGGAGGGGTGACAGGACAGACGGGACAGAAATTGTTCGGTTGAGGATGTGGGGACAGCAGGTTACTGTAGGCTGAGGCCGGGATAATTTCAGAAACAGAGAATATGTTTTAAGGATAACTCCAGTCTGTGTGGTTCAGAAGAGCTAGTGGTGGAGGGGAGGATCTATATAATCTGGGTTGTGAACCAGCCATTAAAATCAATCATTTTATGTTCAGCTACATGTTGTGCCACAAGTACGGTCTACTTTGCTTTTGGCCATAGTTTGGGAGTGGCCATTCATCCTGGTGGACAGCTGGTTGGTAGTCATACAATACAGAAAGCTGTGCAGTGATTGCACCAGAGCTGGTATATGATGGCTCCTTTCACAGGTGGCCCAGCCTCTGATGGGTAGGATAAGCCAGTGACACGACTAGAGTAGTAGGTGCTGGGTGTGTGGATTAGGCAGATCCTGTAGTTTGGTCTGCCACATGTATATGATCTCTGTAATAAGTGGATGAGAGTGGGAGTGGCATGGAGATACACTAGGATGATGTGTAGGTTGGGTGGGCAATGAAGCACCACTTTAGGAGGGGTGTGAAGGATCTTGGGTAGGATGTCCCTCTTTCAGGGCAGGAAGAGAGATAAAGCCCTGGTGAACAATATGGTTCACTTGTTCCAGTCCAGAGTGATACTGGGTGCTGAGGGGGCGCTCCTTTTAGCTGATTCTTGGGGACGGTGGGAGGATTGTGGGTGTGTGAGGATACAGCATTGGAAATTTGTTTGTGGACTAGATTGGGGGGAATGTTGCTATCTGCGAAGGCCTTTGTGAGCCCTTCAGCATACAGGGCAAGAGAGTTCTCCTCAGAGCAGATATGTTGTCCACAGGTGGCTATGCTGTATTTTTTTTTTAAGGGATGGCAGCTGTTGAAATGCAGTGTTAGTGAGTTTGATGTTGACTGAGGTGTGGATGAAGCCATCAGAGAGGTGGTGGTCAACTTCCAGGAATGTGGCACATTATGTAGAGGAGGACCAGGTGAAGCAGATAGGAGAAACAGTGTTGAAGTTCTGAAGGAATGTGGATAGGTTGCCTTGGCCGTGAAGTTAGGTTAGGTCAGGTCTCCAATCTTCTTAACCTATTTTTGTATTTAGGGTGCCTCACATTGAAAAGCACCTCATCAGCTTCATACATCTCTATTAATTTTGTAGTTGTCGGTACACACCAATTGTATTTACCGGCAATGTTTATAAAAATACTACAGATGACACAATGCTGCAGTGATGCTAGCACTCCATGTGGTAATGTCATGTTGCAGAGAACAGAAGACGAGCAACTTATTTGATCAAATTTATTTGACAACAGACGAGATTTGACAAAGTTCGCTTTTACACCATCAAATTCCTTTGACAAAGAAATTAGTTAGTGTAATACTGGCCTAACAGTTATCAAAGAATAACTCCAGTATAACCGTTTTTGGCGCATAATGACCCTATTGTTTCATCGCAACGTATTGTCTCGTAATGTGGTATAAGTCAGAGAAGTGTTCTACGCATATTGCACCGGCATAGATTTCACCCATTTCACCTCACATTACATGAAGCACTCTCCAGTGTGGATTTCGAACGGTGCCAGGAATTTTGCCGGTTTGCTCTGCAGCGCCTACAAGATGATCCAACGTTTTTTCAATGGGTGCTTTTTACCAATGAAGTGACTTTCACCAACCACGGTAATGTGAATTTGCATAATATGCATTACTGGTCAATAGAGAACCCTCATTGGCTTCGACAGGTGCAGCATCACCAACCGTGTAGTGTTAACATGTGGTTCGGCATCGTAGGAAATGTCATTGTGGGGCCGTACGTCATTCCAGGTATACTAAATGGCAAAAACTATGCACAGTTCTTGTGAAATATTCTGCCCATTTTGCTTGAAGAGGTACCACTAACTAAGCGTCAGTGCATGTGGTTCCAACATGACGGCTGTGCTGCTCACTCTTCCAGTGTGGCTACAGAGCTGTTAAATGAAAAGTACCCGGATTGTTGGATAGGACGATGTGCTGAAGTGATGTGGCCAGCCTGCTATCCTGATTTGACCCTTCTTGATTTTTTTCTGTGGGGAGCAATCAAACAAAGTGTACACTCAAATACGAACTATGCTAGACGATATGAAGCAATGTATGATCGAAGTGTGTGCTGACATCTCACGTGACATCCGCACAGCTGTTCACAAATCATTCGAACAGCGACTACAAATGTGCATTGCAACAGAGGGGAAGCATTTTGAGCACATGCTTCAGTAAAGTTTTGTATCATGTATAATATGTATTTGCATCTTTGTGTGTATTTGCTTCATACTGTGATCAACAGTAAATATTTTCAAATAAAAAACAAATATATATGAAAAATTGTGACCAATAAGGGCCTCCTCACTTACATTTGTATTTCTGTTACTTAAAATGTATTAACACCTTGTAGTATTTTAATACTGTATGTTGTCTACTATTTTGGTATCACAGTTGTCAAATAACTGAATATTATTTGCTCGACATCATCAGTTAATTTTTGTGCAAAACATCGCAGTATGTATGATTATTATTGAGTAAATGGGCATGTTTGTGTAAGGACGGCCTCGCGACGTTTACCATGTACTCTACACAACAGGAAAGGTCGCATCGGACAACGCTTCAAAGGACGAACACGTTATGAGAACATAGCTGTGTCTCAATAACTATTCACCTAAATATTATGATATACACACATTTGAAACCGTCTTTTTAAGCCCATCATGTTACGCTCAAATTTAACATAGGGTTTAAAAAAAAAGGTGGCCTCATATCTCTGTAAATGTGACGTATTCAAGTAGCCCCCTGTCCCTGCAATTCACTGTCCAAATGGCATCTTTGTGTCTACTACGGTTGGGGAGATACAAGGGGTGTTATGATTTAGCTTCCTCATCCTGTATACACTCCACTGCTAGTGCTGCCACCTGCTGTCTGTGAGTGGTTGCTCCACACTGATGTCAAACAGGTTGTGGTCACATTTATGTGACTGGACTGCATATTAAGAAAAAAGCCCAAAGTACATAAAGTTGTGCATCCAACAATTACAAATCAGGACAAAAATTGTGTTGAAACAGTAAACGTATGAAACATATTAAATAAGTATGAATAGTGGTACTGTAATATGAACTGTAACAATCTATAAAGTCACTAGTAATTGAAAAGAGAACTGAAAATGTTATGTTTAAGACCAAGTTAACAGGACAGACTCTGAAAATAAATAATCTATAAAAAACTGAAGTGTGTACATCATCAAAAGTAGAAAATAGTAACATAATATAAGGAACAACAATAAGAAATTTTACCTCATGAGCAAAGAAATAAGCTGAATGATTTACAACTATTGATGATATGTTGACAATAAAATATTAGATGTCTTTAAAAACATGTAAACTGTCTGGCTAAAGTGACGGAGAAAATACATGTGGGACAATGCCCTGTACTGGGAGTTGAAACTGTTTAACTAATGGTAAACTGTCACACACACCACACTTTTTTACAGAGGACACTACTGGTTGAGTCATGAAGCCACAATTGAACAGGAAGCTACATTTTTGTGGACCAAGGGCAGGCTCAGAGAGCACATTAAAGTGATCAGTTTCTCCACTGACAACCCAAAGATTCCAATTAAATAACAGTAGTGGAAACAAAGTATCTATGTGTAATAAAATGTATCTTATATAGTAAATCCTTAGTTTGTACTTAAGTTGTACAATAAAGGTACAGAACGACATGAACAATGCGTAAGTACAACAAAATATGCCCTAAGATGCTGTTTATACTGTGTTGAGATCTCTGTTATTGTGAAAAACTCTGAAAGAGAAAAAAAAGAGCTATTTACAGGGTACCCGTCTACTCAGTGCATCTAACTGCGAAGAAATATCAAACTAAAACATATATACAACATAAGCTTAGGGACAGGGAAAGGTGACCATCGATGTTTTGGTAACTAGTGTGTGTACACACTATTGGTATAAATATCATCATTGCAGAGAATAGTCATCAGTCACATACACGTGTTCTTTACCCTGATCCAATAGTATCTTAACGCATAAATAGAATTTCATCTTGTAATAACATACGAAAAATAAAGATCATGTATACCTTAATCAATTGTGTGACAATACTCTCAAACATACTGTTGAAATCTAATGTTAACTACTGAACAAAATAATATGCAAAGAAACATTTTCATTTTTTTGAAAAGCATTTCAAATTTGTACTGAAATTATATAAAAAAAGATCTGCCTTCAAGACTGCAAATGCAAGAACGACCCTTCCATTCACTTCTCTCAATGTACCTGTAATAAAGATTCCATATTAATTACGCTGCTGAATTCCCATGGCGTTTTCTTTAATTACTAAAGAAGAATACGTCTCTAAGTTTCATCAACTCTTATTCCATGCTCTCCATTCTTATCAATTTCTTTCCACACAAATTACGAATAATTGTACCTTACAAGTTGTGGCATATACTCTCATTACTCTGTTCCAATTCATAATACATACATAATAAAACTCTTATTTTCATTCTTGTGTTCAGAAATTCTGTAACAATTTTCTTCAATATGTACTTCCACAATTCTTTCCATATGAGCCAGTAAATGCACATAGAACCCTTACCTCTTTATACATCTGTTGAAAAAAATCCTTCATCTTCCAAATTACCTTTAGTGTCATACACTACATATCAAACACTTTTCTCTCTTCAAAAATCTTCCACACTGTATTATATCATCTTTCCTCATTACTTTTTGTTCAGGTATCATATGACAATAGACTTGCAAATTATATATATAATTGTATGATCTTTCATATGTGGCTTATTGCCTTTTTGTACAGTGTATGTATGCATAGACAGCCTTCTTTTCTGAAACAGTATGCAATAATTTAGCACAAATGCACAACACAACTCATATCCATGACAGGTAAGAGAATTTTATGTCATATGCTGTCACACAGAATTATGGTTAATACAGGGTCTAACAATCAAAGAAATTCAAACAGTGGAAAATCCAGGATAGAATAACGACAGTATTACGAAAAAGTTAGATAGCTACTCACCTTATAAAGGAGACACAGAGTCGCAGACAGGCACAATGAAAAGACTGTCCTTCATTTTAGCTTTCAGCTATGCACACAGCCCCCCCCCCCTCCCCCCCCCCCCCCCACACACACACACACGACCACTCTCTCTGATGCTGTGGCCAGAGTCAGTCATAACTGCAACTGATGGGAACAGCAGTGTGGTGGTAGGAGTAAGGAGATGGCATGGGGTGGCACAGTATACAGGATGGCGTTACAGATGAAAGGACATACTATACTCATCTGCCCTACCTGGTGACAATAATAATAATAATAATAATAATAATAATATTTATTCAACAGGACTTCATACAGATTATTCTTCTGAATACGTCAGTTTATAAATTAAAAACTAAAGATTTGTTTGTATTAATAAATTTTACATTTTGATGCATTTTACATTTGGTAGTATACAATCACAATATTACAAATATTGTAGTTATCAACATTATATTAGTTGTAGGTTACTTAAAACTATGAGCTTGACGTGTTTATGAAGTACTTTTCATACAGATATAATACTCGTCTAGGGAATAAAATACTCTCTTTCAAATTCTAAAGGTGGCAGGGGTAAAATACAGGGAGCGAAAGGCTATTTACAACTTGTACAGAAACCAGATGGCAGTTATAAGAGTTGAGGGACATGAAAGGGAAGCAGTGGTTGGGAAGGGAGTAAGACAGGGTTGTAGCCTCTCCCCGATGTTATTCAATCTCTATATTGAGCAAGCAGTAAAGGAAACAAAAGAAAAATTTGGAGTAGGTATTAAAATCCATGGAGAAGAAATAAAAACTTTGAGGTTCGCCGATGACATTGTAATTCTGTCAGAGACAGCAAAGGACTTGGAAGAGCAGTTGAACGGAATGGATGGTGTCTTGAAGGGAGGATATAAGATGAACATCAACAAAAGCAAAACGAGGATAATGGAATGTAGTCGAGTTAAGTCGGGTGATGCTGAGGGTATTAGATTAGGAAATGAGACACTTAAAGTAGTAAAGGAATTTTGCTATTTGGGGAGCAAAATAACTGATGATGGACGAAGTAGAGAGGATATAAAATGTAGACTGGCAATGGCAAGGAAAGCGTTTCTGAAGAAGAGAAATTTGTTAACATCGAGTATAGATTTAAGTGCCAGGAAGTTATTTCTGAAAGTATTTGTATGAAGTGTAGCCATGTATGGAAGTGAAACATGGACGGTAAATACCTTAGACAAGAAGAGAATAGAAGCTTTTGAAATGTGGTGCTACAGAAGAATGCTGAAGATTAGATGGGTAGATCACATAACTAATGAAGAAGTATTGAATAGGATTGGGGAGAAGAGAAGTTTGTGGCACAACTTGACCAGAAGAAGGGATCGGTTGGTAGGACATGTTCTGAGGCATCAAGGGATCACCAATTTAGTATTGGTAGGTTGTAGGTTGCAGTAGGTACTGGGAGATGAAGAAGCTTGCACAGGATAGAGTAGCATGGAGAGCTGCATCAAACCAGTCTCAGGACTGAAGACCACAACAACAACAGGGAATAAAAAGGGTTTTCAAATAGAATTCTTATTAGCTGATCTTTTAATTTGTTAGTAGGAAGGGTTGTGAGACTTTTTGGTAGGGCATTGGCTAGCTTCAGCCCAGCTTACATGGTATCTGAACTTTTGCCTTGTATCGTACTGGTGCAGGTCACAGTTGAAATTTGGATTTATTGTTTTCACATGCAATATAACTTTCAATATGAGTACACCTATAATGGTAAGCACACCTAATTTTTGGAACAGATTCCGACATGATTCTCGAGGTTTGGCACCACAAATAATTCTGATAATTTTTTTCTGTAGTAGCCTATTAATAATGTGCTTAGGTTGGCTTGAGTTGTTGCACCCCATATTTCTACAGCATAGTTTAAATTTGATGAGAATAGGGCATGATAAGCAGTTTTTACTACACACGTCCTTACAACATTTACTAATCATATTTATAGCAAACACATTCTTCGACAGCTTACATGCTAAGGAATCAGTATGCATGTCCCATTTGAGACTGTCCTGGAGTGTAATTCCCAAGTACTTTGTCAATTTTTCCTTTTTTACAATGTAATTTCCTATGAACAATTTCATGTCAAATTCTATTTGTTTCCTTGTGTTAAATTCCATCATTGCAGTCTTTGAAGTGCTTGCAGTTAGATGGCTTTCATTAAAATACTTGACTATTTCATTAGTTACACTGTTGCACAGCACCTCCAGACTCTCATAGTCTTTATGTTTACACACTATTGATGTGTCATCTGCATACAATATTTTTGTACAGTTAGGAGAACAAAACTGTATATCATTAACATAAATCAAGAAAAGAAGGGGTCCCAAGACAGAACCTTGAGGCACTCCATATTTGATATCAGTAATTTTTGATTTGTAAGACCCACTGTTTGTTTTAAGCAAGACAAATTGTTATCTATTGCTCATATACGATTTTATTAGCTCATAGCCAGTTCCTCTGATACCTGGTTCCACAGCTTTCAAGTAATATGGTGATGTTGACACAATCAAATATGGTCGTTATGTGGCTCATCAGAAAATTAATTCTTTTGAATATTATTGCAATAAGAGATAATCTCTGAATTAATGGGTGAGGCAGCAGGTTCATTGATGCTGTATTTAATTGAGCTTTGAATTCTTGTCTTGGTAACTACTGTTCCATATAAAGTCTAATACACCACATACTGTGTCTCTATAATTAGTCTGAAATCTTATCAAAGATCACCCCTTATTTAAATTAACATATAACATGGTACCCGAAGTTATATTTTAACATGTAAATATTTTTATTGTTGCAAAGCATATAAACACCTTCATACTAAGATGATGGTACTCTACCAGAAACTAAGAACAAGGTTTTTTTTTAAGCCACAGTTAATTTTGTATTGTTCTTTAGTGACCAGCGAGTCATGTCAGTATTGGTAAGGATTCATATTCCATCCATTGATTCCTCTGCATCATTACATAACCTCTGATCAAGAGTAAGAGACAATGCTAATTTTCTAGTATTTCATAAGATATAAGTTATATAGCCCCTAATTGGGAAGGATTTTTTTAATGCAATAAACAAGGCTGATGCCATTCTGACATAGCTCCTTGTTTCTTCTTCTTCTTCTTCTTCTTCTTCTTCTCTCTCTCTCTCTTTTTGAGAGGATTATTATTTTTGCCATGTTTAAGTTTGTCTTTGCTTTATGGAGCACTTTGATTATTTTCCTTTTTACTGACAAGACAATATGGTTATTAATTTTTCTTTCAAACGGACTCTCTTTTGTCAATTGCAATGAGTTTGACAATCTTCATAATTTTTGTTATTCTTTTTTACAAAAAAAATAATTTACTACCAGGTCTTTGTAGACACTCTGCAAGTGCCTATGAATATCTGTGATTATCTGGTTTTCCACCAAAAGAAACTCAATGACAGGTCTTTGCTTCGAAAGTACCTCTGTTAAAGATGCCATTTTGAAGGTTACATATAACACTGCCATCTACTGGAACTTCATGAAACTATAGTGGCTGAAGCAAGAATATACTGTGATGTCCCACATATAACTATGCATTTTTTTCAAATGAAATTGGCCAAGAAAAAAAAGTGTTGCATTGCCTATTGAACACCCCTTATATTTCTCCATTAGGCTCCTCTGTTGAAGGGCTAGTTTGAAAACACCATTAGCCACTATTCAATATGCAAACAGCCAGTGGCTCTTTACCAAGTGGATACACACCTGTGCCATTCTTAGCAAGAAAATACTGCTCAGCAGCAAGAACCAACAAAGAAATGAAAAGTCCATGATTTTTAGAGTGGTTATAATCACCCAAACTCTTATTATTTAACTTATTACAGAGGAAAACATAACTTCTGTGATTCAGTGTGATTCAGCTTACTTCCACTTCTACAACCATCATCACAAATGTTTTGCAAATGCAAATTTCTACATGTGCATGCATATCCAGGGCATGTGCCTCACTTAATGCTTTACCAAAAAATATTACATCTCATAATATGAGAGGTAATATTTTTAATAACACATTATGTTTTCTCTACTAATATGCAGTCTCACTTATGCATAGTTCATTGATTGTGGTATTACTAGTCCCCATGTGCATACATTTTACTCCATATTCCTATCTTCTTCTTATTAACATTCCCTTACCTCTCCCATTACCTGTTTCTTATACAAAATATGGAGAAGTGGCATAAATAGCACTTAACATCTGCAACCATATCTAGGTAGTAAATTTCGACAATCAGGAAATAATTACTCAATAGTATGCATAAGTAACTATCTACTATAAAAAAGTACGTTTCTCTACTTGCACTACGTGCTAGTGAGGTGTGCATACCCCCATAAGTAATTTTTCATCCTCTCACATGCAATGTATACAAAATACGTTTATCAATATAATAGAGGGCAACATTCCACGTGGGAAAAATTATATATAAAAACAAAGATGAGGTGACTTACCGAACGAAAGCACTGGCAGGTCGATAGACACACAAACAAACAAACACAAACATACACACAAAATTCAAGCTTTCGCAACAAACTGTTGCCTCATCAGGAAAGAGGGTAGGAGAGGGAAAGACGAAAGGATGTGGGTTTTAAGGGAGAGGGTAAGGAGTCATTCCAATCCCGGGAGCGGAAAGACTTACCTTAGGGGGAAAAAAGGACAGGTATACACTCGCACACACACACATATCCATCCACACATACAGACACAAGCAGACATATTTAAAGACAAAGAGTTTGGGCAGAGATGTCAGTCGAGGTGGAAGTGTAGAGGCAAAGAAGTTGTTGAAAGACAGGTGAGGTATGAGTGGCGGCAACTTGAAATTAGCGGAGATTGAGGCCTGATGAGGCAACAGTTTGTTGCGAAAGCTTGAATTTTGTGTGTATGTTTGTGTGTCTATCGACCTGCCAGTGCTTTCTTTCGGTAAGTCACCTCATCTTTGTTTTTATATATAATTTATATATAAAAATACATTTATCACATATATATAACTTCTGGGTCCATCAGGTTCTAATTTTCTGTACCTTGTAGATGCAAGGAGCGGGCTGCAGTATGGGCTAATAGATGGATCAATAATTTTCCTTTCTGACACTTTTTCGGTTTTCTGTAGTGATGACTATGTGACAAAAGGTGTTATGCAGCCTGACATTCAGAAAACACTTAAAATCTTACTTTTAACCAGGTCTTTCATGAAACACCATTGCATATTTCAGCACCACACTCTTCAAACCATTGCACTGTTGATCAGTTAAGTATGCAGACACTGTTGCTTTTTGAATGATCTGGTTCTTAATATCAGTGACAGAAACCGGTTAATCTTTACCACTGGGTAATATTTATCATGAGCTTCAACAGTTCTTCTACCTCCATGCTGGCACAATTCAAGTAGTATACTCTGGCTGAAAAGTTGCTCAGTGTGTCGTCTTGATGGAGGAACTCCATTCCCATTATACAGTCTGTTACCAAAACATCCAGTACCAAGAATGCATATAATATTGCTAAATTTCTTATTCAAAGAAATAACCAAGACCTGCAACTTAAGATCTCATGCCTGTCACTCCCAGAATCTTGGAGTTGTTAACAGGATAGATGGGTACACACATTCTTTCACTAATTCTCTTAACAAGTTCATGGAGATAACATTCAGAACAACAGCCATGTATACCACTGCTGTAGTTGTTATGTCACCTAATTACATGGTACAGGGTGGGGCAAATAAAAGTGGCCCTGATGAGTGGATACTATTGGACGTGAAGGTATGCATCTAACCACATCCCGTGATGCACATCAGGAGCAGCAACTGCCCATACAGCTGGTCAAACCCTGGAACACATTTACACGATCTTCATGCCTCATAGAGTTGTTAGCAGAGGCCAGTCTTGTTGCAGCTCTAGCTGTTCCCCAGGTCACTTGATCTGTCAGTGTGTGATTACTCAGTGTGGGAAGCCCTCAAGTCTATAGTGTATTACAACAACCCTCATAGTTTTCAAGAACTGCAACAGAACATTTTGGATAAGACTGCAGCAATTCCAGCAGTCCAGCTTCAATCTGCCTTCAGCAAATTGCTGATCAGGAACGAAAAGCACCAAGTGAGGAATGGTGGCCCCCTTTCAACATCTGCTATAGTCAGGTTAGTGCTGTATTTCCTTGCCTTTGCTGTGTTTCTTTGTACCCTGGAACTCTCTTCTCCAGGCCACTTTTATGTGCCCCACACTGTACTCGCTGATTGTGGCATGATACTGTGGTGACTCTCACATTTTCCTCCACTAGAATAAAGTTTGTCCATGAGGGTATGACTGTCCTCATATTGAATCAGCTGAACTTACTGGTTTTCGCCCTTACCCATCTGTAGACCATCGGTTTGGTGTTCAAGACAGTTGAGATTAGTTTACCAAACCTGATGTGTGGACAATTGCTAACATTTTCCACTTCTCATATTTGAGCTGAATTATGAAAGTTCTGGTTACTTTGTCCACTCTGTGGTGGTTGCTGACATGGGTTGTGGTTACTGCTATTTGAATATCACAGTCTGTACCGGTTACCATGCATTCTTTGCTTGCTACTGTTAAAACCATTATTTGGGTCTTGTCCAAAATTCACATTTTTGTTGCACCAGCCCCTCAGAACATTATTTTGTCCGATGTTGTGACCTGCACAATCATTGTGAGTCTAAACATTTTTTTTCCATTATCATTTCTGCTGAATTGTCCACTGCTGGATGCACCTTTTGAGTTTTCTTGTCTAAGATCTATCACATACAATACTGATAAGTACTCTTCTGAATTTGTGTCAGGGACTGTAATTAACTTTCCCCATATATACAGTGGTAGTTTAGCCTGCAGCATTCTAAGCACACCTCTTTGATATGTGGGGTTGATCCATTATCGTGTTTTATTGATATATTTTGATAAATATTGTGCAAGCTCCTTTGCCACATTTGGAATGTTTCACGACTGAATACTTCTTTAGAAAGTTGTTGTTGTACCCCATCAAACTAGCACTTCACCACAAATACTTTTTCAAGATCATCATACATTCTGTAGTATTATGCAGCTTCTGTAGCCTACATTGCTTCTTCACCCTTTTTGACCATCTAGTCAGTATTTTGGCTTTGCTCCACAAAATGTGTGAATGAATACTATAGGATTAACAGATTTATTTTATGGCTGAAAAGTTTGAAATTACCTGTGGTAAATTATATTTTCTTCCAGCAGCATTGCAGCACTTAATGGTGTGGCCCCTGTACTGCACATACACTGCATAATGGTGAATTTGCCTGCTAGGTTGGCATTTGTTGTGGACTATGTATCATTGGTTCAGAAATGGAATTACTTTCCGAACTGCATGCTTCGACTGATCACCTGTTTAATGTTTTTAACTTCTGCAGTTTCTTTCTTTACATTTTCCAATTGTTCTCTTACATTATTTTCCCACCCGTATTGATCCTGACTTTTTTTTTGTTGTTACATTCTGTAGTTCAGTTCCTACAGGATCTTCAGAATGGTTGTATTCCTCCTTAGCTTCACTTGAAACTTTTTTTCATATCCTGGTATTTAACAGTGTCCTTTTTGGATGCCCAGGCCGCGAGTTGTGCAACATGTTTTACCTGCATTTCAAACTGCTCGTGCAAAACTTACCCTTGTTTTATCACAAAATTATTCATCCTGATTGAAAGCAATTGGACATTTTGACAGCATGCAGAAAATGATTGTTTTATCCCACTAACCTTTCCAGTTAATTTCTACACCATCTCTGCAATACCTTCATGCACTTTCTTTAGTCCCAATACCTCGCCAGTTAACTCTTATGCCATCTTAGTCTCTCTGCCTGATAGTGTAGCAAGCTCAGATTCAAACTCGTTCTGCTTCGGCGTGACCTGTAGCCATAACCTTCTGGTCTTTCACTATTTCAGTCACAGCCACAAACAATGACACAATTTATTTTCAATTATTCAGTCATCACATCTACAAGTCATAATTCCTGTGTACTCATTCCTCCTGCTTTGGCTTCCAATGCAACATCACTACCGTGATCATGATCCAGGATTAGTTGTCTGGCAATCTTTACCACAGCCTGGATTCATTCAAAACTATTAAAATTAAATTTAATGTAATGTCAAGACATTTAATATGGCAACCCTTTTGCCCAGTTCTTACTATTGCAGCAGTAACAGCTGAGTCACAATCAGTTAACAAGGGGAAAAAAAATCTGAGCACAGCTCTGCCTGTTGCTGATTTCACTCATAAATTATATTCAATTCATATCAACACATGGAAATAACTTTACTCCCTACTTGAACAATAATATCTGCACTCTGATCTATTCTGAGTGCTCAAAACCTGGTGCAAGGAGGTTGCTGCTCCACCAATGATTGTTTCTCCATCTCTTGGTGTATCACAGTTTTCTTGGATTGGGTACTTTTTTTGTCATCTCTCTGCTTGGAAGAACATGAAATATAAGAAAAAAATACAAACTAGTTAAAACATTACATAAATATTTATAAAATTGCATTAACAAATGGCTCTGTCACCACAAGTCAGTATAATCTATGGGATACGTATTACAGATGAAAGAGGTGGTATTATACTTACCTGCCCTATCTGGGGTACATGGCTAATCAGGAAATTAACTTTTTAAAAATATTATTGCAATATAAATAATCTCTAAATTAATGCTTATGGCAGGAGGTTCACTGTTTGCCATATTTAATATGAGCATTGAATTCCTGTCTCAACAGTTTATAATGGGAGGGAACCTTCGTGATGTAATGGTACTTTGACTACCGCGCCTCCGCCAATACAAAGATATAATTTACGATTGCGCACGCAGAAGAGCGCTGCGCCAGCGACCGATTTTTATAAATAATTTTGTTCGTCTTTTTACTTTTGCGTAGGTTTTTATTTTTTAACAACTAATTGATGACACTCTCACTCTTGTCTTCATACGAAAGACGTGTATTTTTCGGCGATGTGTTGAATGTGCTTTTGGGTGGAAATTAAAATTATATTACAAAGCGAGGTTGTTTCAATAGTGATTCGAGGTGGTTATCGCCAAATTTGTAAATTGATCATGACAGTGACAACTTGAAGAAGTTTTCAACAGACGGAGAAAAGTGAAAGACGGGTCGTCCTACAAGAGAAATTAGGATGACAGCCATGAAGACTATATTGTAATTAATACTGCGTATCTAACAAGATTATAAGGTAAATTTCAATTAGTTTCTGATGCTATTTCCATACAGTCGCTTTTTGTAGTGTTGCCGACCTGGTCTGCCATGCACGGTCAAATTACAGCACGATCTCAATCAATAATACGAAGTCCGCCTTATCCGTAACTGAAACCACCAAAATTCAAGACATCAATCAGATTTTCTATTTTATATTTTTCACGGCAGAACCCTGAGGATAAGGAAACACTACAATTGGCGTCCTGGTGACAGGACTTAAAATCTCCGGATTTGATACAAGTGCAATTATTATAAATTTTGGACATTTTATCTAATTTTAATCACTTAATAGCATCAGAAAATGAATTTGGACTAAGTCTCATTCATTTAAATTGTAATGTTACGTGCATGAAATTTACAACAATATTGTTTTCCCTGTTATTAATTCGTGTTAATTTTCATTTTCATGCTGAGGAAATTAATTTGGTTAAAAAAAAAAAAGGAAAAACGATAACGTTCCATAAAATAATTTGCACGGACGTGAAAGAAATATTTTGGATTGAAAACTGTATATTTGACGCTACATTTGCAACATAAGACTGAAGAGAGAGAAAAAAGAAAAAAAAATTGTGAGTACAGAAATTTACATTTTTTACAGTTTCAAGCAGCCATCTGTACTTTCTTTATTCCGATCCATTTATTCCGCAATTATTTTTTCAAATTGTAGTTAAAATTGATTTACTACTATTGCAAATGATAAGTGAAGAGCATATTCATAGTCATTTATTTGTGAGAGGGAAATTTCAGCACCAGTTTAATAATTAAATTTCTAATTAATTACGAAAATCGCAAGATGGACGCTAGACACGTAGAAATTGTTTCCGCGGACGAGCTTAGTGAAAGCGACACATTGCAAAACATGTTCGACAGTCAAATGAATATTGAACTTAATTGTGAGGATGTTCAAGACATAATTTTACCGGATCGATTAAGACAACAACCCCTATATTTAAACAGATATACAGGCGAATGGAGAGTGAGTACTACGCGACAAAACGTGACATTGACAACGTCAACTTCAGCACCAGACATCAATCAGACACGAAAAAATGACGAAACTAAGACACAGGACTCTGACATGCTCAACCAGATTCTGAAGTTACTTGGTGACCAAAACAGAAAATTTGACAAAAGATTTGACGCTTTAGACAAGAAAAATGACAATTTAAAACGTGACATTGGGAAATTTGACACTAAATTCGATGAACTGACACGGGACATAAAACAAAATTTTGAAAAACAATCGAGACAAATTGCTGATTTGACAGAAACCACCAGTAGTCTTGGAAGGAAATTTACTGACTTATCACACTAGGTTACGAGACAAGAAGGTATTTGTGGAATTCAGTGACGAGACAAAAACTGACTTACAACGATGTAATGAGAAATTGTCAACAGTAGTTTTTGAACAACAGAAAACCAGTACCCAAGTTGACGAATTACGACAGTCACACCATTCCGTAAAAACAAACCAAGAACACTTAGACCTGACGATTACAGACCTTTCAGACAGATTAAATGATGTAACATTGGAGCAGAAATCCTTACAGGAAAAGTTAGAAAAACTTGAAGACAGAGCAGATGTAGCATCTTTAAAGAATGACACAACTCTAGCAGAGAAACTTGTACATGAATGCAAATTATGTGATGATTATTTAGATGAGAAGTTTGAGACAATGACACAGATCATTTTAGATAAGACAAAGGAACAAGTAAAGGGAGAAACAGATAATACTCAAAAGAGGTACGTAAACTTAAAGAAAGTGTAATACCAAGTTTGTCAGTGATACCAAAACCCATAACAGGCAACCAAGACACAAATGAGAATTCGAATAATGCTAGACCCAGCACACAGCTGAAAATAGAATTACCAATGAGTGATACAAATCCCAATGAACCACAAGATCAAAATTACTATCAGACATCACCACATACTATGCACAGTTTGACACAAAATGCAGGACCCATAATACAATCGGGAGTAGCTGATGAAACATTAGTACAACATGGATACTTTCAGACATTTTCATGTGATGAGAAAGACAAAGTGCATCCGATTGTTTTCATCTGCTCTTTTGATGGTATTTTCCCGAGACATTGGTTAGAAGCCGATAAAATTCGATATGTTACAAATTTGTTACGTGGAAGAGCAGCTAAGCGGGGAGCAGCAATGAAGAGACGATGTTTAACATTTGAATAGTTTGAACAAGCATTTCTTGAGGAATTCTGGTCGATCACAGAACAGCAAAGTTTAAAACGAGAAGTATACAATCCAGAAATTTACAACCCGAAGAAAGAGACTTTACGTCAATACTTTGAACGCTACCTAGACAAAACATTATATTGGACAAAACCAGCAGATTTACCAGGCGTAATTAGAACACTTAAAAGTCACTTACCATTTCCTTACCATGATAAATTAATAGGAGCGTCCGAGGACAACATAAAGAATTTTTTCAATTATGTTGATGAGATAGATGTTGTTTACAGAGATGAGATCAGGAATTTCAATCAATTTTATCCGATCCATCAAAGCAATTCGCGTACGCACAACAGAAATGACAGAGACTATTGGAATCCGCCTCCGAGACCACAACAAAACACTCAAAGAAACAATTCGCACTACACTGAGACAAGTCCATTCAATATTAGGAGAAACAACTCGCAGCATAGGCAAGGAAACAGTAATTATTACTATGATGGTTATCCGAACAGTAATTACAATCAGAACAATAACAGTTATATTCAAAATAAAAACAACAGAAGAAGGAACCGAAATCATAGAGATCAAAGAAGAGAGGATAACAGGTACCATCCAGGATATTTTCAGAGAAACAGCATCCAAACATGTATTGCAGGAATAACAGTAATGACAATACCAGTTACAGTCATGGGCGAAATAATGTATGGGGAAATGACAATGGACCACCGCCACGACACATGCAATACAGCAACCCTCAATTCCTACCTAACGGAACTCCCAATGCGACGCGAGGTAATGTCAACAAGCAAACAGCTGATACTTGGGTGACGCGCGACAGAAATGTAAATATTATTGAGTTGGGCAATGAACCCAACCCGCAGCAACACCCGAAATTGCCGGAAAACGAACGACGACCGAGCTAAGCGATCGAGTTACAGTCGATAGGGAGCAGGGCGCAACGGAACCGACGATTTGTTTTCTCCGATATGATGACAGTAAGAAAATAGAAAATGAATCATATCAGGATGTAGATTTTAATAGTACCTGTAAAACAAAGAAGATTATTCAGGCTATAACACGAGTTATGATTGGTAGTTATGAAGTGGAAGTAATGTTAGATACAGGAGCAGCAGCAAGTGTCATTTCAATGTCCTTATATAATGAACTCAAACAAATAATGAAAATACAAACATTACCAGTACAGAATTGTCACATTATAAGTGCCACCGGTAACAAATCAAAGAATGTGAAATTTCAAGCGCTAATTAACTTCACATTTTCAAATAAACCACTCAATTACAGTTTTCTGGTAGTAGACAAATTAGTTATGCATTGCATATTACGAATTGACTTTTTGAATGAATATCAAGCAATCATAGATTTAGGAAAAGGGAAATGTCATTTAACCGTAAACCAACAACAACTGACAATAGAGTTAACACAGGGTAAAAACTTAAACAGTAAACAAGGTAAGTTTGAACAGTTACATTTTGTGTATCTACCAGCAACAAACATATGTGATTTAACTTTTAATGAAGCTGTAGCTCAGGGAATTAAACCTAATGATTTATATGAAAAATGCACAGAATCTGAATATCTGACAAAGGAACAACAACTTGAATTACTTGAAGTTTTGCAGCAATTTGCTGAGGTATTTGTGGAGAAACCTGGAATTATTAGAGGCTATACTTATGAGATGGATGTTAAACCACACAAAACATACTGTAGAACATATTATAATATTCCTTGGTCAAAGAAACCCACAGTTTTGAAAGAGATTGAAAAAATGTACGCTTGGGGTATCATTGAAAGGTCACATTCACCATATTGCAGTCCGATCCTAGCAGTTAATAAAGAGGATGGTAGTGTAAGGTTAGTACTGGATGCACGAGAAATTAACAAAGTTATAATCCCAATCAACACACGACCTATAAATTTGGAAGAACAACTTTTAAAATTTCATAATGTACAGTATTTAACCAATATCGACGTCCGCTCATCGTTTTGGCAGGTGAACCTCCATGAAAACAGTCATAAATACACTGCATTTCTACGTGAGGGACGTAGTTATCAATTTTGTGTTCTACCCTTTGGTCTAGGAGTGAGTGCTGGAGTATTTATTGACGCCTTAGATGCTATTCTTGGACCACAATTGTTATCGCATATCACAGTTTATGTTGACGACATTGTCATTGCCACCATTACTTGGGAAGAACATGTTAATCTTTTGAAGCAACTTATGACTAAATTTTCTGACGCAGGTGTCACTATCAATTTATCAAAGACGAAATTAGGGAGGAGAGAAATCAAATTCCTTGGTCACATCATATCAACTGAAGGCATTTATCCAGACTCAAGAAAAACTGATGCAATAAAGAATTTTCCATCCTCACAGAATCATTAACAACTCAAAGCCTTTCTTGGTCTATCTTCATTCTTCAGGAAATTTGTACCCTACCACCTTCTTAACAGTCCACATCTTCTATCTTTACTCAAAAGAAATAATATTTGGAAATGGACAGAGTTCTGTCAGACAGATTTTGAAGCAATTAAGAATGCTTTAGTTAATGCACCGTTGTTATGTCATCCTGACATGACGTCAGACTTTTGCCTAGTAACAGATGCAAATTCCTATGGGCTCGGAGCATTTTTATTCCAAATTCATGTAGAAAATGAACAAACAGTCATCAAACCTATAAGTTTTGCTAGCCACACGCTCACTGAATGCGAAAAGTCATATTCAGTGACCGAGCGCGAAACACTTGCCATAGTATGGGCATTTCGCAAGTTTCGCTACTTTCTATGGGGAAAACGTACTAGGCTTTATACTGATCATCAAGCTCTTTCTTTCCTGCTATCATGCAAGTTATTACATTCACGTCTTGCACGCTGGTGTGCATCACTACAAGAATATGATTTTGATATTATATACATAAAAGGAGAATCCAACATTATAGCCGATGCTATATCTCGTTTGCCACAAGGCCTACAAGAATTTTCAGATGTGACAGAACAAACATCGGATTTCAAAATTTTACTCATGTATGACGGTACATTTGCACCTTACTACAAAAACATGTGCAGGAAGTTAGCCATATTGCAGGACAATGATCCCAGGTGGATCCAGATAAAGAATAAATTACGTGCAGGAACAGACCCACATCTTGGAAAATATTACACATTACACAAAGAAGTATTATTTCACCAACGAAACCCTGAATCACAGCATTGGTGTGTTTGCTTACCAGAAGCTCATGTTGATGATTTTATTTTATTTACACACAGAACTTGAGGACACTATTGTGTAACCAAATGTACAGATAAGATTATACAATATTGCTATTTTCCAAATTTAAGGCAAAGAGTATTGAGTAATATTAGAAAATGCATCATATGTCAGAAAGCCAAATATTCTAATCGCACAAGCATGAATGAATTGCACCCAATCATACCTACGAGGCCATTACAACTAATTTCTTTAGATATTGCAGGACCCTATCCACAAGCACGTGGAGGAATGAAATACATCCTTGCTGTGTTAGATGTTTTCACAAAGTATTTAAAATTATATGCTTTACGTTCAGTTTCTACCACTGCTATTACCAGACGTCTATTAACAGATTATTTTGTAATAATAGGAAAACCTGAAGTTATGATCACGGATAATGCGGCATATTTTACCAGTTTAAAATGGAAGACTTTTATTGAAGAACAAAATGTTAAACATATTTTAATTTCAAGATTGGAAATACGGAAGCGTCCGATCCCACCCGTCTGCTTTGACCCATGACGTCACAAATATGGCGGAAACAAAAACAAACACACACACTTTCCACAAGAAGCCTAATGACACTAACGGGACAAGCGCGGGAAATGGGGTGTTTTGGGTGGCGGGCAAACTAAATATAAACAAATTTAGACGCCTTGCGTAGCTACAACGTGTAAGTGAAGACAGCCATGCATGAATACCCATCCACCTCCCCACGGGTCGTAACCCCTGCAACCCATAGAAGATAAAGATGCTTCAGTAGCTGATTAGTGTTTTTTGTCTTTGTAAAAAAAAAAAACTCTCACGGGATAGAACGAACAAATCAGAAAGATAAATACAATAAACTAAAACAGAAATTCGAGGAAACAGATAATTAAAATAAGTAATAAGTGTTTTTAAATTAAAAAAAAAAAAAAAATCTCACGAGATAGAACGAACAGATCAGAAAAGTAAATAAAATAAAACAGAACTGGAGACAGCCACACTCAAACCAAACTCCGCTCCGTCATGACGTCACACACAACACCCTTACGTCACGGGTCAAAGCCGACGCGTTGGATCGGACGCTTCTGTCGACCCTCAAGATTTCACACGGCAGAAAACCCAGTAGAAAGAACATTTCGAGAATTTGGACAGTTTATGAGAACACACACACCAGAGAAGCACACAAAATGGGTAGAATACCTAGCACCATTTGAACAAATAGTGAACAATTTAACTCACATTTCTACTGGATACACACCAACTGAATTAATTATGGATAAAAGAGAAAGAAATGAATGGACAGACCCTCTACCTAAATTTACAGCAACAACAAATCATGTTAGTTTAGAAGAAAAGGTAAGACAAGCTTACACAACATTATGTGACAAAGCTAAGGAAAGAAAGCAGAAATATGACAGAGGTGTCAGGAAAGCACAAACATTTCAAGTTGATGAGTTAGATTTACTAAGAACACATCCTAAACCCACAAAACTGAAACATTTAAACAGGAAATGGCAGATCTTATACTCTGGACCATACCGAATTGCAAATATTCCACACCCTAGCTGTTATTCATTAGAATATCCATTAACACATAAACCCAGAGATCTACATCCACACAGACATTTGAAAACATACATACAGTAAAATGTTAGCTAATGAGAAGAAGATAATTAATATGATATACAGTTATGATGAGCCTACATTTAAGTTATACAGATACTTACAATCTAATGAATGCAGGTAAGTCTAGAAAGCAATGTGAACCATCCAATAGCTAATAAGATATTTGGTTATAAGAGGAGTTGCTATTGAGGCATATACACATTAGAGGAGGCAGAGAACTGAACAGAATTATTTTCTTTAGGAGGCATGTGATAATAGTAATGTTGATATGAGTGAATGTAATTTTAGTTTAATAAGAGGATAAATAGTAATATGAAGAGAGGTAAATGGAATATAAGATGACCAAAAATTAAATATGTCTGCTTGTGTCTGTATGTGTGGATGGATATGTGCGTGTGTGCGAGTGTATACCTGTCCTTTTTTCCCCCTAAGGTAAGTCTTTCCGCTCCCGGGATTGGAATGACTCCTTACCCTCTCCCTTAAAACCCACATCCTTTCGTCTTCCCCTCCCCTTCCCTCTTTCCTGATGAGGCAACAGTTTGTTGCGAAAGCTTGAATTTTGTGTGTATGTTTGTGTGTCTATCGACCTGCCAGCGCTTTTGTTCGGTAAGTCACCTCATCTTTGTTTTTATATATATATATATATATATATATATATTTTACACTTGCCACACTGATTTACATACTTGTAGGATCCTAAGACATTTAGAGCGGCACCGCTCTTAGAAAAGGTAATAGAGGGGTACCACTCTTAGAAACAGCAAAAGTGGGGACACCACACTTAGAAACGGTATTAGGTATAGGAACTTTTACAATATATTAAGTTAACATGTATTTTATTTATCATATTTTATTTTGTGTAGTCCACTGTAGGAGATGACTTTACTAGTATTTATGAAGTAGTTAGCAACCATCCCATGAACCTATCCTCCTACAGAGGGCTGTCTTGAAGCTTGAAATATGTGTAAATTTTATTCCAGGAGGCAAGATGAATTTTAAGTTGAATATTCTAGCGAGTTGCCACAATTATCTTCAAATGTTGCAAGTGCAACGGGGGAAAAAAAGGAAAGAAAGGAAAAAGAATGAGCTAACAAATAAAATGTATATTTCAATCTGAATGTAATGTAATTCACATGTCAGTACAATGATATTGAATGTAACGTAAAAATTTACTATATTTTTCATTTAATTCTGTATATGTACTATATGACAACAATGTAACTATCTCATGTAATGATTAATTGTAAATATTTGTATATTTATGTACTTACTATGTCAAGAAATGTATTTTAAGGAGATGTTAATGAACTGCAAAGGACTTGTGCATGTAGCACATGATTCATATAAATGGAACTGAACATTCAAAGAAGAAACCAACGTGATGGAACACTGGTCAAGAAATATTTACGTAGTGTCAATATGCCTTGAAGTGTATGGTGGAGTGGAAGCCGGCAGGTCTTCAGGTTGGTGTAAAAGACAAGCTCATCACCTGTCGTAGGCAGTGAGGTGTTTCCTGTGCCCTCATTGACCATTTATACCCCGGTAGACGCCACCAAAATTCGACTGCTGGAGATCACAATTTCGTGTTGACACATTGAACAAACTTTGGATTTTCTTCAAGTCACACGCAAGAGATCCAGGCAGTACACACACACTCAGAATCCGATACTACGTTTAAAGACATTGGAGCAATATAATAGAAACATTTATTGTTCGAGTTAACTCCAATTGTAAACACGAATCATGTGAACTGAATTCAAACGCTGTGCTACGATAATTCGCTGCAATTCAAAGACAATAATGTTACGACTCCTAAAGAAGATACACACCAAAAAGACTGTATACAAAGACTGATATGCAAAGAGCATTGTGCTCAGAAATATTTTTTGTAATATGTAAATTTCTTATTTTCTGATATATATTTATTTATTTTCTATACTGCCTCACTTGCTTGCGGAGCGTGTCAGTAGGGGAGGCATTGTAATAGTACTTTGCCTACCGCGCCTCCGCCAATACAAAGATATAATTTACGAACGCGCACGCAGAAGAGCGCTGCGCCAGCGACCGATTTTTATAAATAATTTTGTTCGTCTTTTTACTTTTGTGTAGGTTTTTGTTTTTTAACAACTAATTGATGACACTCTCTCTCTTGTCTTCATACGAAAGACGTGTATTTTTCGGCGATGTGTTGAATGTGCTTTTGGGTGGAAATTAAAATTATATTACAAAGCGAGGTTGTTTCAATAATGATTCGAGGTGGTTATCGCCAAATTTGTAAATTGATCATGACAGTGACAACTTGAAGAAGCTTTCAACAGACGGAGAAAAGTGAAAGACGGGTCGTCCTACAAGAGAAATTAGGACGACAGCCATGAAGACTATATTGTAATTAATACTGCGTATCTAACACGATTATAAGGTAAATTTCAATTAGTTCCTGCTGCTATTTCCGTACAGTCGCTTTTTGTAGTGTTGCCGACCCGGTCTGCCATGCACGGTCAAATTACAGCACGATCTCAATCAATAATACGAAGTCCGCCTTATCCGTAACTGAAACCACCAAAATTTAAAACACAATCAGTTTTTCTATTTTATATTTTTCACGGCAGAACCCCGAGGATAAAGGCAACACTACAGTGATATACAGTTGCTGTAAAGAAACTTCTAAGGAAACAGAGATTACTGCATAATGGGTGTAGAACAAAGTGTAGGGCTATACATAGAGAGATGCTGAATGAAACATTTGGGCGTCAATAGGACAATGTGTGATGCCTTCAATGACTATTGTAGCACAATATTGTCAAATGACATTTCACTAAATTCAAAGAAATTCCGGTCATATGTAAAGGCTCTTTGTGGCACTAAAGTTAATGTCCAGCCCCAGCGAAAGAGACACAAACTGAAATTGGGGCAGGAAAGCAAAAGCTGAAATGCTTAACTCCATTTTCAAATGTTCCTTTACTAAGGGAAACCCAGGAGAATTGCCTCAATTTAATCCTCATCCCATCCTCATGCATTCAACAAAATTGAACAAAGCTCTGGGGCTCTATGAAATCATTATCAGATTCAACACTGAATTTGCAGCTGAGTTAGCCTTTCTTCTGACTATAATCTATCATAGATACCACGGACAAAAAACTATGCCCAGTAGTCAGAAAAAAGCATAGGTCACACCCGTCTACAAGAAGGGTAGTAGAAGTGATCCAATAGCATCCAATATCCTTGACATAGATTTGTTGTAGAATATTCTAACATATTCTAAGCTCCAACATAAATAGGTATTTTGAACAGAATAACCTTGTCCATGCCAACCAACACTGATTCCTAAAACACAACCATATGAAACCCAACTTGCACTTTTCTCACATTACATACTGAAAGCTTTAGAACAAGGTAGTCAAGTAGATGCAGCATTTCTTGATTTCTGAAAAGCATTTCACTCAGTACCATACCTATGCTTATTGACAGAAGTATGATCATACAGGGTATCAAGTGTAATTTTTGACTGTATTGAGAACTTTTTGGTAGATGGAAAGTCATCATCAGATGTAGTAGTAACTTTAGGTGTGCCCCAGGGAAGTGTGTTGGGTCCCTAGCCATTCATGCTGTATATTAATGACCTTGCTGACAACATTCATAGTACAATCAGGTTTTTTGACGAGTAATATATGGTCTTGCGGTAGCATTCTCACTTCCTGCGCATGGGGTCCCAGGTTCGATTCCTGGTGGTGTCAGGGATTTTCCCTGCCTCGAGATGACTGGGTGTTGCTGTGTTGTCTTCATCATCATCATTCATCTCCATTACAGTGGGAGGAAGGCAATTGCAAACCACCTCCGCTAGGACCTTGACTAGTCAGCAGTGCAAGTATCTCGCATCATTCCCTACGCTCCTCTGAGTATGAGACATCATCATCATCATCATTATTATCATATAAGAGAAGCTGCATAAAGGCTCAGTCAGATCTTGAAAAGATTTCAACATGGGGCAGAGATTGGCAACTTGCTCTAAATGTTCAGAAATGTAAAATTTTGCACTTCACAAAATGAAACTTAGACTATAAAGTCAATGAGTTACTGTTTCGAATTGGCCAACTCATACAAATACCTGGGTGAAGCACTTTGTAGGGATATGAAATGGAATTATCACAAATTCAGTAGTGGGTAAAGCGGGTGATAGACTTCGGTTTATTGCTAAAATAATTGGGAAGTGCAATCAGTATAGAATATTGCTCAAATATGTGGGACCCACACCAGGCAGGATTAAGAGGGGATACTGAACATATACACAAAGGGGCAGCATGAATGGTCACAGGTTTTTTTTTTAATCTGTGGGAGAGTGCCACAAAGATACTAAAGGAAACTGAACTGGCAGACTTTCGAAGGCACATGTAAAGTATCCCAAGAAAGTCTGTTAACAAAGGTTCAGGAATGGGGTTTAAATGATTACTCTAGGGATCATGAGGATAAGATCAGAATAATTACTGCATGCACAGAGGCATTCAAACAATTATTCTTCCCACACTACATATTTCAATGGAACAGGAAGAAATTCTAATAACTGGTACAATGGTACGTACCCTCCGGCATGCACCTCACAGCAGTTTGCAAGTATAGATGTAGGTGTAGTTGTAACTGCTGTTCCAGATAAGCTGTAATAAGCCATGTACTATGTCTCTACAATTAGTCTGAAGTCTTGTTAAAGAGCACCCCTTCTTTAAATGGATTTATTTTCTGAACTAGGAGGAAAGCAATAAGAATGTGGTACACAATGTTATATTTTAATACGTAAATATTTTTATTACTCAAAAGATTACAAATACCTTTGTATTAAGACAACTGTACTCTACCAGAAACTAAGAGTAAGTGGTTTGTTAAGAGGGCCACAACTAATTTCATACTACTCCTCTGTATTGTTATATAACCTCTGACCAAATCCAGTGGTAATACCAATTTTCTAATATTTTGTAAGAGGCATGCAATTGGGGGGGGGGGGGGGGGGGGGGGTTGGACGACAGCAGGGTGGGATGGGGATGGGGAAGTGTAGTGCTATTTCCGAGAGAGTGTAGCAATGTGATGGGGTCAGGGTAAGCCTGTTATGGGCAGTCCGGTGGTCTGTGGGGAGAAGGAGGGAAGGGAGGGAAGCAGAAAAGGAGAGAACGAGAGAAGGGGAAAAGGACTAGTGCGTGTGTTCATCAAATAGAAGGCTGCATTGTGCTGGAGTGGCAGTAGGGAACAGAATAGATAAGTGAAGAAAGGGACTTTTGAAGGTTGAGGCTGAGGAGGATATAGGAATGTAAGATATATTGAAGGAAGAGTTCCCACCTGCACAATTAAGAAAAGCTGGTGGTGTTAGCAAGGATCCAAGTGGCACAGGCTGTGAAGCAGTCACTGAAGTGAAGCACATTGTGTTGGACAGCATGTTCAGCAACTGTGTGGTCCAGCTGTCTGTTGGCCTCAGTTTGTCTGTGGCTATTCGTGCAGACATAGCTTGTTAGTCGTCATGTCCATGTAGAAAGCAGCACATTGGTTGTGGCTTAGCTTTAGGTCACATGCCTGCTTTCGCAGGTAGACCTATCTTTGATGGGATAGGAGTTGCCTGTGACCAGACTCAAATAGGATGTGGTGGTGGTGGTGGTGGTGGTGGTGGAAGGATGTATGGGACAGGTCTTGCATCTAGGTCTATTACAGGGATATGAGACGTGAGGCAATGGGTTGGAAGCAGTGTAGGGATGGATAAGAATATTTTGTAATTTCGGTGGGTGGCAGAATACCGCTGTGGGAGTGGTGGGAAGGCTAGTGGGTAGGACATTTCTCATTTCAGGGCATGACAAGAGGTAGTCAAAACCCTGGGGGAGAATGTAATTCAATTGCTACCAGTCCCAAGTGGTACTGAATCACGAGGGGAATGCTCCTCTCTGGCCAGACAGTGGGACTTTGGGAGGTGATGGATGACTGGAGAGGAAAGCTATGGGAGATCTGTGCCTCCACGACACTGGATGGGTAATTTCAGTATGTGAAGGCCTCAGTGAGACCTTCTGTAGATCTGGAGAGGGACTGCGTGTCACTGCAGATCCTATGACCACAGGCGACTAGACTACATGGAAAGGCTTCTTGGTGTAGAATGGGTAGCTGCTATTGAACTGGAGGTATTGTTGATGGTTAGTATATCTACAGAGGTCAACACTGTGGAAGTTGGCTTGAGGAGGATAAGGTGAAGCGAATGAGGGAGAAGCTGTTGAGCTTCTGGAGGAATGTAGATAGGACGTCCTCACCCTCAGTTCAGATCACGAAGGTGTCCTCAATGAATGTGAACCAGATGTAGTGTTTGGGATTCTGGGTGGTTAGTAAGGATTCCTCAAGATGCATGAATAGGTTAGCACAGGATGGTGCAACACGGGTACCGAATGCTGTGCCATGGATGGTTTGTAGGCAATGCCTTCGAAGGAAAAGTAATTGTGGGTGAGGATACAGTAGGTCATGGTGACTAGGAAGGAGGTTGTGGGTTTGGAGTCATTTGACTGTTGGAAAAAGTAGTATTCAATAGTGACAAGACCATGGGCATTGGGAGTGTTTGTATAGAGAGAGATGGCATCAACAGTGACAAGCAGGGTGCCATGTAGTAAAGGAACAGGAACTGTGTAGAGATGATACAGGAAATTGTTGGTGTCTTTGTATAAGAGGGTAGATTTTTGGGTAATTGGCTGAAGGTGTTGATTCAAAAGAGCTGAGATTCATTGAGGACACAGTAACCAGCCACAATGGGGCATCCTGGGTGGCTGGGTCTATGGGCTTTAGGAATTTATTTTTACACAATTTTTATCCTCCAGCATGGATCATTGCAACTCCCATCTGCAGCAATGCAGGAAACATTCTTCCACCACATCCCCTCACAGCTGACAAACCCTGCCTCAGAGATTTACTACATTTACCATGCCCTCAGAAGCTCCTTCCCACCATCATATAGAATCCAAAACCTAAACAGACACAAGACACATCCATGAGCCTTTTCTTGAAAAGCCTTAGTCCCACAGAAGTATCAGTCCTTTCCAAAAGCCTTACCATTTGCACCAGTCCCAAATTCAACCATGCTGGACTTGTTAAAGACATTCTGTCTGTTTCCCACTCCCTACTGTGGAAACACTTTCTCACTACCAACCCTACCAATTGTACTCAACCCTTACACCGACATAAAGAACTGTAATCCACCACTTAAAAGCTGATCCGAGTCTCATAATCTTACCTGCTGACAAAGCTCCACCACTGAGGTTTTGGATTATCTATCTGTCAGATTTGTCTACCTACAATCCCTGCAACAGTGCCCCATTCAAGAAATCCAGCAAGATTTTCAGTCCCTCCTCAAATCCTTTGGCATATCCCAGAACCTTGTTCCATAAAAACACGTGAGAACTGCCGGATATCAGTAACGTCCTGCCACGATATTTCGGCGCAGAGTCTTCTGGCCATCTTCAGGTGAATGTCACTGTCTTTCACGTAACTTGTCGAATCTTCGATTACATTCCATCACTTCCTCCCCATCCCAGAACCTCTTACCAGGGTCTCTCTCTCTTTCTCTCTCTCTCTCTCTCTCTCTCTCTCTCTCTCTCTCCTCACTCCTACCAATGCTTGCTTGCCTACCTTGTACATGCCTCCTAAAGACCATATACCCAACCTCGCAGAATGCCCCATTGTGGCTGGTTACTGTACCCACTGAGAGAATCTCTGCCCTCATGGAACAACAACTTTAGCCTACTATATGTAACTTACCCTCCTATATCAAAGACCCAACCATTACTACTAGCTGATTCTCCACAGTTCCTATTTCTTTACCATACAGTGCCCTGATCATCACTGTTGATGGCACCTCCCACTACACTAAAATCCCCAATGCCCATGGCCTTGCTGCTATTGAGCACTACGTTTCCCAATGCCCAATTGGCTCCAAAGCCACAATGTTTTTCCTGGTCACCTTGACGAACTATAATCTCACCCACAGTTACTTTATCTTTGATTGCATCAACTACAAATAAATCCACGGTAATGCAATAGGCACCTACAAGACACCATCCTGTGCTAATGTATTCATGGGTCATCTACAGGAATCCTTGCTAACCACCCAGAATCCCAAACTCCTCACCTGGTCCAGGTTGAGGATACCCCATCCACATTCCTATAAAATCTCAACACCTTTGTCCCATTCAGTTCACCTGGTCCTCCTCAGCCCAACAAGCAACCTTCTTGATGTTGACATCCACCTCAAGAATGGCTACATCAATAACTCCTTCCATAGGAAACCTACAAACCACCAGCAATACCTTCATTTGACAGCTGACATCCATTCTACACCAAAAAGTCCCTTCCATACAGCCTAGTCACACACGATCGTCACACCTGCAGTGGCAAGCAGTCCTCCTCCAAATACACCAAGGGTCTCATTGAGGCCTTCGCACACCAAAATTACCCACCCAACTTTGTACAGAAACAGATCTTCTGTGCCTTGTCTCTACAGTCATCTGCCACCTCCCACATATACACCACATTCTCTGCTAGGATTTCAACTACCTGTCATTGTGACCTGAAACGATGAATATTCTACCCACTATCCTCCTACCCCTCCCACAGTGGTATTCTGCTGCCCATCAAATCTGCAAAATACCCTTGTCGAACCCTATGACACCTCTGTCCCCAGACCTCTGCCTCGAGGTTCGTATCCCTGCAATAGACCTAGAGCCAAGACCTGCCCCATATATCCTCCCATAACTATCTACTCCAGTCTGGTCAGAGGCAACTCCTGTCCCATCAAAGGCAGGGCTACCTACGAAAGCAGTCATATGACCTACAAACTAAGCTGCAACCACTGTGCTGCTTTGTATTTGGGCATGACAACTAACAAGATATCTGCCTGCATGCGTGCCAAGGACAAACTGTGGCCAAGAGACAGCTGGACTACCCAGCTGCTGAATATGCCACCCACCAAAATGTCCCTCATTACAATGACTACTTCACAGCCTGCAGCATCTGTATCCTTCCTACCAACATCAGTTTTTCTAACTTGTGCGGGTGGGAACTCACTCTGCAATATATCCTACATTCATTTAACCCCTCTGGCTTCGACCTGTGCTAGTTCCTTCCTCCACTTATCTATTCCCTTCCCTGCTGTCACTCCAACACGACACTGCCTTCTATTCATCAACACACCCATTAGTCCTTTCCACCTTCTCTACTACTCTACTTTTCCGCCCCACTCACCTCCTCGAACCTCCTGAATGCTCTTAACAGCCCTACCCTTTCCTGACCAAGTTCCTGCATGCTTCCACGAGCAGCACTACATGCTTCCCCACACTGCCTTGCTATTGCCCTCCCCACCCCATGTTGCCTCCTTATCTCCATCACCTGATTGCTGCTCCCATCAGGCACAGTTACAACTCAGTCCCCAGTAAGACAGTGCCCATGTGTGAGAGGGTTGTGCTTGTGCGAATGTGTATTCTGCTTCAGGATAACGCCATTTGAGCTAAAGCTAAAATGAACAACAGTCTTTTTGCTGTGCCTGTCTGTGACTCAACATCTCCTCTTGTCATAATGTTGTAATTAAAGAAACTCCAATACAGCCAGTAATCAGATAAGAAAGAACATTGCACATGAATGTACTATAACAACATTAACAAAAGAAAACACAGAAATTACTTAACAGTAAAAATACTCTCCATATTACTAAACATATCGTCTTTCTATACGACTAACATTATTAGTTATATTCTATCTCATGTACATACCCCAACAGACTATAACCTTTTTCAAGAAGGTGATATCACTTATGTTAAAAACTAAGCTACTATTTTCTAACAGTAATTTATAATTACACTTTGAATCATTCAGTGTATAATTTTATGTTTAACACATGTTAGAGATAAAAACAGTTTTCTAGTTAATTGAGGAGCAGTAGCAGTTAACTTTCCTGGAAGCGTGTGTGGTCTGTGTTTCCTCAGGTACTTGTTATAACCATAACTTCATCTGCACTCTGAACATGTGTATTTTTTATCTACATTCATCAAATTTCTGATGGTACTGTCCTGATTCAACAAGGAGAAAATCTTTGTACTTTCTTCACACCTCAAAAACTTCACAAGATGGCAAGGAAACTATATATTCAGTTGTCACACTATATACCACATACACTACTAGACAGAAGGTAAATACCCATTGAACAGTACATATTTTCCAGCTTCTGCTTTTTCTATAAGAGGTCATCTCCATGGATCCGTAGTTATACATCAGGTGATATAGTTACATCTCAGGCACTAAACATGTTTATTTCATGATAAATGGCTACAATTACAAGAACCTAAATACAGGTGGCTATTTTACGGTGGTGGTGGTGATAGTGGTAGTAGCAGTACTAGTAGTAGTAGTAGTAGTAGTAGTAGTTTATTCACATAGAGACAATATTCACTGCATCGATTTTGTCAGCAAATACTTAGTGTACAAAATACAAGAGTATAAGGGTACATTGTACACTACATTACTATAGTCCGATCCATGAACAATGACGGTTTGCACATGTCAAAGCATGGACAGGGATTGCATTGTTGCAGATCTTATGTGGTACATGCATGCGTGTGCTTTGTGCCTGATGAAAGCGTATATCCAGCAAATTATCTCTCTATCTTCCTTCTGCAAAATTTCTTTTTACCACCACTGTCAGTGGTGACAACTTGCAACAAAGGAACAGAATTTCACTAAATAACTCGCTGCTATCACACTTAGTGCTCATTGGTCATATTAGCTACAGCATTCCAGTAGAGCACCCAGAACACTACTGAGTCCTCATTGGCTGTCGGAGAATGCATGACGTAGGTGGCAAGAACAAGCCTAAACTCTACCGCCATCGTTTGTGACTCCAACTATAGATCTGTGTTGTTTTCCAATCATGACTGGGCGGATTGCACCAGAATTACATATATACATACGAGTTATTAACAGTTTTCCATATAACATATAAAGAAAACTGTTCACAATAAGGAATATAAAATGAAATCAATATTATTTTGTCCACTGACTTCGGTCACTGCTGAAAAATTCTCCATTACAGTATAATGGGTGCTATTTCTAGTCCTGTGCAAATTTTCTTTTTAATAGTCCTGGTGACAGACATTGAACTTCTCAAGGCAGTGTACATATTTAGAGCAACCGTTGGAAAACTATCTTGTGTCCCAGACAGTCGACAGCATGGTATTTCAACGTTCCTCTTGTTGTTGTTATCATAATTGTGTGTTTCTTACCTCAAACTGAAAAATCCCTATTTTTTTTTTTTTTTTAAATACTGACAGGCATACAGGCTGAAATTTGTCATAATTCCTAAACCAGGTGAATACGGGCTTGCACCACTACAGTCTTTTGATTGAAGTGATGATCCCGATAGCCGACAGATTTTTTTTGTAGCACTATTTGATGTTCTATTTATTTCACATTCCATAGATCCAGGTAGCAAGTGAATCACAAGGATATGGAATGTATCAAATTGAACAGAGTTCAAATATAAATTACATGACAATAACAATTTGACGTAAATAAAATATCAATTACAGAACATATATTGAATTAATGCAAAACTGTGTTTCACTGTGGAAGGGTGAGTAATACGTTAAGGGAGCAAAGTTAAACTAAATATTACAATAGTACATGAATACAAAAACCAAATGTTTGCTTCTCTATGGTATTGTCCAAAATAATATAAGAGTGATAACAGTTTGAACTTAACACATGCCTAAGAAAATAATAAAGATGAAAAATATGATACAGACACTGTAGGTTGCACTGTTTTTGAGTGGAGCAATCCAATCATGTTTAAAATAGAATTTTTGACATAAATTTAATTGAAACTAGTTCCAAAACAATTGTAATGTCAGCAATGAGGATAAAGATGAAAAATACGACACAGAATTTGTAGTTTACAGTGACTTTGAAATAGTGCCTCACAATTATGTTTAGATTAAATATCCTGATGCAAAATTAATAAATCTAATTCTAAAATAATTGTACATTTAACAGTGATGTTCATTTTGTCTCAGAAATGCATCAACTGTATAAAGAGATCTCTCTCTTAGGTACTCTTTGAGAGTTTCTTTACATGTGGGCAATTGTTTATGGAGACATTTAATATGTGATGAGATATTAAGCATTTTAATGAAAGAGTAATAAATTCCTTTTTGAACCAAATTAAGACAGTTCAGTGGGCAGACAGTTTTTGAGTCTTGTGTTGTGGTCGTGATATTTGCTGTTGTCTTTATAGAGAGGAAAGTTATTACAGACAAATGTCAACAAGGGGGGACAAAAAATACTGTGAGGCAGTGATAAGGATCCCTATCATTCAAAAAAGGATGCCTAAGATAGACACCACTCATTATTCTAATTTTTTTTGCACTAAGAACTTTTTGCGAGACATTGGTTCCCCAAGAATATAACTGCATGTGACTTTTATGAATGAAAGTAGCCTAAGTAGGAAGCAGATGAAGAATGTTGACTAATTACATTTGCTGTCTATATAAGCACCGAGGAACTCTGTAGCCTCAACTCCTTGATTGATTTCTACACTTTTTATGTCAATTTCTTCAAGGTTTCTTTGTGGTGTATGGAACTTCATATAATGCGTATTGTCTATATTGAGTGAGAGACAGGACAGTGAGCAGTAATTTACAGTTGTTTGCCGATGATGCTGTGATGTAGAGGAAGGTGTCACTGTTGAGTGATTGTAGTAATGAATATACAAGATGACAGACAAAATTTTTACTTGGTGTGATGAATGGCAGCTTGCTCTAAACATACAAAAATGTAAGTTAATACAGATGAGTAGGTAAAAACAGTCCTGTAATGTTTGGATACAGCACTCATAGTGTGCAACTCGACACAGTCACTTCAATTAAATATATAGTCATAAGGTTGCAAAGTGGTATGATATGGAAAGAACAAATCAAGTTGATTGTAGGGAAAGTGAATGCTCAATTGCAGTCTACTGGGAGAATTTTGGGAAAGTGTAGCTTATCCATAAAGGAGACAGTGTACAGAACACTAGTGTGACCCATTCTTGAGTACAGTTTGAGTGTTTGGGATCCCCACCAAGTCAGATTGAAGAAAGACATTTAAGTAATTCAGAGGCAGGATGCTAGATTTGTTACTGGTAGATTCGATCAGCATCCGGAAGTATTACGGAGATGCTTCGTGAACTCAAGTGACAACCCCTGGAGGGAAGATGATGCCCTTTCTGAAAGGCAATGTTGTGCAAATTTACAGAACTGTTTTTGGCTGACTGCACAATGATTCAAGTGCTGCCAGTGTATATTCCACATAAGGACTATGAAGATAAGATGTGATACATTAGGTTTCATATGGAGGCTTTTAAACTGTTTTTTCCATCACTCTGTGTGAGTGGAATGTGAGAGGAAATGACTATTGGCAGTATATGGTAACATCTGCCATGCACCATATGGTGGTTTGTGGAGAATATACGTAAATGTACAGGGTGGAGCAGAGGAAATGCATGTTTTTCACTATTGAATGACTGGGTCACAGTTTGATAAATATAATAAAAACAAGTATTAAGTGATAGATTTTTTTAATGCTGTTTTGAAATATACATACTTTAATTAGGTTCAAAAAATAATGTCTTGGAGACAACGTCCTCCTTTCTGGATACAAATTTGGATCCTCTCCTGAAAGTTATGCATGGCCCTCTCCAACATTTCATTCAGCAAGGCTTCAATTTCCTGACAAATGGAATTCTTCAGGTCATTGATTGTGGGAGGCTTGTTCACGTAGACTTTTAATTTTAAATATCCCCACAAAAAGAAGTTGAATATCGACAAATCGAGTGAGCGTGGGGGCCAGTAAACATCACCATATCTCAAAATAAAATGTCCTGGGAACATTTGTCGAACCACTTCCATGGATGCTCTCGCTGTGTGAGCTGTGGCACCGTCCTGCTGAAACCATATTTCTCTCATGTTCTCTCGACGCCTTTCAAGTTCTGGACAAAGAAAGTTATTTAGCATTTTCACGCAGCGCGCTGATGTCACAGTAACTGCAGTTCCTTCCTCTTAAAAAAAAAAAAAAAAAAAAAAATAGGGTCCAGCAATCCCCATCTTTGAAATGCAACAGCACACTGTAACTTTTAAACTGTGGAGAGGTCTTTGGTGTAATTCATGTGGGTTCTCCGGCACCCAATACCGCCAATTTTGAACATTGACGTAACTGTCTACATGAAAATGTGCTTTATCGCTCATGAAGACTATAGCATCTGCATCTTCCGTAAACATTCCGTCCAGTACGTGACAAAACTCTCTGCGCTGCACAAAATCCCCTTCACTAAGCTGCTGGACGATCATTATCTTGTATGGGCGAAACTTAATATCATCATGGAAGATGCGGTGAAGCGAACAATGTGACATACCCAGCGCTACAGCCTGTTGTCTAGCTGATTGTTTTGTACTAGCAAGAACCGTCTTTCTCACTCGGTCTACATTTTCCAGAGTACGATCTGAACGGAGAAGACCAGGTTGTTTCTTTTTCGTCACAGATCCAGTACTTCTAAACACTGCAACCCATCAGAATACAGTATTTCGATCAGGCACTGCACCTTGACGTCCAATTCTAAAATTTTGACGGAAAAGACGTTGCACTGTGACTATGGAATCACTATTTCTAAAGTACTGCTCGATAACGAATACATGATGCTCTACGCTCCAACGCTCCGTAGCAACTGAAACTGCATTGTATGGACAGTCTGCCAACATTCATTCATTCAAGGTCAATACCCCCTCTCGTCGCCACGTACTAGCGGTTCAAAAAACATGCGTTTCCTCTGTTCCACCCTGTATATGTAGACAATCTGAAGAAAACCAGTTTTAACATTTCAGTGAAAACTTTGTTCACAGTTTTTTCGAGACTATTTTCTGACAATTTGTTAATGTAAATTGTGGTATCATCTTCAAAAAACGTAAATTTACTCTTTGTATAGGAACAAGTGGGAGGTCATTAAGAGCATCAGATCTAAAATAGGGCCTTGTGGCACACCACAACTTATGGTACCCCACTCAGATGAAGCATGTTCTCCGAGATAAGCCATTCAACACTGAAATCTGCTTTTAATCCTTCAGGTATAACTAGAGCCACCTGCTAAACCTTAATGCTCTGTCTTTTTCTAAAGAATTTGACAGTTTACACAATCTAAGGCTTCCAAGAGATCACAAAAAATACCTACTAGTGACAATTATTTTGTTAATGGCTTACAAAACTTGATTGTTAAAACAGAATATTGCTTGTTTGGTAGAAAGAGCAGCAAGAAACCCAAACCGACTTTCGTTAGTGAGTAGCACATCCCTGCAACCTGGAGTGTGTCCCCACTATAGCAGGCCATTAGTAATGTGGCTATTAATAGTGTATAGTACACTGTTATAAGGTACTGGCCAGTTAATACACCATTTAGTCTCCTCAGAAGGTGCAGTATGTGGGAGAGCTTGGAGCACACATACATTATTTGCTCATTCACTGATAGTTTGCTATAAATCATGAAATGCAGTAGTTTGACAGCCTCAATGATCTTGACATCTGACTTTTCTGAGGCTATATATCAGATGATGTGTTTTTTCTTTGTTCATTGTCATTTTATTTTTGACCAACCACACTCCAATGTTTTCAAACAACACATCTGTTGCTTGTAGAGCTATACAACTCTGGCCAATTACAAAAGATGTACTTAAAAGGTATCTTGTATGGAATATATAATTGACATTTACAAGCAAATAAAACTGTTACTTTTGAATGCATTATGGGAACAGTAGTGATCAATGTCTTATAAATATTTACTATTAAAAACAGTCTTGATCACGATTTATTTATCAAGGTGACCGGTTTCGACCACTACTGTGGTCTGAAGATGACCACAGTAGTGGTCGAAACTGGTCACCTTGATAAATAAATCGTGATCAAGACTGTTTTTAATAGTAAATAAATAAAATTGTAGTGACCTCAGCAGTCAACACATCGGTCATAAACAGTGAGTGTGTAATCCGTGTATCTTTCTTATGGAGTGAGTTTCTTGTACACAAGCTGTAAACATTGTTTACCTTTTGTGCTGCATAAAGGACTTACTGACCAACATTAACGACGGGCGTCTATGAATATCTGCGATGCTGTGTTTTTCTGCTAAAAGAAACTCGGTGATATCACTCTGTTTGCAGATGCTATTTTGAAAGCTACATATAGCACTGCCATCTACCAGTATTGCACGAAACTGTAGAGGCTGAAGCGCGAATATTGCATGATGTCCCATGACAAATTACACATATTTTCAACCAAAATTGGTGGAGGGAAAAAAAATGTGTTACGTTACTAGTTGAATGCTCCTCGTATTCCCAGTCAGTGTTGCAGGTGAAGCAGACACATGTCGTGTGGCACACACACAATACACAGAATGGCGGCACAGTGATTTGGCATAGATGGTACATCGGGTGTCAATTGAACACGATGGTGTCCCGGCTCTGAACTGTTATGGCTGTAGCAAACAGCGGTGCCCTTTCGTGTCGTGGCACGGGGTTCTGGTAATGTGGCAGTAGGCAGGGCCGCCCAGGAAGATGAATTGTGGATGGGCGGTAGCAAGGCTGCGTCAAGCGGCAGCGCACACCGGCGACACAACACAGAGCTAATGGACTGTCTGTCCACACCCCGGCTGTGAGATGGCATCAGGCTCGTCTGAGAACAGTCTATCAGGGGCGACGGCAGAATGCTGTCTGCAGAGGCCCTGGGCAGTCAACCACTGATCATGGCCTGGTGAAGGCAATGGTGGTGGCAACGTAGTTATGGTCCAAAGTAGGAGGCTGTATCACAAGAAATTGTGGCAACAACTGACACAGAACATGTGCCTTGTAAATGACGCCAAGTCTTAGGAACAGTGACCCTTTTGTTATAATAAACAGATACAGTCTGCATCAGAACTTTTTCTTTACCGGCAGCTGGTTTCAACCTGCATTGCCGATCATCTTTAGGTCTGGCGTTGCAAAGTGTGTTTTGCCAGTACGAGAAAAAGTACCATCACAGCTGTATCTTGAGAATGTCTTTATTCTATCACACAACTAGTTTCGGTGACACATAACCGCCGTCCTCACGCCCTGTTTAGCAAAGAGCAATAACACAAAGCCGATACTTGAAAACTAAACAACTATAAAAGAATGAACACACAAAACTACAGTTCTCTAATATATTAGTTGAAGTAACCTTAAGGTTATATTTCACACAAACACCCAACTGCAAGGAGAAAACTAAAATACCCGCTTCAAACAGCATATTCCTCCATAATAGGACTCTCCTAGAAATAAAACACAGAAACCCGAAAACACATTTAAATATCTACAACCCAACTGCTACAACTTCATTGTCTCAGGGTTGGGCACGGGTGACAACTTTTGTCAGTGTTGTGTAACACAGCTGCTGCGTAGACTGGAGGCAGTTGCAGGTAAACAAACAGCTGTAATCCACATGCTGCGTGCCTCGTCACCTACACGTCTGGGCTGGAGGTTTAAATGCAGCTGTTCGGTGCTGGCTTTTCAGAAGTTGCTGCTTTTCTGTGTCACCACAGAGATGTCTAGAACAGGATCAGTGACCACGGTCCATTTGTTGTCACGTAGCAGTGGCATGAACTGCAGAAATTGACTGGGGCACACGGAAGTGGCAGTAAGGAAGCAGCACCTTCTGCAGGGTTGTTTGGCAGTGGTCTACGCTCCATTCCCAGCACTCCACCCACGGCACTGAGCATGGCTGTGTTTTGTTCCCTGTCAATACACTAATTCTTATCAGTCACATAACACAGTACTCTTCCATTTTTGCTGATGAGTGCTCAGTGTTTATAGACATTACAGCGATCTTTGGCACTGAGAAAGGAGATTGTAAGGTTGCAGATACAATAATGCCACTAGGCTGTAAGGATGACCCAGGGACGATACCATTACCCAGGGCATATGAGGATGAATTATGAGCTCATGCTCATTGATATTTCGAAGAATATGAGACTGTATTATAATAACAATCATCTTGGTTCACACCCAGTTAAAACCTAACTGTGTGTTCCCATCTTAAACACAGGCAGGCTCATTGTATGCTCAGTTTCTCATGGTAAGGAGTAGAACCAGATGGAGCACAATATCCAAAAGTAATCAGGTGTTACAGCTGATCGATTCTTTAAGAACAGGAGGCATTGCCATAACAGAGGGTTGAAAGTGGAAATCAGAAATAACATCCTAAGGAAGATAATCGACAGTACAAGGAGCTCTCAGCTACTAACTTCGAGAGCAATGGCATTATTGGTTTGCTTCTCAGTGGTACAATATACAGGGTGTTTCTGTAAGAGCGTGCAAAAATTTAACAGGATATAGAGGATGCTCCACTGAACAGTATGAAGTAGGGAACCTGGACTCAGAGAAGTCAGCTTAAGGAGATAATAGGAATAAAATCTTATTACTGTCTACTTTTTTATATGCATTAGTTAACTGCAAATACCATCAATGACACAATGAACGTACCATTTGTACTATATTTTACAAAATGTGCTGAAATTGACGTCTATCAACCTCAATGCACAGATAACATTGGTGAACAAGATTCTGACGCATTTAGAATCATCACAGGTATCACAATTCTGACAACTAATTCCATCTCCGTATCCACTGGATCTCATATACGAGTGACTTTAGATATCTGTATAGGAAATAATCAAGGGGATTCAGGTCAGGTGACCTCACAGCCCATGGAATAGGACCTCCAATGACCAGGAAATACTGTACCAGTACTGCTCCATCATATTGTGCTGTACGTCTCTGAATAGCACTCAGTGATGAATGGGTCTGTTGTTGATTCAAAGCATGTTGTGTCATGGGACAATGTAAATATGATACAACAGAGCCACCTGATAGACAAGTAAACTAAACAAAACCTGCACGATGACTTCCTAGTAATCAGGCTCGTCGTCCTTATTTCCTTGCAGGAAATAAAGAATGTACATGTAAATAAATGGCACAGTGGGTGTAAACTTGTTTGCATGTAAGTTGTAAATAAGCTGCAAAACAGAAATTCTAGACAAAGCGGTAGACAAGTTTGCTTCCGTATCTCCTTATGCTGGCTTCTCCGACCCCAGGTTCCCTGTTTCAAACTGTTCAGCGGAGCATTCTACATGCCCTGTTACATTTTTGCATGCTCTTACAGAAACACCCTGTATATGCACTCTCTGGCACATCTCGCCATGCCAAAGTGACTGAATGAGATGTGTGGCCTGCACCACTTGCCACGGTATGTCAAATAAAAGGTATTACTAACTCAGATACCCATCTTGAGGCTACTGCCAGTGAGGAAAGACTATACCTATTCACCAAGCCTAGCCATCCACTACATTACTGAGATCCAGGCAAAGCTTCAGCAAGTTCTTACAAACGACAACAAAACAAGAATAGAAATGTTAAAAGCATAGTTACCAAATGATCCTCATTGGCCTCAACCATTTAATAATCTCCCTCCTTGTCACAACAAGAAATGGACATGGTGTTCTCTCTGTCCCCTACGCTCTCGTGTCGGAAGTTAAAGACACAGATCCCCGAACCCTGGGACTTGCAGTTGTCACTACCAACCACGTCTGTAGAGAAGGGCAAACCATGGAGCGCTTTCTCTGCTGACGGCTCTGTTCTGCATCCTGCACCGAGGAACATCTACTTCAGGTAGCTCCGCAAGGTCTAGAAGTTATTCGCTTTTAGTTAATCCATTGTGTACATTTTTTTTGTACGTACATCTGGACAGTTACTCGTTTTACATATTCTGTAATTTCTCTGTGTGTTTCATCTGCAGCTATTCTCCGCAAGACACTTCACACTGCATGGCAGAGGGTACTTTGGTACCACTATCTTTTCCCCTCCTTCCCACTTCCATTCTCACGTGGGAAAAATGACTGTCAGCAAACCTCGATATTAGCTCTAATTTCTTGGATTTTCTCGCTGTGGTCGTTACACTAGCTGGTTATTGAAGGAAGTAATTTGTTGTCCAACTCTTCCCTGGCCATATACTCTCGAAATTTCAATAAGAAATTCTCTTTGATGCACAACGTTTCTTTGTCTGCCAGTGGAGTCTGTTGAGCATATCCGTACAGTTCTCCCCCACAACCGTGCCGAGTTATACGGTCTTTATTAATCTTATCTATCTCATCTGTTAAACAAAACTGATAAGGGTCACAGATTGAAGAGCAAAATCCAACAATCGGTAAAACTGGTGTTTTGCATGGCACTTAGTGGGTTAAATACATCTCCTCAACACTCTTCCAATGCAACTCGGCCTGCCACCTTCATATCATGCAATCTGTTGTGTGCAGTCTTTCCACAGTAGGTCTCTCTTGATTTTCTGGGTTTCTTAGTCTATTCGTGCACAATATATTAAATCATGGTTGCCACACATTTCCCCAAGTGAAATTTCCTGATTTCCAAACAGTTTTAGCATTCTTTCCTGACAAATTTTGAGACTAATTGATTGATTAATTAAGAGGGTTCATGGAGCCAAAAGGTGAGATCATAAGTCCCGCGATTAAAAGTTACTCACAGAAGAAGTGGACAGATCCAGTCAGAGGAGTCAAACTATAAAACAAGGTAGTTAAAACACACACAGTAAAGGTGGTAAAGGTTAGACCAAATCTAAAAACTGGAAAAAAAGAATGATCTTTCCATGAGGGAGTAGTCATGGGTCCAAGACTGACAATTCGTGAAGAGAGGCCCCAACCACAACCACCCTGCCTCTGCTCCAAGAGTAAAGCAAAACCTTATATCTGGAAATAACCACTTTCACAGAAGAAACTGAGGACCAGTTCAACCATCCATGAATTGGCTCCTAAGATTAAAATTAAGGAAAACTATTCTTAGCATGAAGGGGACAATCTACCAGTATGTGGGATATCGCCAGTCTGGCTCTCCACAACCATACTGTGGTGGTGGTTTGTTACACAGGAGGACACAATGGGTGAGCCTGGTATGACTAATGTGTAGAGGGCATAAAGCAGTGGACCCCTTCTGAGAGGAGCCGAATGAAGAGCACCAAAGCGCAGCAGTCTCCTTGATTGTGTGGAGTGTATTATTGAGAGCATTAGCACACCAGATGTCATTCCACTTTCGAGCAAAGGGAGATTTGACATAGACCTGCGTATCCGCAGCTGGAGTCACAGTAGGGAATGGAGTGTATCAGCTTACCTAGCCAAACGTCGGCCCATTCATTCCCTGGGATACCCATATGACATGGGACTCCGAGAAAGACAAGTGGGCAAGTGGCATGGCCAAGGAAGGAGAGGAGGTCAGGAACAGCACAGACCAAAAGATGACGAGAGTAGTAGGCTGCTTAATGAGTCGGTACATATTAAAACACTGTGGAGGGAGGCCTGAATAACAAAATGGAGGGCCCTGGTAACGTCTAGCAGCTCTCCTGTGAACACTCTATATGATTCCAGCAATAAATGGTGTTCTAATCCAGTAGGAGAAGTGAAAGTGTATCTCGCTTTAACTATTGTCTTATAACCTTCAGTGTAGAAGGTGGTAATACGCTAGAACTGTGCAAGGATGGAATGTACAAGACGCCGATGCAACAGAGACCTTAGGACTCTGGAATAGGTCGGTCCTAATCTGCTATCTAGGCACCATCCAAGAGGGGGTGTGAGAGGAAATACAAGGGGTGCATTTATGTGAATGGAGATTGAGATCCTGACAGAGGCAATCCCACCCGTGGGTAGTGATCAGGAGGAAGATGTCCCTCACTTGCAAAGAGGGCAGGTTATACAGGATGGTCAGGGAATTTGCAAATGGCGAATGCGTAAGAAACCAGGAGTTGGCTTCATCGTAATTGTAGAGGGGGAATCCCGACTTCTGTGAGGAGACTGTTAATGGGACTAGTGCAAAAGGCACCAATAGCCAGGCACACCCCACAATGGTGAACAGGATCAAGTATGTTCAGAGTGGAAGGAGTCGCTGAGCCATAAATCTGACTTCCATAATCTAGTCTGGACAAGACCAAAGCACTGTAAAGATGGAGAAGAAGAGTAGTATGCTCTGCACCCCAAGATGTGTAGGCCAGGAGGAGGAGAGTATTAGGCTTCCACATGCATGTAGTCTTCCAGTGGAGAATATGGAGCAGCCACATCAGCTTAACATCTAGGAGCTGGTTGCCTAAATAAAGTTCAGGATCTGGGTGTACTATGAACTGATGACCAAAATGCTGGAAGCCATGGGAGACAGCCCACGCAGAGGTCCATCTCATGGCCCCTTGGAGCCGGCACTCAGCAGACGCTATCGAGTGGGAGCTGCACCAGATGCAATAATCGTCAACATACATCACTGGGGTAACCTGAGGGCCAACAGAGGTTACAAACCCATTGATGGCTATGAGGTAGAGTGCGACACTTAATACAGAACCCTGTACGATACCGTTCTCCTGAACCCGAGGGATTCTGAGTGAAGTCGAACCCAGAAGAGCTGGTGGGATAAAAAAGCACAAATAAAAATCAGGAGGGAGCCGCGAAAGCACCAGTCGTGGAGGGTAACTAAAATGCGATGGCGCCAAGCCATGTCATATGCCCTATGTAGTTCAAAGAAGATGGTCACAAGCCAGTCGGATTGCAGTTTCGAATCTGAGTAAATGGTCAGTTGGAGATAGTCCTTCCCAGAAAGCACACTGATAGGGGGACAAAAGGCCCCGAGATTTGAGTACCCAAAAAATCGGTAGCTGACTATCCTCTCAAGCAGTTTACAAAGTATGTTCGTCAGGATAATTGGGCAGTAGCTGTTGAGAGACGATGGGTTCTTCCCAGACTTAAGAATGAGGATAACTATACTGTCTCGCCACTGTGAGAGGAAGGCACCCCATGAGCCAAATGTGATTGAAGAACCTGAGTAGATATTGCGTCTGTGTAAAGTCCAAGTGTTGAATCATCTGGTTCTGGATAGAATCTCATGTGGAGAGGTAAGTGCCTGCATGAATTCCTATTTTTGAAGGGTTCAGCTGGGTGAGTGTTAAAACAGATGGTGTGTGTGTTCAGCTCTGTGTTTTTCTGCAAGGACAAATGGATCAGTAGAGCGAGCACCTTGGAGGATAAGACCCTGGACATTTGTATGTCACTGGTGCCATAGAAGGCTACAGAGCTTGGACCAAACCTGCGATGAAGAGCCATACACCCCCGGGGAGGAAACATAGTACTCCCAGCATTCCTTTTCCTCTGCTTAATACGGTAACGAGCCTTAGCACAGAGACGCTTATAAGTGAGGAGGTTGGTCTGTGAAGGGTGTCGTTTAAATCATTGCAGCACCTGTCAGTAGTCCTGGACAGTGACTGCTATGTCCTTGGTCCACCATGCTACTGGTCGATGATGAGGTGGACCTGTGGATAGGGGGACAGCAGTGCCAGCAGCATGAAAAATAGAGTCAGAAATACTCTGCACACCGCATCAATGAGTTTGAGAGAGAGGTGTCGAAGTGCACAGCAGATGCTTGTATAGGTCAATTGGCCCTGCGGAATGCCAAATGTGGAAGCTTGTCTGCATGGCAGTCACTGTCCTGGAGATCATCTTGGCGTGACCAATACTGGCAAGCCACGAGAGCAGGGGAGGAGATTGAGATCGAGAGCAGTAAAGGTTCCATGAGTGGACTTTGGTTTTATTTATTTATTTATTTTTTTTTTAAAGGGACCAAACTACAAAGGTCATCGGTCCCTTGTTAAAAACACAGAGCAGAGTGAAACTATCCACCAGGCAGGCGAAGCACTAAAAGAAAAATTCCGGGGGAAGAAAAGCCCCATAGTCCATTGTAAGACAACACGGAAAACAGAGCACAGCAACAAAAACAACATAGAGAACAAAGGCAGAAGGAATTAAAACTGCACAGCAGAGGACTGTGGCTGGCTGATCACGAAAATAATAGGATGAGCCAGCCACTCTGCAACACGTTAAAACCTCCAGCCTAAAAGTTTAGGGCGGAGTCGAATCACAACACAAAACCAATTAAAAGAGAGAGCTCAAAAGAGGGTGATGTTAAAAAAAAAAACTTAAATGGACCTATAAAAGCCGCGAATAAAACTTAAAACCTGATCTGCCATAGAGACATTGTCACCTAAAAGAGATGATAAAGCACCCTGGAGATTAAAAGTTCGCCTGAGGGTGGTTAAAAGAGGACAGTCCAACAATATATGGGCCACCGTCATAATCGCACCACAGCGACAATGAGGGGGGTCCTCTCGACGCAGCAGATGACCATGCGTCAGCAAAGAGTGACCAATGCGGAGCCTACAGAGAACCACAGAATCCCTGCGAGAGGCCCGCATGGAGGAACCCCACACGGTCGTGCCCTCCTTGACACGCCGCAGCTTGTTGGGTACAGACAGGGTGCGCCATTCGTCTGCCCACATCCCAAAGACCCGACGGCGTAACACCGATCGGAGATCAGTTGCCGGGAGGCCGATCTCCAACGGCAGTTTGCGGGTGGCTTCTTTAGCTAACTTGTCGGCGTGTTCGTTGCCCGCTATCCCAACGTGTCCCGGGGTCCATATGAACACCACTGAATGGCCACGTTGTTCAAGAGCATGAACGGACTCCTGGATGGCAACAACAATGGGATGGCGTGGGTAGCACTGGTCGAGAGCCTGGAGACTACTGAGAGAGTCACTGCAAATGACAAAAGACTCGCCAGTGCTGGTATGAACACGCTCAAGGGCACGAAAAATAGCTGTTAGCTCTGCGGTGTAAACACTGCAGCCGTCCGGCAAGGAGCGCTGGTCGACATAGTCCGCACGAGCGTAAGCGTACCCCACACGGCCATCAACCATCGAGCCATCGGTACAGATAACCTCCGAGTCACGGGATGCGTCGAGGAGAGCAAGAAATTGGCGGCACAAGACTGCAGGAGGAACTGAATACTTTTGCCATTGGGAGAGGTCCAGCTGAAGATGCGGCCGACGGATACACCAAGGTGGTGTATGTGGGCGGACCTGAAAAGCAGATGGAAGAGGCAAAGACTAGAGTTCACTAAGGAGTGACCGAACACGGATCCCAATTGCGTGGCCTGATCGCAGCCGCCGGAGTGGAAGATGGACTGCCGCATCGGCGAAAAGGAGACGGTAGTTAGGGTGACGGGGAGAACAACGGACGTGGGCAGCATAGTTGGCTAAGAGTTGTTGACGCCGAATGTGGAGCGGAGGAACCCCAGCCTCAGCAAGTAGGCTATTAAGAGGACTGGTGCGGAATGCTCCTGTCGAACCCCACAGTGGTGAATGGGGTCCAGCAGCTGCAACGCTGAGGGCGACGCTGAGCCATACGCCACACTCCCATAATCCAGTCGGGACAGCACAAGGGCTTTGTAGAGCTGCAGCAGCGTGTTACGGTCTGCACCCCAAGTTGTGTTGCTGAGGCAGCGGAGGGCATTCAGATGCTGCCAGCACCGACGCTTGAGCTCACGAATATGTGGAAGCCAAGTAAGCCGGGCATCGAACAGCAATCCCAGAAAACGGTAAGTGTCAACAACCCTGAGCTTAGCATCCTGAAGATAGAGCTCAGGGTGGGGATGGACAGTGCGACGCCGACAAAAGTGCATAACACAAGTCTTCGCAGGAGAAAACTGAAACCCATGGGCTAGGGCCCACGCCTGCGCCTTGCGTATGGCTCCCTGCAACTGACGTTCTGCAACACCAATGGTGGAGGAGCTGAAAAAGATGCAGAAATCGTCAGCATATAACGTGGGTGAGACAGACGACCCTACTGCTGCTGCAAGGCCATTAATGGCCACAAGGAAAAGGGGCACGCTCAATACAGAGCCCTGTGGAACGCCGTTCTCCTGGATATGAAGTGAACTATGGGATGTGCCAATTAAAACGCGGAATGTCCGAACAGATAAAAAATTCTGAATAAAAATGGGGAGAGAGCCCCGGAGACCCCACCCGTGCAACGTGGCGAGAATATGGTGCCGCCACGTCGTGTCATATGCTCTGGAGAGGTCGAAAAAGACGGAGATGAGGTGTTGGCGCCTGGAAAAAGCAGTGCGGATTGCAGACTCAAGGAAGACCAAAGTATCGGCGGTGGAACGGCCCTGACGGAAGCCACTCTGGCATGGAGCCAGAAGACCCCAAGACTCGAGCAGCCAACACAGCTGTCGACTCACCATGCGTTCCAGCAGATTGCACGGAGTATTTGTTAAGCTGATTGGCCGATAGCTATCCACAGTAAGCGGGTCCTTACCAGGCTTCAGCACCGGAATGATGGTACTTTCTCGCCACTGCGACGGAAAGACACCACCACCCCATAGGCGGTTGAAGATGGCAAGAACACATCGCTGACAGTCTGGGGACAGGTGTTTGAGCATCTGACTGTGGACGCCATCTGGCCCAGAGGCTGTATCGGGGCACTGTGCCAGGGCGCTCTGGAGTTCCCACAAACTAAATGGGGCGTTATACGCCTCAGGGTGGCGAGAAGCGAAAGAAAGCTGTTTGCCTTCCTCCCGGCGTTTGAGCGCGCGAAACGCAGGCGGGTAATTCCCCGACGCAGAGGCCCGAACATAGTGCTGTGCGAAATGCTCGGCGATTGCATCGCCATCGGTGGATACTGCCCCGTTGATGGTAAGCCCTGGGACACCTGTAGAGTACTGCAATCCAAAGATGCGCCGAATCTTCAGCCACACCTGGGAGGGGGAAGTACGGGAACCAATGTTGGAAACGTACCTCTCCCAACACTCCTGTTTCCGCCGTTTGATAAGCCTCCGTACCTGAGCACGGAGACGTTTGAATAAAATGAGGTTCTCCAAAGACGGGTGCCGCTTATGTCGCTGAAGAGCCCGCCGACATTCTTTAATGGCGTCAGCTACCTCTGGAGACCACCAAGGCACCTACTTTCGCCGGGGGCACCCTAACAAACGAGGAATGGTATGTTCCGCAGCGGAAACAATCGCTGCAGTCAGTGTCTCAACCGCAACATCGATGGTACCATGGGGGAGAGATTCAACAGTGGCAGCAGAGGAGAACGTGTCCCAGTTTGCCTTGCTAAATGCCCATCGAGGCGAGCGCGCAAGGGAGCGACGCTGTGGTAGTGAAAGGAAGATCGGAAAATGGTCACTACCACACAAGTCCTCGTGGACTCCCCAGTGGACCGATGGTACAAGCCCTGGGCTGCACAACGACAGATCTATGGCTGAGAACGTGCCATGCGCCACACTGAAATGTGTGGCAGCGACAGTGTTTAAGAGGCAGAGGTCGAGTTGGGAGATGAGATTCTTGACCTCCCTGCCTCGGCCAGTAACCTTCGTTCCACCCCACAGGGGATTGTGGGCGTTAAAATCGCCCAGGAGAAGAAAAGGCGTGGGGAGTTGGGCGACAAGTGCAGCCAAGTCGGTCAGGGAGACTGTACCACCTGGAGGGAGATAGACACTGCAGACGGTTATGTCCTGGGTAGTCCTTACACGGACAGCCACAGCTTCCAATGATGTTTGAAGGGGCACAGGAGCACTATATACAGAGGTAAGGACATACACGCAGGCTCCACCTGACACACAATTGTAAGTGCTACGGTTGCAGTAATAGCCCCTGTATCCACGAAGGACAGGGGTCCGCATTGCCGGGAACCAGGTTTCCTGGAGGGCAATGCAGAAAGCAGGTGTCAGGCTTAGAAGCTGTCGTAGCTCAGGGAGATGGCTAAAATAACCGCCACAATTCCATTGGAGGATTGTACAAAGCGTGTCCTGTAGGGGCATTCAGGCACTGAAAAGGCAAATTACTTGGCAGGGTCACATGCTGCCACCGACTGAGCGACGGACATCACTACGGCCATCGTTTCTGAGGAGACGGCGAGATCCAGGTCATCAGGGGACGCAAAGAGCTCGACCTCGTCCTCAGAGGCTGAGCTGACAGGGAGCGTTGGTGCGGGAACCACTGGGTCCTTATCCTTCTTGGAGAGCTTCCTCTTCTCTCTCTTGTCTTTGGGAGGAGGGTTGGCATGCTGGGAGGGCTTTCCTGACGCATTATCAGGAACAGACGAAGAGCGTGAAGCCCTTCGACCAGCAGCTGGGGGCTTCTTCAGCCACTGGCTAGTGTCTTGTGAGACACTGGGGAAGTCCTTGGAAGGGACTCCCCCAAGGGATCCCTTCCGAACAAGTGAGGCCGGAGGAGGCTGTTGCGTCTCCGGCTGAGCAGCCAGAGAGAGCTGTCGCTTCCCCGGCTGAGGAGCCGGAGAGGGCTGTCGCCGCTCCGGCTGAGGAGCCGGAGAGGGCTGTCGCCGCTCCGGCTGAGTGTTGGGGACTAACGTCCCCGGTTGCTTGGGGCGCACTGCTCCCAAACTCGGTGTTTTGGGAGCAGTGGAAGAGAGAGCGGCCTGTCCCAGCGGTGGGGCAGATGCTACTTGATTTCTCTGTGGGCCAACAGAGAAGGTAGTCTGTGCAGGAGCTGGTGGCGGCAGTGTGACGGTAGCATAACTCCTCAACAGAGGTGTAGGGGTGAGTCGTTCTAATTTCTTCTTTGCCTCTTGGTAACTTAAACGGTCCAAGGTCTTAATTTCTTGTATCTTCCGCTCTCGTTGATAGACTGCACAGTCTGGTGAGCAGGGAGAATGATGCCCCCCACAGTTAACGCAGGTGGGAGGCGGAGCACATGGAGCATTAGGATGTGGAGGTCGTCCACAATCACGACACGTGGGGCTGGCAGTGCACCTGGAGGACATGTGTCCGAATTTCCAGCACTGGAAGCATCGCATAGGGGGCGGGACATAGGGCTTGACATCGCACCGGTATATCATGACCTTGACTTTCTCAGGCAAGCAGTCGCCCTCAAAGGCCAGGATGAAAGCACCGGTAGCGACCCTATTATCCTTCGGCCCCCTAAAGACACGATGGACAAAGTGTACACCTCGTCGTGCCAGGTTCTCACGTAGCTCGTCATCAGACTGTAGCAGAAGATCTTTATGAAAAATAATCCCCTGGACCAAATTTAAGGACTTATGGGGAGTGACAGTAACGGGGATGTCACTGAGCTTCTCACAGGCGAGTAATGCCTGGGACTGCGCAGATGAAGCTGCTTGTATCAAAATGGCCCCGCTCCTCATTTTGGAAAGAGACGCCACTTCCCCAAACTTATCTTCGAGATTGTGCACGAAGAAAAGAGGCTTAGTCCCCAAAAACGAATCCCCATCAGTTCTGCTGCATACAAGGTATCGTGGCGAATACGGCTCCTGTCTGTCTGCAGCCCTACGTTCCTCCCATGGTGTGGCTAGGGGAGGGAACGACTTCGGGCTATATGTCACAGCGTTAAATTCCACCTTACCATGCTTAGAGACATTGGTGGTCGGGCGACCACCAGATTGAGATTTCACCCGCTTCATTGCGGGGCATCTGCCCCGATGCCACCCACTCCGACCAGGGGCTCTCCCCACAGGCGCCACCCAGCCACAGCAAAGGCCACCTGGCAGGATGGCCGTTGCCGGGAGTCCTGATGCCCCAGAGAGACGAGCATCTACTCCTTGGCTTACGTGGGGAGGAGTCAGCTCAGGCATCGGCAGTACGATCCCTGTGTTGTCAGGGGGCTACAACCTACAGGGTACATGACGACCCCACCACAACGGGCTGGCTACCGTGCTGGATTTTGGATGCCATGGGTAGTCCATAGTGATCGTGGGTGCTGGTGGTGACGCACTAAGGGCGGTACTTACACAATACATCAGGTGTCTATGCCCAAAATGAGGGATGGAGGATGCAGGTACGACGCCAAAACGATCAAGAGTGCCAAGGTCGTAGGGCACAGAGGACTGATGGTGCACCACGTAAGGTGTCCCTCCCCAAAAGGCTCGTACTTCTGTGGAATTTGGAAAAATGGAGGTCAAACCCGAATGGGGACCATCACATTAAGGCCAAAACGTTTGAGACTCCTTTTAGTCGCCTCTTACGACAGGCAGGAATACCGCGGGCCTATTCTTACCCCCGAACCCGCAGGGGGGGGCATGAGTGGACTGAAGTGGGTAGGAGAACCACCATTGGGCAGACACAAATCAAAGTCTGTATGTAGTAAGTTGATCAAATAGAAGACCCCTACTGAATGAAGTGGCACTCCCCTACAGGGGTTGGTGTGCATTGAAGTCCCCAAGGAGGAGACACGGGGGTGGGAGTTGCTGTAATAAGGTAGACAGTTCAACATAAGGATGTGGCCTACATGGAAGGAGATAGACATTGCAAAAGGTGATTGCCACAGTCATCTGCACTCTTAACTGCTACCGCTTCCCGGTTGATATGAAGGGGCATCCAGTCACTAATGACATCGGTGTGAACCAAAGTGCAGCCCATCCAGACACTATCCTGGGGCTGGCACAGTTCTGACACAACGCTCAATGACATGAAACTTTAGATAGTGGTCATCACGAAAGTGAGTTTCTTGAAGAGCAAGACAGAATGAAGAGTGGGAGGAAATAAGGTGGTGTATTTCCGGGAGGTGGCGATAATATCCACTGCAATTCTACAGGATTATTATGTGCACAGTCCAGATGAGAGTCCAGGTGAGACAAAGAGTCTGAGGGAAGGTCAAGTCACTTGGTTGGTGGTCTTCACAAATGAGGATGGGGTGACGTCTATAAAAACTGGGTCAGATTTGGGATGAGGTGGAGGGGTGAAGCCCTCCGGGAAGCCTCGTCTTTTGACTTGCGCTGCTGCTTCTTCTCCCTTGGAGGGAGGGAGGGAGGGAGGGAGGGAGGGAGGGAGGGAGGGAGCGACATTATCAGAAATGGAACAGATGGCAGTGATGTCAGGATCGGACAGAGAGTGAGTGGCTTTGGGGACCTCTGAGCATGGGTCTCTCTCCTCGAGCCCGAGGGTGCAAGTTTCCTGTCCTGAGAATGCCAGGGAAGGGTGTTCCGAGATGGAGCCCCATCCATAGCAAGAGCCAGAGAGAAGGACTTTTCCCCTGGTCGAGGAGGAGGAGGAGCGGTTTCTGTAGGGGAAGGGACAGGAGCCACCAAGGGCGAGGAAACAAAGGGGGCAAGATGGGGTAAGGTGGAGGGGTGAGGAGGGCAAGGTGTAGCTGAAGCACAGGTAGAGGATAGATTTACAGGGTGAAGTCTGTCAAATTTCTTCTGGGCTTCAAATTAGCCGAGACGGTCAAGGGCCTTTATTTCCTGAATTATTTTTTCCTACATGTGCACCGGACACACTGATGAGTGGGGAGAATGGAGACCAGAGCAGTTTACACAGTTAGGCGGTGAAGTGCAAGGGCTCCCAACATGAAGAGGGAGGCCACAGTCACCACAGATGAGAGTGGCATCACATCACAAGGACATGTGGCCAAACTTGAGGCAATTGAAGCAACACATGGGAGGTGGAATGTACGGTTTCAAATCAAGTCTGTACACCATTACCCTCTCCTTCTCAGGCCAGTATCCCCCTCAAATACCATGATGAAAGAGCCAGTGCCTACAAGATGGTCCTTAGGGCCTTTCTGGACATGCTGGATGAAATGAACACCATGTCGTTCCAGATTAGCCATAAGTTCATCATCGAACTCGAGGATAGGGTCTGTGACGAAGCAAGCTGGGTTCTTTTTACTTCCTAACTTCTTTTGTCATCTGACTCCTTAAATTCATTTTAACTAATTACCATTAACATACATGAGTATAATCTGCAGTTTCATAAAAGAGAAAGGTTGGCCCTCAGTTTTAAAGAATATAGCACCAGATCTAATTTTGTGCTTAGTTTTGCATATGTAATTTATTTCCTGATTTATTTTGACTATGCCTAGTTAATATCTTTCATTATAGGATGAAATCAGTAACTGTTCTGTGATGAATTCTATTGTTGACTTAGAAACAAATATAAATTCTGTACTAATTTTAAACATTTTGTAGACAAAACACTGGCATTCTTTAAGTATTTATTTGGCTCAACTCGAAAACATGTAAGCAGAGCCAACCCTTAATTAATTCCGAAGTAATTACCAGTTTTGTCAAAAGTATTGTTTGCATAACTATACCTGTTAATTTCATGAATTAAAACAGATAATACGATCTAACCCTTGTCGTAGAAGAAACTGTTAAAAAAAAAAACGGAATTTTTCTATGTATTAAGTTAATTGAATGAGTTATGTTTCAATTGTAATTTCTGTAACTTAAACATCAAACAATGTATAGTTTCAGTACCTATTATTGTAATGATATATAAAGGCCCAATTTTTGGTCACAGCCAAGTTTCAGACACTACAACAACAATGCATCAACTTAACCGCGAAATAAGTGTAACGAAAACAGGCGGTATTTTAAAACAATGACAGTGTCTATTCAATATGTACCGTATTATTCTGGAAGAACTGTGTGGTTAGGTTTTTACTGCTCATATATATTCAACAGTAAAGTATTGCAGCAGTATGCTGATGTTTGCCTGCAACCTATTAATGAGGCTTATCAAAATTTGCCTATAGTTAATTGCCCATATTAACTGTATAAATTGGGGGGTTGTGAACAGTGAAAGTAAAGAAATGTGAAACGCAACTGTGCACCTGTTGGCTACATCATTTACTGTAGTCAGTGTTGAACTTCCACTCCCATTTTTCAGCCAGCATTACAACACAGTACGTCGACCCCGAGGACCATCAACGAAGGAAAAAAGCAGGTAAACGTCACAGGTCCCTATGGAAAATTACATCCTGTGTCACATTGAGTGACTTGTGAGGAGCAATAGCCACAGTGTTCTCTCTTAAATGGTCGCAGGTACAGAGAGAGACTGGCCGACTGGCAGAAGTTGTCTTTATAAGGAGAGAACCAGAGCTCATCTTGCTTACTGATTCAACTTCAGCAAGTTTGTCCTCAATATGTTCCACAAAGAAAAGGGGGTTTGGTGGCGGCTAACGTCTCCCTGTCGGTCCTGGTACTGACCAGGAACCGTGGAAATGGTCTCGTCCCAATCCGACACGTCTGTCCCCCCTCCCTGGGTGTATCCAAGGAGATTAAGGCTGGAAAGGCAGAAACAGGAACTGAGACAGAAACATGCTAAGGAAGAGACATGGCCACAGTAGAGCAGCTAGAGAGTTTAACACATTTCATGTGCCAAATGTCCGCCACGGCCCACCCACTTCGAACAGGGGCTCACCTAGCGGGTGCCACCCAGCCACAGCAATGGCCACCTGGCAGGACGGTCATTGCCAGAAGCTCCGATGCCACAGAAAGATGGGCAACCACTCTTAGGCTTGCACAAGGCATTCACAGCACAGGTACTACCAGTATTATCCCTGTGGTATCAGGGGGCTCAGCCAGATGGATATGTAACAGCCCCACCATGTAGACTGGCTACTGAGTTTGTGACCTAGCAAGGTGGTGAAAGGGATTTGTCAGGGAGGGAGGGGAAGGGGGAAAAGGGGGAGGGGGAGGAATCCACGCCAAAGATGCTAGGGAGGGTGTTCTTCCCCATCTGATTCGCTGTAGAGATTTCAAATTTAGAGATGGAGGTCAAACGTCTGAGGGGGACCAAAAAAGAAAGGCCAAGAAGGAGGAAGAAAAGCAACCAACCAAAACAGCAAGACGAAGCAAAGTCATGAGAATAGCCAGACTGAGATAAAGAACACCAAGAGAAGGGATGGCAGGGGCAAAGGAAAAGGGAGGAGGGCAGGGAAGGGAATGGAAGAAGGACAGGGAAGGAGAACAAAGGGGAAGGGAAAGCAGCCCTGAAATGAATAAAGGCTGCAATGGTTCAGGGACCCATGCGCGCTACACACACACACCCATCAAAGAGCTTTTGGCCCCTTGAGGGAGACAAATTTTGAGATCTCAAGGGTAAGTAAAGATATGAGTTGACAAAAAAAAAAAAAATAATTTAAGGACTTGCGTATTTCTAAACATATGAGCAAAAGTCTTAAGTACTAACAATAACATCTTTTGCAATGAACTGTTTTTAGATGGAGAAAGCAAGTCAAATGTTATATATGTTTCATTAAGATCACAGATGTTACCTTATTTCAATAAAACAAAAATTCGGTGACAAAAATACGTATTTCATTGGAATCACAAGACAAATTTAAAATATCTTCACTGATTTCAGAAATAGCCTCACAAAAAAGTAGGCCTTGTGAAAGAAGTGTATAAGGCAGGGAAGAGTGGTGTAAACCAACACTACAGGTGGCTGCCAATAAAATGTTGGTTCTACTACGTTTGTTATTACCCATTGTGTCGTGTCTATTATTTTACAGGTATTGTGTAGTTTTTCTTTCACGAAATATATGAGTACATAGTGTACAAATTGCCAGTGACTGCCACTATTTTCTTCCTCTTATCAACCATACTTTCTAACATATAAACTACTTTCAAAATGCCAAAATGTACTAGAATAAATAAAATGTCTATAAAATGTCGCACTATACAACGTACTTGCGGTGAGACAGTTGCAATTCCCGAAATCCATGGCCTGTGGCCTCTGGCCTGCCGAGGAGTACCACAATCCTGAGTCCATGGAAAAACCACAAAAATCCGCCGCATTACACCACCCTGTAGGCAGATCGGTGAGATTCGATCCGATGGGCAGGGCCTGCACATTAGTGGGAAATTATGGGCTTCAGACTGGCAGCCCCAATCAATTAGAGATACCCATAGAAATGGCCTGCAGTTTTGGCCTGTCATGGAAGTCCACTGGTGTGGTCAGTTGTTTACATGTCACAAACACCAGTTGATGAAATGAGACTGCAGTGATCAATCCATGTAACAGATAACTTGCGCGAATACTCTGAGAACCAATACTGATGAGGATAGGTAGCATCGTAAAGATGACCACTGAGCTGGAGACAGGCAAATAGAAAAGACAATCATACTCAACTAAATTTCTGGCCATGGTCTTTGTCAGAAAATGAGAGCACAAACACATGCACACAATCATTCAGGCACAACTCATGCACACATGACTGTTGTCTCTATGCGGTGCATCTACTACATTCTCTGAGAATCAGAACCAAACACACCAGTCCTCATGCCTCCCTGTCTCTTGTTGGCAGCTGCTAGGCTAGCTGCAAGAAGTGGTGGCAGCACTGACTGCAAGCTGAGGAGAGTGGTAGGAAGGGGAGAAGCAGTAGGAATGAGGGAGTAGGGAAGCGGCGCACGTGCTTAGCTGCACCCAGCTAGTGACGATGCAGTACACCTCAGTAAACAAAGCATTTCATCTATTTTGACAAAAATGAGATTTTTCCAGTGTTTTCAAATTTCCCTGGTATTTCCTGATGTGTTTGAAATTCCCTGATTTCTGGAACCCGTGGCAACCCTGTTTTTAGTCATTCCAGTATATTTCTCAAATAGCTTATATATATTCCTTAATGCCCATGGCAAAGTAAATTATATCGTCCAGATACACCAGTCTTCAAACCCCTTGAGTTTCTGGGGTGATAGGCAAAGCGAACAGTCAGCTATTGTGTGTGCTGATTTAAGTGGTGATGATCACAACAGAACTCATAAGCTCTGGCCCTGTCTGCACACTTTTTAGACAGCAGCGCTCTTTGTAAGACCCTTGGGCTCATGCTTTCCCCTGCAATAATTTCACAGAACTGTGAACCGATTCTCTCCTCCTCTTACATGGTATAGAACCTGATACAGCTTCCAACAGACAGTGTGCATTCCTAGTCAGTCCCTGGCATTACATACTGGCTGTAGCACATAATGGACCTTCCATATTTAACAGCTTAACATAAATATTTCATTTTCCTGTAGGAGCACAATTTTTTTCCCCTTAATGTGATGTAATGGGCGGGTTTCCCTGGAGGCAGGTTTAGCGCATCTACCTCACCCTCTAGTCCATTTCCTTCTGCAATGAGGGGGATTGACAAATCTGATTCAGTTACATTTACCTAAAACCTTATTTCTCAACATAAGTCTGTCTCCAGATCAATACACCTTGCCCCACATTTCTCCAATTTTTAATCCCTATAAAAATTACGATTTTTCAAGGTCTGCAAAATATGAGTTTGTTTCTGACAGAATGTCTTCACTGGACATGAATTTATTCTTGTTAAGCCAGTATTCCAAATTTACAAAAAGAAAGACATTGCTCAAAGCCAAATCTGAAGGAGAGTCTCGGTGAGGTAACAGTTCTTAGTGCTATTCCGTAAGTTTTGCCATGACAATAGCAATGACAGTTCTGTGGGCAGGCACATTGTCCTGGTTACAGAGAAACTTTTTCTTGACCATATGAAATCATTCCTTTTTAATTTCCTGTGAAATTGATACAGTAACACAGTATAATGAGTGTGTGATTGTTTTACACTTCGCCAAGTAGCCTGTAAATATCACATTTTAGGAATCCTGAAAGACAATTGCTTTGACTTTTCTCACTAACGAATTGGTTTCCCCTTTCTTTGGAGGCTTTTTGCTGGAGGAACACCACTACCTGGATTGTTACTTTGTCTCAGTTTGAAGTCAATCAAGTCACATTTTATAAGGCAACACATAATGCAGCAAAAACTACTGTGAATTCTCATGATGCCACTTATTTTCAGCAGAGAGTATTTTGTGACATCCATCACACTGACACTTTCCTCATACCCAAATGTTTATGCAAAATATCACTTAAAATATCATTTACCTGCACACTTGAGATGTTTATGGTCTTGGCTGTCTCCAAGATTTTCACTCTAAGTCCTCATCACAATACTGCATATTGTATTAATAATTTCTTCTGTTGTAACTTTTCTCCAAGCAACATGCAACTACAGTTTTTAGACACTCAACAATGCTCTAAGAAACAAATTTCTGTGCTTACACACAAGACAGATATAAGACTTCAGTGACAATAAGAAACATGATTCAAGTGCAATTTCTCCTTTGAGTTATGAACTTTTCAATTTTAGCCCTCGTACTTCCAAACTGGCTAATAGGATTCCACATGATAGCCTTACTTCCTCCTCACCAAAACTGTCAATGACAACAAAGCCTGAATTTCCTTCTAGGCCACAGAATTTTGTCCTGCCCAGTTCCTCATTCTCTGGCAGGGGCTCTACTGCATGTGAATTTCCTGGCAGTTCAGTGCCAACACCATTCCCTGTGGAATCTTATCAGGAGAATTGAACTTGACAGATCATACATAGGGTTTACCTAGCTTCCCAAGGCCTTTGGAAACTGCTCGTCTTGCAGCAGTTTGTTCATCTTGGTTGTGGCACCTGGATGAAACTGTTGTCTGTCCAATGAAATGAAACACAGCTTTTAGTCAACTATGGCTTAATGTGATACTAGGAAATCTATTCCAAGAATGACTTCATAGACACTACACAGACGAAGACGTTCTTCCACCCACATCTGGAAGCTGTCTACCAATATGGAGCCCAGCACACTCGTTTTACTACCACCCACTCCACATTTATCACACTGTGGCAGCCTCATAGTCCCAGACCATAGAAACCCACTTTTGGCTATGGATACCTATGATCCTGCATTCAATAAAAAATTGCACTCACTGCCCTTTAGTTCACCTGTCACATAGAGTTCCTCTTTGCACTGTTCCATGATGGTTGTACTCACAAGAATAGCTGGTCAGTATTCTGAGTGCCTGTTCCCATCTAATGACCTTATGTCTACAACCACTTTCACTCTGTCCACGTAAACGCTATCCTGCACATTCTTGTTTGGTATGACCTTATTTCCCACACCTATTGCAACAGGAATGTTACGTTACCTCTTCATCAATCCTGTTTGCCCACATCAGTAGCATGTCATTACAGTGTGGAAAACAACCCACCTCTTCCTTGGCCACATAACATTATTAATTTCTGTCAAAGTATGGTGGTCAATACAACGTTTTGTATTGTGCTCTGTCATTCAGACCTTAGTTCAGGTGAGCCACATGTTGGTAGCCCACTCAGAGATGCAGAGCATGTTGCTCTGCGTCATACATAATGGCGTCTTTTGCACTTCCATCATTCGTGAGCTCGTAGGTCTTAGCATTTATGCTTCTTATGTGACCCACAAACTTCTCTAGGTTACCATTGCTCTTCTGTGTGATACTATTCAACTGTTACCAGTAATACCAACTTGTATTCTTACATTCCAACTAGTCATCCTGTTATATTTCAACGGTGTCTACGTCAATTTCTCATGGTATCTGACATATGTGCCTCGCCTACCAATTTATGGAAAGTTATTCTTTAAGCTGTTCCTCAATCTGTTTTCCCAAAGCTGAGGCAGCTGCTGCTTTTTCCGGATTACTGAAAAATACTGTAGCGTCTTTCCAATCTTTCTAGAAATGGGCTATCCAGGATGATGCTACCACATTCCAAGACTTACGAAGCACATCTCGCCAGAACATCCCGTTCTCTCTTTCTCTCTCGGCTCCAGTAGCTCATTTTGGAAAGCTAAACTATGCATACACAGCAGTACTACTTCACTACGCAAATGCTGGACTATGCCCCGGGTACTACCCCGCCCTGCTGCAGCACCTGCCTGCATTCTTAATACAATTATTTACACTGTAGCTAAGGGCCAAGACAATACAATGCATCAACACATGCTCTATGTTACTTGCCGTAAAGCTACAAATGCTATTACTGACGATATCAGCATATGTTCTGGACTTGACATATGATGGCATTTCTAACACTGTAGTGGCCCAGGCTGCTGCAGAGTTTAGCCAGAATGCCGATAACGTTTGGCCAGACGTGCAGTGATGGGTTCACACATTGCTGTGCTGGAAGAGCACAGCAGCTGCATATCAGAACAGCAAGGCAGTGGCACAGAGAGAATTACCGAAAGATTTGCATGTACCAGAAGGCACAGTTACACATAGCCGGCTCTCATATGCAGATATAGACAATTGCAAGACGGTAGCATGGCAGCACCCCACCCTGAGGCTCAGCTCTTCGTGCTGGAAATGCCCCAATAGACGAGCTCCTACGACGCTTCTTAGGCCAAGACAGGCTTATATATGGGTTGCCTGCTGGTCTCATCACTGATACAGTTTGATATGGTTGACGTTGCTACAGCTTGGCTCCATTCGGTGGAGTGTGTGTGTAAGAAGTGAGGTGTCAGATAAGAGTAGAGGTCTTCCACTTAATCTTTGCCTCTCTCCCACCCTCCTCCTCTCCTCGTCAGGTGGGCCCTCTCATCCTAAGGGTTGAATGACCTGCCCCTTCCTTTTAAAACTTGTCCAGCCTATTCCTCTCTCGTCCCTGAGAAACAAAAGACTAATTCCAAAAGCTAGGAAATATGTGACTGTTGGCAGTACTAAATATTTAACATTCTGAAGCTAAGTCATGGCAAATAATGTTGTCTCATAATTTAAAATTTTTCCAAACTGGATTTTCCTTTGCAAGAACAAAATTATTATAAATTCTAGGCACAAAAGTTTATTAATTTAAATTACAAAATCTTTCTATTTATCATTGTACAAAAAGTGTATAAAAGTAGCAGTTTATATTCAATACTATGTACACTGTTTGTTAACAGACAATGGAAGCAAGAGGAAACAATTTTAATGCAGTTTCTTACTAAACTTTCTTGGTTTTAGCTAATCACTGCATGCCTTTAGTCAATTTACCAAGAATCAGCACTATCACTGAATGTTAACCACAGTGCTTCGTGTCACCGTACAATGCCGCCTCATATCTGAATTTCCCCTATCTTGAAAGAATATGCTAGCACACAGCTATTATATATTTCTGTTTAACAAAACAGTATAAGACTCTTTGCAGACACACACCACACATTTACATCTTGTATTTTTGTTAGACGTCACCAGTGCAAAACATAGGACTGATGTGGTGTTGCTATAGTAAAAAATTATTACCACTTGGAACCCCACATTCACATATGAACTATAGCTTGCCATATGGTAAATTCCAAGTGATCATAGCTCACAGAACATAAGCAGCAACACTTCTGAAGACAATGGTGTGCGAAGAGTGGGCACACCTTCCTCATACGGAGAGAAATACTGGCATTTCACATGTGTGCTGTAAATAGAAAAGAAAAAAAAGATAAGTACTGCAGATGTGTGAAGACCAGAAACAAACAAACATCTATATTATACTGCCAAATAGATCAAATATATCTAACTGCTTTTGTAGACTGGATTTCCCATTTACTCTTACAGGTGAAACATCTTTTGGCATGTTAAAATACCTGAAATTTGCTTCCACTTAAGTGAACAAGTACAAGAGGCTCATTACAAAGTGAACAATGCATTTTCATAACCTTATTCGGTATCAGGTTACAGGCATTTTTCCTTCACAAGCTGACAATCGTGGTAAAATATTTTTCTTCTCTTTCCCCTACAGACTAGCAGTTCTCGAGAGAGAATTCAGTTATATAGTTGCCTGTTTAGAAGAAACTCTATCACTTGTTTATTGCTCTCTGAAGTGTTTGAAATAAAATCAATAAAATCAGTGGAATTAGTCTCTACATAGATTGCGCAAGTGGCGAGGGGGGGGGGGGGGGGGGTGTACACTGAAAGTCATCTAATAAAATATAATTAGAACATTATTACTGTCATTATTAGTCAGTATCATTACAGAGTGTACAAAGACTTACTAGTGAATTTACGAACTATTAACTTAATTTTGTGTTATGTCACTGTCATATCCCACACAACAGGAAACAATCTTCTCTTGTATGAAACACCCTCCCTTACGCAACAAACAAGGGATTGTAGGACAGGAATGCAAAATGCAAATTTAAGAAAACAACAGACACAAAATCATTTATGCTGTCAACTTTAATGAAGATTGTACTTTTTAGATAAAGGAAATAATGAAATAACAGAGTCATAGTTCCCAAAATAAGTTACTGGTAAAACACTGATTGTTTTTACAACTTTTTACTTTTACTTCCTTTAAAGAACTTTGCTTCTGTGTCCACAAATTTATGTCAACATCCAAATTATTTTGTCACAGGAAGAGATGTACAAGGTTGGGTAAGTTCCTGTGCAGTTACAATTTATCTTTCTTAGTGAGATAATTTCTAAGTGATAATGACTGGAGTGCAGGGGCATTGTTAGGTGGTAAAACCCATGTGTTTCCTTCTTGTTTTTCTGAAAGTTCTGCTGTCAACGACTCTTGGGCGGTGGACGGCATTCATAAATGCTCTCAGTTACAGTACAGCTCAATAGAATGAAAAATTGGCTAATAATAAATGCATAATGAAAATAGAGTTCTAAAATCATGCCTTTCCCCTCTCCCAGTTTTTGCTTGTGCAGAATGGTAGCACCCCTGAAGATTTTCTTGATATCTATTCCAGTGCCTATCATATTGTCATAGCCAAAAATCTACGTTTCAATGGATTTTGACAGTCATTTGCATGCACTTGCTTCTGCAATCAGACCATTTACTGTACACCAAACATTCCTTATACATAGGCAACTGGGTTGTAAAAACAGCATACAAAAAAGCCAGATACATGTCACAATCTAAATCACAATGTAATGAACAATCCCTTGTCATAAACCAACTTTGAAGGAAATGCTAATCATTTCCTGCATATCTGACAATGTGATTTGATGAATGTTTTAAGTGCTTTCTTCGCTTGAAAGTGAAATGATTGCTGCAGTGATGTCAGCTACATGTTGGTGCATCCCCCAAAAATCACTTTTCACTACTGTAGTGTTTATATCTCATTTAGTAGATGACAAATGTGCAGTACTTCTCATCACTACACCACTTCTGGTGGAGATGCCAGTACAAGAAATACACAATTTGAATTGCTGATCATCCTACTGACATTGTGGATTCCGGTAACTTGTTGACACATATATAACCAATGAATTACATAAAACATAAAACCCATTTTATTTTTGTGAATTGTCAACATACTGAACTAGATATTTGGCAACTCTTGTTACATGGCTGATATTCTTAACTATGGTATCAATAGCAATATTGAAGGAAATTTTTATTTATTTTTTTAATATGGAATGGTATACCCTTAGTGTCATCTGAAAACTCAAAAAGATGAATGAATTCAGTGACATAGCATGTGTTAAAGATGGGTGTTCAAACTTTCCACAAAATTGTGTGAGAACTGTTGTAATCTGAGACACAAGGTGGCCAAAATCTGAATTCGTGTTGCAAATACAGCCAAATGGAGCTCTTTGCCTACAATTACACTCTGCAAACCATTGTAAGGTGCACGGCAGACAGTACTCCCCATTGTACCACTTATTACGGCTTCTTCTCATTCCATTCATATATGGAGTGTAGGAAGAATTACTGACTGAATGTCTCTGTACATGCAGTAATTATTCTAATCTTATCCTAACAATCCCTGTGCCAGCAATACGTAGGGGATTGTAGTATAGTCCTACAGCTGTCATTTAAAATCAGTTCTTGAAACTTCGTTAATAGACTTTCTCAAGATAGTTTACATCTGTCTTCAAGAGTCTTCCATTTCAGTTCCTTCAGTACCTCCCATGGAACAATCAAACCTGTGACTATTCATGCAGCCCTTCTTTGTATATGTTCAATATCCCATTAGTCCTATTTCGTACACAAGTGATTTGTAAACAATCTCTTTTGTAAACTGATCACAATTCTCCAGCATTCTACAAATAAACCGAAGTCTACCAACTGCTTTACCTGCAACTGATCCTATGTGATCATTCCATTTCATATCCCTCTAAAGTATATGGTATGAGTTGGCGGATTCCAATGGTGACTTATTGATATTATAATCAAAAGATACTACTTTTTTTCATTTTGTGAAGTCCAAAATTTTACATTTCTGAACATTTAAAGCAAGTTTGCCAATCTTTGCACCACTCTGAAATCTTATCTAGCATTTTCTAAGAGCACGTGGTACATTTTACAGGATTTCTTAAGTAAATTGTGTGAAGCACAACTGATAGTTTGGGAAAGCATCATTTCATATTGAAGGAAGTTCATTATTTTGGGCTGTGTTATCAACCAGGATGATGTACAAGTAAACCCTTGGTTCAGGCGAACTGTTTGGTAATTTCCTATTCTTACTACAGAAAAAGAGCTATAGTCCTATTCAGGTTTGACTAATTATTACAGGAATTTGTGCCTAAGTTTGTGGAAGTAGCAAGATCTCTTACATATCTGATAAAGAAGGGAATCCAAATTCAATAGACTCTGTATTCCAAAGACACCTTTCTGTGATTAAAAGATCTGTGAGCCTGTGGACCCATAGTTTGTTTCCCAGATTATGAAAAACAATATTATCTTACAAGTCCAGCAACCACAACTTAAGGTGTGTGTTAAAGACAGGAAATAGACGGAGCAGGGCACATGATAACCTGCATTTCCAGGCAACTAAGTAAAGCACAAAAGTATTCCAACACACAAAACGTAATGCTTAGCCCGATTTATGATATCCCATACTTTCGTTGTTACTTATATGGTACATGCTTCTAAGTTATAATGGACCACACAGCATTAAAATGGCTGATGGGTCTTATAGATCTGTCGAACCATTTGACCCAACTGACATTACGGCTAGTGAGTTTGGTTTTGAAGTAATATACCACTCCAGGAAAATGCATGGTAATGCACATAACTGAATTGTAAGGTATGCCCAGTGGGACGTGTCAGCGTTTCTGCAGATGAGTGGCGAGTGTGTTCACAACTCGAGCTCTGTTTTATGATAATGATGGGAGTATCACATAAGCAAAAAAAGTGCAGATGATCAAAGTCATGCTGGCGAGTTTCCGTGATGAAGTGTCAAGGCAGGCCCATGACTCCATCTCAGCAGGGCACAGAGGTTGCAGAACTACTGAAAGACACACTGCAAAACATTATTGGTTGGAAACATGAAAGCAGAACATGGAGCAATACATGAAGAAAATGAGTGCCCTGTGTGCAAAGGGCAGAGCTTAATCATCAGTGAATTTCATTGCAAAGATTACCAGAGGCCAACAAATTATTGGTACGGATATTCTTGCTGCATTGATATTCATGGACCATTTGCAGACACATCTGTGTGGAATCTGTAGCTCTGACTGTAACTTCTTATTTTTCATGCTGTTTATCTATGACTGCCATGTCGAATCTGCAAGTGGACACTGTACCTCAGGCAATGGTTAACTACTGGGTTCTGAAGTTTGGGACACTGGATACCGAGATAACTGTTCACAGTACTAATTTCACGTCCAAGCCGACAAAACAGTTGTGTCAACTTTTACAGATTTGAAAGCTGCAGAAGAGTGCATCACGTCAGCACGCGAATGGGAGGACAGAACAGGCTGAACTACGGCGAAAACATTAAGTAACTAACAAACCCAGGAATGCTTTGCAATCACTAAATGTATGAGAATTGTATATATGTTCTAATCTTCTTTTCCCCCTTCTTTCTGTCCACATCCCCCCCCCCTCTCTCTCTCCACCTCCTCCTTCACCCGCTCCACGCCGATTTATTCCCCTCAACCTCTGTCCATCTCCTTATCTCCTTTTCTCCCCCCTCTTTGACTTTGATTGAGCCTTGTTACTGCCAATGAAACCTGGATTGGGAATTGAAGTAGCTTAAAATGAAAGCGTAAATCGGTTGGGATTATTGGTATGCGAGGTACGAGACCTTTCCTGCTCCTGAATCTGTGAGGATAGTAGCTTTAATAACAATATTTCGCATAGATTTAATCTGCAAATGGGTAGAATTACAGTTGATTTAGATTCCATAGTGGTATTCTAATCACAAGAAGGTTAGCTATAAATTAAAATTTCCTGTTTTCTGTGAAAACTGCCCGTGTGGAAGAAAACAAAACAGCACATAGTTGTGTATACAATTTTTGTTTACAATTATATATAAGGAGAAAGTAAGTTTGTGTGTGTGTGTGTGTGTGTGTGTGTGTGTGTGTGTTGACAAAAGCATTGTTGGGTGAAAGCTTATTTGTGGCAGTCTTTTTGTTGTGCCTACCTGCGACTCAATATCTCTGCTACGTGGGGAGTAGCAACTATCCTTTTCATAAAATTATTATATATTTTCACAGCAAGAATTCTCTTTCTCACAGTTGGTTTTGACACAAAATCTGAACATTATTGTATTAAAAAAAAAGTACGGGACAGGACTTGCACCTATGTTTCTACAGGAATACGAGCCATGAGACAAGAGGTTAGAAGCAGGGGGGGGGGGGGGGGGGGGAGCGGGGGGGGGGGGGATGGATGAGGATATTGTGTAGGTTTGGTGGGTGGCGGAATACCACTGCAGGAGGGGTGGAAAGGCTCAATGAGAGGTTGTTCCAGTGCCGGGTGGTACCGAGTCACGAGAGGAACGCTCCTCTGTGGCCAGACAGTGGGACTTTGCGAGTGGTAGGTGACTGGAGAGGTAAGGCACAGGAGATCTGTTTCGTGTGGTCATCTCTGAGGTGGGAGTCAACATCGAGGAAGGTGGCTTGTTGGGTTGAGAAGGACCAGGTGAAGCAAATGGAGAGAAGAGGTTCAGGTTCTGGAGGAAAGTGTTGTGTACGACTTCATACATAAAAGCGAGGACAGGTGTGGCAACTGTCATTGTAGGAAAGCTGGACAGAAGCAGAAATGATCGTCGAACAAGTTAATACAACAAACAGAAGATTTAGTTAACTTGAATTTCTCCAAACATACAAAGACTCATTATAAATGATGAAACAAGAATAACTCCTGCGAATAAAATAGCAACTAGGATTACACACGAAGAGCAAAAGGCAAAAATGATGATAGTCAATTTTTTTCCATTTACAGGTTAGGACAGGGATTTGTAGCTCAAATACGGCCGAATTTGTAGTGGGGGTGTACACAGCAAAAATGCTGGCAGTTAATAAGTTATTTGCCATTTCATTTTTGTTGTGCACAGTAAAACTGATGAATGTCACCTGTGTTCACGGCACATACGATGAGAGTCATTTCATAAGGTTGGCAAAACCTGCTTGATCAGGAGTTCAACGTGCTGTCTTCTTTCTTTTTTTTACTTTGTGTTTGTGGTTAGAAAGTTGGCAAAAATTATAGCTTGTGTTCTTGGTAGTAGTTTCTGTGAAAATAAGTGAGTCAAGTGAGGATGAAGATTGTGAAAATGTCAGTAAACCTAGCACAAAGAAGAGAAAATCCCACGGAAGGGTAAGAGATGTGATGAAAAAACTTAAAGTATGTACTCATGAAACTGGGCCCGATTGCAGATGTAAAAGACTACAGTGTTTTGACAGAGTTTGTGAAGGTGAAAGAAAGAGATTAATTTCTGATTTTAATAGTTTAGAATCTAATGATGCTCAGTCCACATACTTGGCTGGGCTTATCAACTTTTGTGACGTCAAAAATCGCAGACCAAGAAAGCCTGAAAATGAATCACATTTTAATGATACGAGCTACACCTACAAAGTAACTATAAAGGATGGTGATAATTTTATTGACACCCCTGTGTGTTATAAAGCATTTTTGTCTATTTTTCGTGTAACTGGGAGAAGGGTTCAAACTATTCAAACGAGTCTGAAAGAAACAAGTGAACCCCCAACACACAAGAGAAGAAAGTATGACTACAAACATTGTAGGACCTCAGAAGAAGTTAAGCGAAGTGTCATTGTTCACATTGCATCGTTTACGGGACGTACACATTATATTTTTGATAAAACTAAAAAAACATACTTGCCAACCACTTTAAATTTGAAAACAATGTACACATTGTACAAGACAGGTAGGCCTAGTGGTAAGATTGTGTCCTATAAATATTATAGATAGATATTCGTATCTAAGTTTAACATAGCTTTCAGATATCCCAGAAGCGACACCTGCAGCGCACGTGACAGGTACCAAGCAGAAATGAAAGCTCTAAACCTCAGGCTGGAACAGACTAATGATGACAAGGAAAAAACAAATATTTTAAGCAGCATTAAGACAAAACAATGTGTAGTTACACTTGAGGAAAGCTAACATGTTTTATGACACAAAGAGAAAAATGTAGGAAAATTTCAAGGAAAAGGGAGGATACTGAGGCACTTACCATTGATTTTCAAAAAAATTTAAGCTTACCTAATTTGACCACAAATGACATTTACTACTGCTGTCAATTGTCATTGTATTTGTTCAATGTCCACAGCCTATCTACGGGAAATTCAACTATTTTTGCTTACCCAGAAACAGGAGGTGGTAAAGGTGCAGATGAAGTAGTATCGACGTTGCATTATTATATCTTCACCATGTTACAGTCCAATGTCAAAAACTTGCACATATTTTGCGATTCTTGTAGTGGCAAGAACAAGAACTACACCATGTTTCGCTTCTGTCATTATGTGGTACAAATCCTAAGAAAACTAGACTGCATACCAATCATTTTCCCTATTCGCGGCCACTCTTACCTAGAATGCGATAGAGATATGGCCCTGATAAACGGCAAATTTCCCGCAGAGATACCAGAACATTAGGTAAATGAAATAAAGAATGCCAGAGTGAAGCCTTCGCCTTCCACTGTGATTGAAGCTGACCAAAACCTATTTAGAAAATGGACTGCTTTTTTTGGAAAATCACTATCACAAGAAATGCCCATTTGCTACACGACCAATTCGTGAAATAAAATTTTCAAAAGACCATTGTAGGTTAGTTGAACACAGACCATCTTACACTGGGTACTTTCTTATGTCACCGATCCTAACACAGCACCATCTTAACAAGCTTTCAAGAGAGACAGAAGACCCTGGTGATAATACGTCCTCTTTACCACCAATTTCATGTGAAGGTAAGAGAAAATGACTCAACACTTTACCATTGTTTTCACATATCAATAATCTATAGACCTATAATGAGTTATAGAATAATACCTCATAACAATAGTGTAACTTTGAAAGTAATGAAAACTTATCAGTACATGAAATATTTTTCCCATTATTGCAACAGATATTTAGTTAGGTTATTAGTTAAATTCGTAATACGCTATGTAAGTAGGTAGGTTACTATTTTATGACAAAAACCACCTGCAGGTTCCCTTGTTTTAGCCAAAAAGTTTATTTCCAGATTTGATTAAACTAAAACCTTGAAAGTACCAAGACCTGCAGGCACCTGAAGCAGTTTTGCAGTCCATCTGCTCAAAAGTACTTTGAAGAACTTCCTCATTGACAAAACAGAAGTTGTAAGTAACAGTATTAAAATAAGATATATATGGGCCTAATGTGTTAAAATCTAGAATGTTATAAATCTTATAAAATGAACAGTAAACAGAATCTGTTTGCAGGTTACAAACCATGTTTTTTGTGTACCTATTTAAGTTCTTAATTAATAAAGTACCTTAAAATTGAAAATGTGTTTATTGTATTACATTTATTACCTAAACAAATAGATACAGAACAATAAAAATGTTGTTGTGATAATTATATGGTGAACGTTTATGATATACGAGAGACTAAAGCAGAAAATTCGTCGTCCTGAAAAGTTACAAAAAAGTGACTATCATCATTTTTGCCTTGTGCTCTTCACATGCTGTCATAAGCACGAACAAAGGGGTTGTAGCGTAGAGGCAGCAAGTGCAAGAGGGCTGCCGCTGGCCATCCTGTACTGTGGTGGCAGAGGACGCTCGTAGTCCAGAGTTGCTGGATGTGGGGCACACAACACTGGGTCCACCAGACTCCGGGCAACTGCTATAGACATCAGATGGAAACTTGTCATTCTGTTACCAACCGTTTAACACCAGTGGGGTGGTATCAATAGGTGATACCACAGACTATGGCCAGGGTGCCCTCACCTTCAACAAAGATCACGAATATGTCATCAGTGAATCTGAGCCAGGTGAGGGCTTTGGGATGTGTTAAGAAGGATTGCTCTAGACGGCCCACGAATAGGTTGGCATAGTATACAAGGTGCGACAAAGTAATGAGAGTGATGTGAAAAAAAATGTTGCTTACTGTTTTAGTCAGGTTTAGTGTTGTCTCCTTCAAAGCAGTTACCTTCTGATTGCACACACTTTTTCCAGCACTTCTGCCATTGATGGTAACATTTCTGGAACTCATCTTCTGTAATATCCTCCAAGACCCCTGTCACAGCTTTTTGGACATCTTGTGATGTTTGAAAATGGAGTCCCTTGACTGCTGTTTTCACTCTTGGAAATAGGAAAAAGCCGCACGGAGTGATATCTGGTGAATCAGGAGGCTGTGGTAGTGCCGAAATTTGTTTTGAGGTTAAAAATTGCTGTACCGACAGAGCAGTATGGGATGACGCATTATCGTGATGCAGAATCCAATTATCAGCAATGTTGGCACGGACACTAAGAACTCTTTTACGAAGTCTCTGTAAAATTTCTTTGTAGTAATATTGGTTAACTGTTTGTCCAGGAGGCACCCACTCTTTATGAACAATTCCCTTGGAATCAAAGAAGCACACAAGCATACATTTCACTTTTAACTTTGACATGCGAGCTTTTTTTGGTCTGGGTGATCCCTTTGAGCACCATTGCGAACTTTGGCATTTTGTCTCTGGTTTGTACTAAAAAAACCAACTTTCAGCACCAGTGATAACACAGCTCAACAATTCCGGATTGATTTCCGTTTGCTCTAACGGATTGGCTGCCAAATTTTTCCGGGTTTCTTGTTGTTGTGGTGTGAGATTTTTTGGGGCCATTTTTGCACAAATCTTTCTCATACCAAGATCTTCAGTTATTATTAAATGAACCGTTTCTTGATTGATGTTCAGTTCTTCTGCAATAATTTTCACAGAGAATCTTCAATCAGATCGTACGAGTTCACGCACCCTGGCCAAGTTGCCATCCGTCTGTGAGGTTGCGGTCTTCAACATTTGTTCTGCCTTCACTAAACATTTTATGCCAACAAAAAACCTGAGCTCTTGACATAACCTCCTCTCCAAAAAGCATTCTGAAGCTTACTGTACGTTGTCGTCGCATTTTCACCCAATTTAACGCAAAAAGAAATGGTGTACCGTTGTGCAATATTATACGGTTCCATTTCCGTGACGAGAGACACAAACACGTTTTGAATTATTGCAGCACAACTTACGACTGTGCAGTTGTATCAATGTGCCGCTTGGACTAGAAGCAGCTTATAGACCAAGGTCAAAGATGTTGTGCCTACACAAGCCTGCAGGGTTGCCACATCTTGCAAACAAAATCAGTCTCATTACTTTATTGTCGCACCTCGTAATGCTATTCGGGTGCCCATTGTTGTACCATGGATTTGTTTGTAGGTGATGTGTTCAGAGGTGAAGTAATTGTGGATGAGGATATAGTTGGTCATGGTGACCAGGAAAGAGGTTGTAGATTTGGAATCTGTCGAGCTTTGGATTAGGGTGTGGCATCAGTAGTGACGAGCATGGCAAGGAAACAGGAATTGTGGAGAGTTGGTGGAGGAAATCGCTGGTGTCTTTGGTATAGGACGGTAGGCTGCAGGTAATAAGCTAACTATTTTGGTCTATGAGAGCAGAGATTCTCTCACTGGGAGCACAGTAACCAGTCATACTAGCGTGCCCTAGGTGGCTGAGTTTATGGATTTTAGGAAGTATGTAGAAGTTAGGTGTGTGAGGAGTGGTAAGGGTGGGTGGTGGGGTAGGGAGGGGGCGGGGGGGAGAGGGGGAGAGAGAGAGAGGGGGGGGGAGAGAGAGAGAGGGGGGAGAGGGAGAGGGGGGGAGAGAGAGAGGGGGGAGAGAGAGAGGGGGGAGAGAGAGAGGGGGGGAGAGAGGGGGGGGAGAGAGGGGGGGAGAGAGGGGGGGAGAGAGAGGGGGAGAGAGGGGGGGGGAGAGAGAGGGGGAGAGAGAGGGGGGGGAGAGAGAGGGGGGGGGAGAGAGAGGGGGGGGGGAGAGAGGGGGGAGAGAGAGGGGGGGAGAGAGAGGGGGGGAGAGAGAGGGGGGGAGAGAGAGGGGGGGGAGAGAGAGGGGGGGAGAGAGAGGGGGGGAGAGAGAGGGGGGGAGAGAGAGGGGGGGAGAGAGAGAGGGGGGGAGAGGGGGGGAGAGAGAGAGAGGGGGGGAGAGAGAGAGGGGGGGAGAGAGAGGGGGGGAGAGAGAGAGAGGGGGGGGGGAGAGAGAGAGGGGGGGAGAGAGAGAGGGGGGGGGGAGAGAGAGAGAGAGAGAGAGAGAGAGAGAGAGAGAGAGAGAGAGAGAGAGAGAGCAGCCTGTGACACAAAGGCTCATCAAATACATGATTATCACTATATAATGTTGGTTATAAGCAAAAGATGCTTCTCCTTTCGAAATGTGTCCACTATCCTGCGAGGAGAAGATGCCAGCTGTAAGTAATTTTGCTAAAAGATTAAGTGTCATAGAAAGTAAATACAGAAGCCCTAGAATGGAAAGAAGGCATGGTACAAGAGGAGCCCATGCAGCCCAAATAGCATGTCGGGCAATATATAATGCTGTCTAATCCGTATGTTCCTTTTGGAAAAAAAAAAAAAAAAACATTCATTATGAGATACCAGAGGAATTATGATCTGGTCAAAGTAATGTAATGTAATGTTACAACTCCCAACATTTATCACTGTTTGTATGGGACGAGTCCACCCATTTAAGACCCACCAACGTGAACAAATTATGCTACCGTTACTCCAGCTAATCCATATGCCTTAGGTCACGATGTCGCCCTTTACTGTATGCAATGTGATGATAGTAAAAACTCTGTGCTTTTTATTTGGTCTAGTAGGAAACATTGATATTGTCTAGTGTGATATGCTGATAATTTTGTGAAATGTGTACCTGCCATAGCAATTGTGATTTGTATACAGATAGTACTGTATCTGGTGTATACTTTAACACTGAGTGGGTTACCATTAGGGCAGTGTGAGAGTAGATTTATTTGTACGAACAAAGAAGTATGAGAGAGCATCTGGACTGATTTTGAGAAAGGAGCACCGAAGAGTGCATAGTACTGTTTGTTGGAATAATGCAGGTGGTGGTCTTACAGTGGTACTTGGTCTACAGAAGGGTAAGTAAAAGTGAATAGGGCTGAAGGAAGGTTGTGGTGCCACAGGCAGCCATTGTGGTGTAAGAGTGCAATATTGTATTTGTCAATGAACATAATCCAGATTTTGCAAAAAGCTATAATAAAAACAACTAAACAATTGTTACTATCCTAAGAATACATGTACGTAATGCATTTCCCATTACATTTAGTTCGACAGCTCTGTCATTCACGCCTACCCAGTAAGATACATGGCTCTGAAGTAGTTTGTATGATAGGAGGTGCATGACACACAACTAGTAGCACCCAACAGAAAGTGCCATGCATTACTTTCTGCCTTGGAGTTGCTACAGTGTTGGACCAAGACTTACAAAGCTGACTCATGGGGTCCTGTGAGCTTAACCTGTTGCACACAGATAAGCCATTGTACAGGTCTCTTTGGTCCTTAAATATCAGCTATTCATTACTTTATCTATCTTAACACCCTTTCGAAATTCTTCCTAGAGAAAACCTGGCCCACAAAACTGCTACCCTGGATTCAACAATCCTCATCTCCCTGGGTCAAATGTTAGCCGCCCAGAATGGCTGGGTTTTGATGGAGCAACTATTTGGGCAAACAAGGCAGTAACATAAAAAGCATCAACACCAACTCAATATAAAGGGAACTTCCATGTTAGCCATCTTTCAATTTTGTTACTAATAAACACTGTCTACCATCTCAGTCATGAAATAGTACGGATCTCGCTCCTAATGATCTTCCACCTGCCAGCCTATACCAATAGTGTTAATGTCTGTGATGAGGTAGCTTATCTGTTGACGAGTTGTGAATGACTCCTATAAATAGTGTGAGCCAAAGACTCAATAAAATGTGTCCAAAATTAACTATGAAAAGTCAAATTAGTCAATTAGTTTCAGGTTCAACTAAAGAAAATAATTCTGAGGGCTGAATTCTTCTAAGAAGTGGAGAGTGTAATGGAGTGAGCCAAAGGCACGGCCTCATTGCCAAAAGCATACTACTTGACACAACATGCTGGTGCAGCATTAGGCCACGATGTCCACCTGTGATGCTGCAGCACGCCTGTCCAGTCAATGACTGACAAGGTTACTGCAACAAGGGATGCTTCGGTACACGGTATAAATTGCATAAGCGGTGGCCACCCAACAACAAACCTACTCTGGCACATAGGAATACTGGCCTTCTGGTCACCGAGTCGGTGGCCACCACAGTGTAGCTTCTGCCATGAAGCCCCCCCCCCCCCCCCCCCCATTGCATAGCTCTCATCCCAACAGGATGATCTGTTTGTGGTCCAACTGCAGGACAGACGGGCTGAGTGTCGAACTGAGGCCCTCAACGGCCTCTGAGCAACCGGGCCACCAGCTAGATGCAGGACTGGGGTTCATTCATACACGGATCATGTGCTCCGTGTCGGGGTCGAGTCTGCCAATCGCACAAGAATGCACATACTGCAAAGCCACGTCACCGTCGTGTCAGTGATCTGTGGGTCCAATATCCACTATCTCACGCCCACCAGACATGGGAACAAGTCTACTATTTCGAACTGTGGAGAAATAAAGGATTCAACTGACTTCCAGTGCCTTGTGACTCATCCTTCCCATTTATCTCCACCAGAGAGATCCCGCACCCCAACAGTTTTCTTTTCTGTTGGTAATGAAATTTCTTCGTAGATTCTTCTTCTAACAAATACGGTGTCATCCTTTCAGACTCCTTGTCATATGAACTGACATCTATATTATGCACGACAAATGCTGCAACTATAATAACTGTTGCACCATCTGGTTTTACTCTGACTACGAAACTTAAACATCTCAGCATTTTGCACATTAATAAACACTGCCAAAAACGTGAAAGTACTGTCAAGTGGAGAAAAAAGTAATTTCGAGAACTGACTTGGGGTCGAACCCAAGAGCACCTGGACGCAACCACTGAGCCACCAAAGAAAGTATTCATTCTATCACTGGCTGATAAATATTACTTTGCTAAATGACTTACTATGCTTAATACTATTACTGTTCATCAATGCACATGCCCAATCTTTGCTGTTTAAGCTCATGATCAGTACTTAAAAATTAAATACAAATTGTGTGGTTACTACTATTTGAGCCTTAAGAGCATTTTTGTGTGAGGTGTTAAACCATTCTTGGCTCCTGCCAAACTAAACATACTTAACTGTTCACAGCAAATATTTTGAATTTCTGTTTCTTACTGTTCCGCCAGGTGTATATAAAATGCCTCTGAACCAATAACATTACAAACTAGTCACCTCCAACAATTTGGATGAGATCAATTACTATCTGAGTTTATTACTTACATAGCTGATAATTTCCTCATATTTTCAAGCTTCAGCAATGTGGGAGTGGCCTATTTACATATTTACTTACTATTTACTGTGTTAGTAACAATTCCTTTCTTACTTCTTTTCAACTTTTATTTGCGCAAAAAAGGAAGATCATTTTGTAATGTCACTTGGTTGTGGACTGATGATTGCAGCTGAACTTTACTTGATCCGTGAAATTTTGCCAGTAAAAGATAATCTCAGTTCATGATGACATAATCTGAGCTTAACTTTTATACAACATAAATTTGAAAGGTCAGGTCGAGCCAAGTTTATTTTCTGGGCTAACTGAAGTTCAGCTTCTTTATACAACTGGGCCAGAGTGTATAAAATTCTGCATTCCAGAGAATCAATAACTAATCAACTTCTGTTGGCTGGTAGATCACCAGGCTTGTACTCCTGGTTTGTGTGTTATGCATTTTAGTGACTGTGTTTCACAGACACTTGGCAGAAGAGTAAGAATGGGAAATTCAAAATATTTGCAATGAAAGGTTGAGGATATGGGGCTTGACATGTCCAACAATGACTGAACACTTCTTACAAAATTCTCTAGGTTCTAGTAGCAGTAACTACACAATTTCTAATACACTGAGGTGACAAAGGTCATGGGATAGCGATATGCACATACACAAATGACAGTAGTATCGTGTACACAAGGAATGGGCAGTGCACCAACGAAGCTGTCATTAGTACACAGGTGATTCATGTGAAAAGATGTGCACTGTGATTATGGCTGCACAATGGGAATTAACATACTTTGCACACGGAATGGTAGTTGGTGCCAGACGCATGGGGCATTCCTTTTTGGAAATTGTTTGGGAATTTATTATTCTGAGATTCACAGTGCCAAAAGTGTGCCAAGAACACCAAAGTTCAGGTACTACCTCTTACCATGGGCAACACTGTGGCAGACAGTCTTAATAAGTGAAAGCAGCAGCATTTGCATAGAGTTGTCCGTTCTAACAGATTGCATGAAATAACCACAGAAAACAATGTGTGATGTATGGCAAACTTATCCATTTGTACATTGTAGCAAAGTCTGGCATTAATGGGCTATGCAGTGAAAGACCATTGTGAGCGCCTCTGCTAACAGCATGACAGTGCCTACAGTGCCTCTCCTGGGCTCGTATCAGTTGGATAGTAGATAACTGGAAAACTATGCCTTGGTCAGATGAGTCCCGATTTTAGTTAGTAAGGTTCCTATGTATCCACAAGGCACTGTGCAAGCTTGTGGTAGCTCTATAATGGTGTAGGCTGTATTTACATGGAATGGACCAGGTCTTCTGGCCCAGCTGAACTGATCATGGACTGGAAATGGTTATGTTCAGCAAGATGGAGACAGTTTGCAAATACGCATGGACTTAGTGTTTCCATACAATGATGGAATTTTTATAGATGACAATGTGCCATGTCAGTGAGCCACAATTTTTCTGATTTGAAGAACATTCTGGACAATTCGAGAGAATGATTTGGCCACGCAGATCGCCCATCATGAATTTCATTGAACATTTGTAGATCATAATCCAGAGGTCAGTTCGGCACAAAATTATGCACTGACAACACTTTTGCAATCATGGATGGCTGTAGAGGCAGCATGGCTCAATATTTCTGTAGGGACTTCCAACGACTTGTTGAGTACATGCCACATAAAGTTGCTGCACTTTGCTGGGCAAAAGGAGGTCCCACATGATATTAGGACTTATCCCATGACTTATATTACCTCAGTGTAAATTTTTAACTATTGAATACAGACTTACACTGCATGCACATTGATGAACATAAATAGTAGTAAGCTTCTGTCCACTTCCCGTAACAGTAGGCCTGGCGAAATTACCACCTGCAATTTTTCAAATTTGAATAGTTCTGGTACTATTTTTACTCAAGTTTACACAGCACACATAATTACAAAAGATGAGCTGTAATAATTGTAGAGTGTGTATTAAAATTATATCTTGTCATGTGGGGATGCTTTCATGGTCGTTTCCTTTATACTGTCATAAAATATTTTCAAAGTTTTTCACTGAGATTTGTCCCTATGTTCTGTGAACTGAAGTCAATGACTACTTCTTTATACGCGTTTGTTAACCAGAGTAACTTTCAGTTTTTTTTTCCCCTTCTGTTGTGTCTTTATATTGACCCAATACGACTTCCAGTAATAAATCATTTTCTACTTTTGAGCATTTTTTTCTGTTTATTTTTCTCCATCTTTACAAAAAGACATATTTGATAATAAATACTGTGTATTTATGATGAATGATTAATAACTGTGGTCAAAGTGCAATAATCGTGTCAATAGCTGATTTTCGCTGCATAGAAAAAAGAGTATTTCATTGTAATATACAGGCCATGGCGGAAAGCATTTCCAATTTGATAGGCAGTGTGCAGCAATAGAGTACAGTGGTGGTGATGGGGGTGTCCTTGAATAACTGCATACGTACGTGCTGGTTTCAGTGTACAGCATGGCTTGCTCAGGTGAACATCACACTTTTGTTGTTGAGCAGTTTACTCAAAATAGTGTATCACCAATAACTACTCAATGTGCATTCTGCATTCGTTACACGCTCAGTTGTTGGGACCCAGCTCCTGACAACAAAAACATTTATTTGTGAGTTTCAAATTTTTGAGAGAGAGGTTCTGCTTTGAAACATAAGCCCCAAGGTCAACGATGGACAGCTATGGGCCCAAAAAATGTTGCTGCAGTGAGAGGTTCAGTTTAACAATCTCCTCTATGTTCCACAAGAAAGCATGTGTTAGCCTTATTATTATCAGATTGAAGTGTGAGAAGAATCTTGCATTGAGATTTGAAAATGCATCCCTACAAGATTGTGTAGAACCAAGAAAGAAGTGGAAGAGATTACAAAGACAGTAGGCACAATCCGTATCACTTCAGGCAGGGGGATTACCTTCACAGTCTCGGATGTTATTGAATTTAGCACATGTTAAAATTCAGAAGTAAGAAACATGCACTTTTTTTTTATTTTCTCCAAAAGAATTCCTGCCCCGAGATACAGGCCTCCAGAGATGACATTGCGAACACCATTTTGAAGAAGCGTATTTCGGAAAATTTTTTCAATTGCTGCATCTCTAACAGTTCTAGATATTTTGTTAGAGTTTTTTTATTTGAAAGATAACTGCTTTATGATTACAATGGTATCCTCCGTTTGGACATACCTGTCAAAGTTCTTTTACTGATGCCTTTTGAGTTTAGAGATTTTTTTTCAAAAATGCCAATCCAGAAAAGTTAAGATTTTTTTCTGTTGATTAGTACCATGTAGTGCTATGTTCTCTGTAAAGGAGAGCTTCCACTTTTTGTACAGGTTTTATTTTAAAAACTCTTTTTTAACTTTCAAGGGTAATGTATATCTTCACTGAAGTAGTTTCTTAGTAATTTCTTTGTTATAATGTTTATTTCTATTGTCTTTGTTGCAGTTATTTCTTAACACTTTCTTTGTTATAATTATTTCTCTTGATTTTCATTGTTGCAGGTATTTCTTACACTTTGTTGCAGTTTCTTGTCAGATTCTTTGTCACAGTTGCTCATTGCAGGTTTCTGTATTGTAGTTGTTCAATGCTAATTTTTTACTGAAGAGGCTTCTAAGAAACCTGAGACCATCCAGTGAATTCTGTGTTTTCATGAAGAATTTGCCGGTTGACACAGCTGCAGTATGTTTTGTGAAAAGGACTGTTTGAAATGTCTTCTGACTGGGGCCACAGGAGAGAAGCGTACTGACTATTTGCGTACCAATAAAAGAGTGATGTATAAGATAAACAAATAAACAAACATTGTTCAGGTTGGGAATACGGGTTCTCATTTGAAGACTTTGTTTCAAAGTGAAGATGTTTCCAGTGACTACTTTTTGTGTTATAAATGTTTTGACAGAATAACAACAATTAAAGTGTCTAAACAAGGTTGAAGCCCCCCATGGTGCAGATGATTCAGATTTTGCATCAATAGAGGAAGAATTAAATACCCTGAATCAGTCAACTACTGAGGCAGGTGTTAGTCCTGTTAAGAAACTGTGGTCAATGAAGCCGAACCATAAGCTCTATGCATCATGGAAGTGAAGAGAAATTACTAAAGCTATGGATGAATACACTACAGCAAAACTGGCCACACTCTTCAAAGCAGAAATTCCATCTTCGGAAGAAATGAACCAAAGCACCTTTGCACCTCTTGCCAGGAATTTTTCACAAATATCAATTCAGCTGTTGAATATTGTGCATCCTACAGTGAAAAGGTGCAAGTTTTAACTGTTATTCCACGGACATTTTCAAAGAAAACAATTTTGAACCATATTCCATCAGTATCAAAGTACATGGTAGTCAAATCAAGATATGTGAGGTCTGTAAAAGGAGTCTTTGGAAGAACAGATCGTATTATGCTAATCCTATAGAAGCAGCTCAAGTTTAAATAGTGCACTCATTTTATCTGGAAGATAAATGGGACTGTTCTTGCTAGAGAGAGAGAGAGAGAGAGAGAGAGAGAGAGAGAGAGAGAGAGAGAGAGAGAGGAAAGAAAAGAACACTATAACAGTTGAAGGTCAAAAAGTTGTGAAAGTGAAGAGGTACATGACTTGCAGTATTAAAGAAACTTTTGCAATTTATAAGAGTAACTATTCAACTTCACATATTGGAAGATCAAAATTTTATGTACTACGACCTAAGTGGGTAGTTCCACGCTCATCTAGAGATGTCGGTTTGTGTGTGTACTGCACGAATTTTGAACTTTGTATAGTAACTTTGAAGAATTTACTGGAGCATGTGACATATGACACCTTGGCTGGGAGTATGAAGTCTGTGATGTAAAGGGAGAAATTTGTTTGTTTCAAGAATGAGGTGACTGCCCTGGAAAGGGATGAATGTCTTTACAGACACTTGGCCTAGAAGACTTAGATAACTCTGCAGAAATTACATATGCGACGTGGGAGGAAAATAAACTAATTAAGAAAACTGTTGCCTTTGACAGTTTCATTGATGAACTTGGTAAATGGTCAGTGAAAGCAGTAACGCACCAGCATCTGAAGAAATTGCAACAGCACATTGCAGAAGTGGAAGCGTGTGTACAGGCTGAAGAACTATGTTTACTACTTCACTGTGATTTTGCTGAGAACTGATGTGTTATTCTCCCACAAGAAGTACTAGGATATTATTGGAGTAATGACCAGGTTTCTATTTTTACAGGAGTGACATATTTTCAAAACAAGACTACAAGTGTTACAGCTAGAAGTGATGAAACAGTACATGACTCAACACATGCTTTGCTAGCAATACACAAAATTCAGCTGCAAACAGGGGCAGATAAAATAATCATTACTTCTGATGATGCTCCCAGTCAATTTAATAATCGTTGCCAGTTGTTTGAATTGAGTAAGTCGCTTGTGCCAACTGACTGGGTATACAGTGGTCATGGAAGGGGCCTTGTGATGGTGTAGGAGGCCTCCTGAAGCACCATACTACAAAACAATCTTTCCAGACCAAATACAGCTGCGACTCAGAATGCCGAGGATTTTATGAGAATCGTGAAATCTTACACATCCACAGGCCTCATTTTTTTGTCCAAAGAGGAAATTGAAGAATTCCATGAGCAGAAAAAAAAGAAGAATGGTCCAAACAAACTACTCCTGTGAAAGGAATTCAGAAGATACATTTTTGGACTCTAAGTGGTGGGCGAACTCATATTGCATGCACTTTAAAGAGCAAGAAAGAAGAAATTTCGTTTGTTCGGCCAACACCTCAGAAACAGCAGGATAATATTCAGATTCACAACCTTAGAAGGGGGATGTTTGTGGCATATGTGTATAACTGTGACTGATGGATTGTAGAGATTATAGACACCAGTTACAAGTTAAACGAAATAAATTGTAGTGAACTTTATGATACCACATGGACCAGCTGGTGGATATAGGTTTCCAGCTGAATGATAGCAACAATGCCATCAGTGCTCACTTCCTGTTAACAATGTTTTGAAGATTGTAAGTGCTCCAGTTCCTATTGGTTCAACACGAAGGCATCACTCTGAATCAAAGAAAGATACTGAAGCAGTGGGATGCATTTTTAGTTCAATGACTGGCTAATTTCAGGAACAAACAGAGAGAACAGAAGTTGCATAAATTGAAACCTTTAAGTCTTTTCACTTTTCATGTACATTTTGGAACCATTTAAAATGCTTGAAAAGTGAGTCTCTTACTCATCTTTATGTTTATAAAACCTTTTCAACCTAAAAGTGGAAGCTCTCCTTTTCATGGACTGTAGAACTATATGGTACTAATCAACTGGGGGATATATATATATATATATATATATATATATATGACATCTCTGCCCAAACTCTTTGTCTTTAAATATGTCTGCTTGTGTCTGTATGTGTGGATGGATATGTGTGTGTGTGTGTGCGCGCGCGAGTGTATACCTGTCCTTTTTTCCCCCTGAGGTAAGTCTTTCCGCTCCCGGGACTGGAATGACTCCTTACCCTCTCCCTTAAAACCCAGTTCCTTTCGTCTTCCCCTCTCCTTCCCTCTTTCCTGATGAGGCAACAGTCTGTTGCGAAAGCTTGAATTTTGTGTGTATGTTTGTGTGTGTATCGACCTGCCAGTGCTTTCGTTCGGTAAGTCACCTCATCTTTGTTTTTATATATATATATATATATATATATATATATATATATATATATATATATATATACAAAGATAATGTGACTTACCATACGAAAGTGCTGGTAGGTCGATAGAAACACAAACAGACACATGCATACACACAAAATTCAAGCTTTCGCAACAAACTGTTGCCTCATCAGGAAAGAGGGAAGGAGAGGGAAAGACGAAAGGATGTGGGTTTTAAGGGAGAGGGTAAGGAGTCATTCCAATCCCGGGAGTGGAAAGACTTACCTTAGGGGGAAAAAAGGAAAATTCTGTAAATTATAAAAAAAGTTCACAATGATATATTAAAAGAACTTTGACAAATAAGTCCAAATGGAAGATTTCTTTGTAATCATAAAGCAATTATCTTTAAAATAAAAAAACAACAAAAATCTAGAACTGTTCCAGAGATACATCATGTTAAAATTTTTTCCAAAATTCGCATTTTCAAAATGGTACACGCAGTGTCATCTTTGGAGGGCTGTATCTTGGAGCAGAAATTTTTTTGGAGAAAACAAAAAAATACATGTTCCTTACTTGGTCCTTCATTTTAACATATGCTAAATTCAATAACATCCGAGACTATGAAGGTAAGATTTTTTCCTAGCCTGCCTGAATTGATATCGACTATGCCAGTAGAACAATTTGTGAAGGCTTGCTTCATAGCTGTCACCGAGAAGAAATTGTAATTTTTTCAGGAGAGGCTCATTTTCATTTGCCAAGTGCAGTAAATAAACAAAATTTCAGGTACTGGTCTGAAAACAACCTAAAAGAACTCCATAGTCCCAAAGTAGCAGTTTGGTGTGCTGTTTTCAATTCTGGAGTTACTGGTACATTTTTTTTTTCTTCAAAGAAAATTGTGAGTGTTACTGTAAACAGCAATCGGTACTGTGCGATGCTCCGTAACTTCCTACAGTGAAAACTAGGCGAACTGTTTAATGACCCTGAGAGTGTGTGGTTCCAATAAAATGGCGCAACAGCTCACACAGCACTTCAATCACTGGCATTGGTGAGGGAAATGTTTTCTGGACATGTCACTACTTTGCATGGTGATACTGGGTGGCCATAACTTTCACCAGACTTTTTTCTGTGGAGCTATCTCAAGTCCAAAGTGTAACAACATCACCCTCAAACTTTAGAAGCCATCAAGGAAATGATAACTCAAGACGAAGGAATCACACCGACTCGCAGAGTAATGAGCAACTTCAGAGAAAGGCTCAACCAATGGATCAACAATAGAGGCAGCCATTCGAGTGACTTATTGTTTAAAACAAGTTAATACACCATATTCTTAAATGGCATTATGTGTGTTCTTAGATAATAAAAATGTCCTATCTTATTCGGTTTCATTTATCTCAGCTTCCCTAACAGGAGTGTTGTTCTTGCCGCATCCTGTAGACCAACACTGAACGTTCAACTGATTAAAATTTATTATTATACAGCATAGTGAATTCGTGAACTGGTTTCATTTTCTTAACAAAGCTCAAAATCGGTCTCCAGTCACTGGGGTTAACACAATTGGCCCATAGTATTCTAGTCTGCCACCAGCAGTACGTACCATACGAACAACACATCATCATGTAGACATATCTACTTACACTGGAAAAATTACAGACAATCAGCAAGCATTCTCACCTAGGTGCCGGCCCAGCCAGCAACAGGCCTGGGTCATTCATCCCAGAGGCAGAGCTGTTTGTGTCGCACATAATAAGAGAGAAGACTGCACTTTCGACAAGTCTTAATGCCACAGCGATATCCACCTCCAGGCAGGGCTGCTGCCCTATCCTTGCCCTTGCAATACTTCAGACCACAAGGGTACCACCCAACACAAAGCTCCAGATTACAAGTGCAAGCATGCCAAGGGTCCGCAGTTTCGAGGCAGCGGGGAACAGGTCCTGCCTGTGATCCCCCGTCAGGTGGTGACCTAGAGACAGAGGCAAGCAGTGCCGACAGTGATGCACCTGCAACAGAGGAGATACTGTAACTGGTCTGTAAATTGTAACACACACGTATGTATCACAGAATTAGAATGTAAGCACTGGCACAGAGAGCCATTTAAATCTGTAATTTAATTCATCATTCAAAGTACTAGCAAAATCTGAAACTTATCAATGTACTGTAATTCTTTTGATAGTTACCTAGTGATGCTTTAATGCAATATTCTTTCAGAACAATTACTAAATAACGGTTTTTATCTAAGTCACTGCACCGAAAAACAACTATGTCTATACCCTGCAAGCTGCCTCATGTGATCTACCCATTCCCAGACACTGCTGCAATGTTCAAACACAGCCAGCAGGCTGAAGAGTGTCCAGTTAGCCTTGCTGACCATCCATTTTGGTGGCTTCTGTGCAAGTAATGCTCCATCCAGTATATGAAAGAAGACTGGGGAGTGGTCACTGGAATGACTGGGGAGTGATCACTGGAATGAAGGTCATCAATGACTTCCAACTGAACAAAGTCTGTGAGGTCTGGAGAGAAGCAAGAGAGGACAATGGCTGAGTATGACACATATCAGCACAGAAATTGGGAGTACCTATGTTGAGGATGCACAGCTCATGAGAATCCTGAGGCTCTGAAACCCAACCCTGAGGGCAAGCAGAGGTTGAGCTCCACAAAACGAGATGAGCATTGAAGTTTCCTAGCAAGAGAAATGGTCGGAGAGTTGTTTCACAAGATCAATGAGAGCGTCGGAGGCTACTGCACCTTGCAGAGGAAGATATGAGGAGCAAACAGTGATCCTCCGAGACAAATGAATTTCAGCGGCAACTGCTTGCAGGCCAGTAGCCAGAGGAAGAGCTGAGGAGTGGTGTGCATTACCAACAAACACAGCAACCTGTCCCTTGGCCCTTTCTCCAGTCCGGTCATCCTCACAATAGAGCGTATAGACGCATAGTGCAGAGACATCAGGTGCTTTAAAATATGTTTCCTGCAAACACAAGCACAGGTGTGCAAGGTGTTTCATTTCCTCTACATTGAACCCATTAATATATCACTATAGGATGGGAGCCAGCTATGATGTGGGTAGCACTTTCATCTCATCTTTCAGCGAGGGTGGGGAATCCACAATGGGTGGAGGCTTCCTCTTGGGGCGAGATGATTGCCCCAGTCCGACATCATGGTCCATCACCTCTGAAGAACATTCGAGAGAGGCACCAGACAGGATGACATCAACATTGTTGGATGGTGTACTGCAGTTTTCTTGTCCAAGGTGGCTTCAGAGCAACAACCGTGGAAGTTACAGTGGCAGTGGCAGTGCTGGAAAATGGACTAGACATGACCTGTGGAGGGGCAGGAAGTTCCACAATGTCAGCAACCACGGCCTAGTCCAAAGTTCTACGGGGAGGAGCAGGCTTCAAATTAACTGCAGCAGCAAAAGTACACTGACAAACAACCACTAGTGCTGACAAGCAATCTTCATTTGTGTAGCAACATTAAGTTTCTGGACTGGCTGTTTGAGAACGGAAGCAAAGGAGGCAGCGAACATGGGTGGCTGCATGACCTTTTATATCTTTTACACTTCATCATGTCTTTTAATCTCCCAAATTTTCTGTTCTGCAAGGAAGACACTGCAGTCCCTACTCCAGACAGGGTGATCCCCAGAGCAGTTGGCACAATTCAGAGGAGAGGAACAACATACTCCATCGTGGGTGACATTACCACATTTGCTACTGGGCAAATTAAAATGAGCATCAGGTTTGGGAAATAATGATGACGATGACAATATTCGGTTTGTGGGACACTCAGCTGCATGGTTATCAGCACCCGTACAAATTCCCAATCTTTTCACTGTCCAGTCTCCCCACTTTCACGAATGATCATGAAATGATGAGGACAACACAAACACCCAGTCCCCAGGTAAAGAAAATCCCCAACCCGGCAGGGAGTCAAACCCAGAGACAGCAACGCTAGCCACTAGACCACGAGCTGCGGACTTGGGAAATAAGGCTGTACACTTAGGTGAAGGAAACCTGCCTTGACCTGCTCTGGAAGCTTGGTGCTGCTAAATGTAAGAATATCACAGTCTGACTTGACAAGATTGCCATTCGCCCTTTTCATAATGTCTTGCACATCCACAATGCCTTCCCAGGACCACTCAGCTTTCAGTTCTTCTTGGGGAATGTCAACTAGATCATGAGGGCAGGCCGCATGATCGACACTAGCATAAAGACTGCTGGAGAGTGGGGGAGAAGCAGAAAAATTATCATTTCAGTGGAGAGGTAATATTTGGCAGCAAATGGCTTTGGATTAACAGCAATACAGCAGCTCTTGGATTAGTTTATGCAGCAGAGGGATGAACTGCTGCAACAAATACTGCTTTTTCCACCCTTCTTTCAGATGAGCAAGACTGGAAGAACTTTCATCGTTAGCTGCTGCTTCATTTCAAAGTATGACAGATGATTGACATTGCTGTACATGTTTCTGTGGTGTCACCGCCAGACACCACACTTGCTAGGTGGTAGCCTTTAAATCGGCCGAGGTCCGGTAGTATACGACGGACCCGCGTGTCGCCACTATCAGTGATTGCAGACCGAGCGCCGCCACACGGCAGGTCTAGAGAGACGTCCTAGCACTCGCCCCAGTTGTACAGCCGACTTTGCTAGCGATGGTTCACTGACAAATTACGCTCTCATTTGCCGAGACGATAGTTAGCATAGCCTTCAGCTACGTTATTTGCTATGATCTAGCAAGACGCCATTATCATTAGCTATTTAGCTTGTGATGCATGTACCGTCAGACTGATGTTCACCAATTATGAATTAAAGTTAAGTATTCCAACAGCTACGTACTTTATTTGCTAGATTCTAATCCTTTAACTGTTCTAGACCTCACGCCAGCCTGTGTGAGCTTAAACGCGTGCCCTTCGGCTACCCGTCACAGTGGATTGGCTGTCTTGCCAGTCCACAACAGTTTCACTTGTCTTCCACCTACTAACCCAAAAGTCTTGTTCTTGCCCCCAAGAATTTTAGTACCTATAATACCCTAAATCTCTTGAACTTTCTGAAATATGAATAAAATTTTTACCATACTGTGAACAAAATCTCATACAGTTGGTCCACATTTTAGATGTTCTGAATGTCGTGAACACCTGCCTGCCAGAGCTTAAATGTTTGTCTTGTAAGTACTGTTGTGAATGTGAAAATTCTGCTTGTCCGCACTATGAGGTTTGCGGTAACAGACATGCTCTCTCACTTTCTGTACATAGTGGGCAAGCACAACTCATCCTTGATTGCCACAGTTAGAACAAATCCTCACTATCAACATTGCTCCAACTATCCTTGTCTTAGATAAAAGTCTACAATTTATTCCTGATCTACTTCATAATTTCTGTCACGGAATGGCATCATGCACATCACTGTAGCATTGTTTCACCCAGCCTCCAGGAGTGTTGCAAAGTATTTCATGCAAACATTGATGATTCAGATGAAGGAGGACAAGGTTTCAGAGTAACAGGGAAACAAGTGGTCTAGTTTTAGCCATTAGACAACAAGCAGTAAAGTACTAGTCAAAAGGGAAATATCTGATTGTAGTGTTTTTAGACACAGGAAAAGCCTATAACAGTGTTCCAAGGTGCAAAATAAGGAACTGTTTGCATTAACTGGAGTTCCAGGTTCTCTAGTTCAAAAGATTCAACAGCCGTTTTAAAACAGCGAAAGCACTATATATCTAGGACATTGTAGATAAGAACAGTTCCAAACAAAGAGAGGAGTACAACAAGATAGTGCACTACCTCCATTACTTTTAATTGCACTCATGGATTTAATTATTAAAGCTGTACAACATGGAGATGTAACACAGTTTTTGCAGATAACGTTGCCACCTGGTGAGAGAGAGAGAGAGAGAGAGAGAGAGAGAGAGAGAGAGAGAGAGAGAGAGAGCACAACAGATTCAGAGGAAATTAGGCTGCAGGACTAATAAGTTTAATAAGCACAAGTTAACTGCAAGCAAGAAGAAAACTTTAGCTATAAAGCCGCACAAACATCCAGACAATGCACCTCCAACTTGATGGAGAAAGAATTGAATGTGTAGAAAGCTTTAGTTACCTTGGACATGTGGCATCAAACTGTGGGGGGGGGGGGGGGGGGGGGGGGGGTGTACGTTAAAAATCCAAAACAAGAGTGCCAAAAGTCCAAGTTGTTCTACCTAGTATGAAATCTACTGTGAAATAAAGTAGTTCCCATAAAAGCTAAATAATGTTTAAATAATATCATCTGCTTACCATGACATACAGTGGTTCGACAAACTGTATGTTATCAAAAAGACTTCGGCAAACTACAGGCATGTGAAGTGAAATTTTTATATTCTGTTATGCAAAAGAAGAGACCAAATTAGAAAAAAAGTGCATTAGAAATGGCATGCGAGTGACCTGCACTATGGAGGAAAGACTACGAATTGCACAGATGAAATGGTTTGGGCACATGCAAGTGGTGCCCGAGACTAGAACCGCTAGACATACTTGGAAATTACACTTTGCAGAGGCACACTTCTTGGACTTTCCAGAAAAAGTGGTTAGGTGAAATAAATGATGACCTTCAGAAAGGGGCAACACTGAAAGCTGTAAAAAGAAAGGAAATGTATAATGATAGGAGCAGATGGAGACATACTGTCCACACAAGATACCCACATGATGATAGTGATGATCATCATCATATCAAAACCCTCATACTCGTTATTATTTTAAGCATAATGGCATGGTGTACGCACACACCCTCACATTAACACAGTTTCAATATAAAAACAAATATGTAAGTAAATAGATTATGAAGAATTCACCACTTTTGGTAGTATTGTATATTCTTTGCACTTCTTAGTTCATAGCAAGTAACCATGGTGTGCAGGAAGAGAGTAGAATGTAGATGATATGGTCTTTAGTCTGTAGACTGGTTTGGTGCAGCTCTCCATCCTAGTCTACACTCAACATGCATCATAATCTCTGTAATCTTTATCTATTTGAAGCTGCTTACCACAGTCCAGCCTTAGTCTACCCTTCTACACTCCTACCCCCCCCCCCCCCCCCCTCCCACAAATGCACTGTCTTCCATTACTAGATGAATAAGTCCTTGATGCTGTAGGGCATTTTCTACAAAGTAAACCCTTCAGTTTGATTCAGTACCAACTCATTTGATTTACCGATCTAATCTAATTGCGCTTCGTCATTCTTTTGTAGCACCACATTTCAAAAGCTACTATTCTCTTTTTGCCTTAACTATCCACAGTCCAGGTTTCACTTCTGTACAAGGACACACTCCATACAAATGCCTTCCTTCAGAGAAAAACTTGTTAATATTTAAATTTATAGTTCAAGTTAACAAATTTCTCTTTTTAAAAAAACGCTTTTCTTGTTACTGCCAGGCTGCATTTTATATCCTCTCCACTGCCACCATTGTTGGATATTTTGCTGCCCACATACCAAAACTAACTGACTACTTTTAGTGTTTGATTTCGTAATCTAATTTTCTTAGAATTGTGTGATTTAATTTGATACATTCCATTATCCCCATTTTTCTTTGGTTGATGTTCATCTTATATCTAGTTTTCAATGCACTAGCCATTCTGATGTTCTGTTTTTCCACGCCCTTTACTGTCTGGCAGATTTACAATGTCAATGGCAACTTTAAAGTTTTTACTTCTACTCCCTGATCTTTAATTTCCTTTTCAAATTTCTCCTTGGATTCCTTTATTGCTTATTCACCATACAGATTGAACATCAGTGGGGAGATGCTACAACCACCACTTCCCTTTTATATTTTGAAACTCTTACAACTGCAGGCCGGTTTTCGTACAAGTTCTAGGTAACTCTTTGCTCCTTGTATTCTATCCCTGCTACCTTCACTGTTTCAAAGAATGTATTCCAGTCAACAATGTCAACACTTTCTACAAATTTACAAATGCTATAAAAGTATCATTATACTTCCGTGGCACAATGACTGTTCCATAAAATTTCGGGCTTGCAGCCGCATAAATTTATGTGGCTGCATTCTCGAAATTTTATGGAACAAAGTTATAAAAGTAGGTTTGCCTTTTTTTTACCTACCTTCTAAGATAAGTTATAAGGTCAGTATTGCCTAGTGCAGTCCTACATTTCTCTGTAACACAAAATGATCTTCCCCGAGGTGTCATCTATCTTGCACACCAGGCAGAATAGTTTTGTCACGCCTGGCTCTCCCAAGGATCTCAGTATTTCTGAGGGACTGTCATCTACTCCAGGGACCTTGTCTTGCCATTTGAGTCTTAACATTCATACAGGTGGTTCTCTTTCCTCAAAGGGCTCTTAATTTTTCTATAGGCAGCACCTTTCACCTATGTCTGCATGCTTCTATAAGCTTGTATTTCTGGCCCAGCCATTCCTGCTTTGCCTTTTGCACTTCTTAACAGGTTCATTTCTAGACATCTACAATCCACTTTAGATCAGGCACACAGGGAAAGAACATGCTAATGTCTCTCGTTACAGGGAACAAATGTGCTTTGTCCAATGTTGCATATTAAGTTTTAGTTTCCTTGTGGGTTTGCAAACAATGCTGAAGCAAGAAACAGATACTTTTGAGTTGCAGATAGCCTTTTTGTTGTGCTATCTGCAACTTAGCATCTCCACTATATGGCAAGTAGACTTCCCTTTTCATAGTATTGTTACATTAGATCCTGCATTTTCCATTCTTTGAAACAGATAATTTTCCTTTATTGTGCATTGTTGGTACTAATGAAAATTATTGCTTTAGTCTGAGACATTCTTTTTAGTAATGCAGGTGTTGTGAGTGATTCATTTCAGTTTGAATAATTAATTATTTATATTGAATGATGAGCACTTCATGTGAGGATGATTCTCACAACACCTCCTCACAGTGTTAGGAAATGGCATGTAAAAGGGTAAATGAGTACAGTCTTGAAGAAATTAAGGATTCAGTCACACGAACTAGGAAAAGACTGCAACTGTAAGTTAAAGTGCTTTGCAGTAGTAAGTACTGAAGAAAGATAAAATATTTTATGAAAATTTAGTAATATGGTAGGCTGGTATGAACATTCACTGTATCCGACACGATTCATTACAATACTTCCGCTTGACAGAATGCTATCTAGTAAGAATGAAGATGAAGTTTAGCTTTGAGGGTGTAATTTCAACTACAGAGTGAGAGTGAAATGTGACGACATCGTACATGAAATTCTTATATGCAGAAAAGCCTTCAAGGCAGTACCATGGAATAACAAGGTGGTGATTAATCACAGTTTGGAAATTTTTGAAGCTGAACAAGTCTGCTCGTGCTGGAAGAGAGAAGTATGTTTCATAAGGCCATAGAAAATTAAGGAAGCAGTAGGAATGGCAGTTTATGATCACATTTCATTCATTTAAGAGTAGAGCAAGTCATGACAACAATGACAAGATCAAGAGGTTGTATCTCCCAGAGGATTTTTTTGATGGAAAAAAAAAAAAAATGCACAGAATGTTCCAGGAAAAATAAACATATTTTGGTGTTTCATATGAAATGCATAGAATGGTATTTAACACCAAATTCAATATAGCTTTTGCGTATCCAAGGAATGACACACGCTGAACCTGCGATAAGTACACTGCCGAGATGAAAGTGCTGAATGCAATGTTATCTGAAAATTTAACTGACAGGAAAAAACAAGTTTTGAAAGAAATCAATAAGATCACTATCGACCAGAAAGTACGCAAAGCAATCTGCACGTACTACCATAAAAATGTACGCTTACTAAACATATGTACTAATGACGTCTATTACACAAGACAGTTGTCTGTTTACTCTTTCAAAATCCTGAGGTTTCAAATGCAACTTCAGTGCTCTACACTTAAACTGAAGATATTAGAAGAAAAGGGACCAATAAAATAGTTTCCTATCTATATTTTTTCGACAGAATTATTGCACATGAAAGTCAAACATTTTGCAGTTTTTGTGGTTCATGTTCAGGCCAGAACAAGAATTACACTGTATCAAAGTATCTTAAATATCGTGTGAGTGATGAAACTTTTGGAGACAATTCAAGGAACTTTTACCCTATTACAAGACAATTTTTCATAGAGTGCTAATAACATGGGACTGATTAACAATATAAGGATTAGCAGAAGTTCCAATGGATTGGGTGCAGATCACAATTGAAGCTTGATGTAAACCTAAGCCTTCCCATGACGTACTGGTCAATCAAAATTGGGAGTCATTTCTGAAGAAGAAACATTCGGGGAAATGTCCTTTGCTAACAAGACTCATCAGAGAGTCAGTCATCACAAAAAAATATCCCTGCTGCATTCAACACGAGAAACTTATAATAGACCTTGGATTTTATCAGCGGAGAGAGCTTCACAGCAACTACAAGAGTACCAGTCACGACAGTATCTATCTCCTGCTTACAGATGTAAATTTAAAAATATTATTTTAGTATAATTTTATAAATAATAATATGAATTAATAGAGGGAAACATTCTACATGGGAAAAATATATCTAAAAACAAAGATGATGTGACTTACCAAACGAAAGTGCTGGCACGTCGATAGACACACAAACAAACACAAACATACACACAAAATTCAAGCTTTCGCAACAAACTGTTGCCTCAGCAGGAAAGAGGGAAGGAGAGGGAAAGACGAAAGGACGTGGGTTTTAAGGGAGAGGGTAAGGAGTCATTCCAATCCCGGGAGCGGAAAGACTTACCTTAGGGGGAAAAAAGGACGGGTATACACTCGCGCGCGCACACACACATATACAGACACAAGCAGACATATTTAAAGACCTTTTTTTTCCCCCTAAGGTAAGTCTTTCCGCTCCAGGGATTGGAATGACTCCTTACCCTCTCCCTTAAAACCCACTTCCTTTCGTCTTTCCCTCTCCTTCCCTCTTTCCTGATGAGGCAACAGTTTGTTGCGAAAGCTTGAATTTTGTGTATGTATGTTTGTGTTTGTTTGTGTGTCTATCGACGTGCCAGCGCTTTCGTTTGGTAAGTCACATCATCTTTGTTTTTAGATATATTTATAAATAATAATAATGATATGTCTTTACATGTCCTCTGGCAACATCAAAAGAAAAGTATTAGATCTCCAGGTTTTCAAAGAGTATTGCAGAAAAGAAGCTAGAGTGTTTTACACAAACCTTTTGCACTAGAGTGAGAAGTGCATGTTGGGGCAAAGTAATATTTTATGTCACTCTTACTAGCAAAGAGAAACTGCTTACCAATAAGTATCTTCATTCCAGAATGAAATTTTCACTATGCAGTGGACGATGCACTGATATGAAACTTCCTGCCAAATTAAAAATGTGTGTCAGATCAAAACTTGAACTTGGGACCTTTGTCTTTCACGGGAAAGTGGTCTACCCAGTTTTAATCAGCTATGAAGCTTGATTTTCGTATCTTTATTTTTTCAAACATTGTTTTTCATTACAAAATAATGTGACAACATTTAACAAAAAATATAGCTTTACTTGCATTATATTCTATTTCGTTATACAGAAGTTTTCCCTTGTAACGCGTGGCCAATAAAACTACAATTTAAATATTTAAGGAATTAGTTTACATTAAATTTAATATACATAACATGTCCTCCCAAATGCCTTGTATTCATTAATTTTGTCCAGTAGTATCCATGAAATTTGGTTTCAAACTTTAAAATTGTTCTCCGGAACAATGTGATAATTTGGGAAAAGCACACTCTTTTCCTGCGCTCTTCAAATAAAATTCGATGTCTCTTGAGTTATCCAAACATTTCTGATGGGTGTTGTCTTTTCGCCTATTTGATTCCCTGCTGCCTTCAATAATTCATCTCTTAAAATTACTCACTCATCATACAAAGTATTCCTTTCCCCTGTTTCTGTTAATCAATGCCTAATGGTGTCTTAGAAACTCTCAAGTTCCGATTTGTTTAATGTATTTAGGCCGTATCCTCTTAATTTCCCAGCTTTCTGCAGTTTCTTTGGTTTTAATCTGCAGCTCATAACTTATAAATAACAGTCAGAATCCACAGATGTGGACCCCTGGAAATGTTTTGCAGTTTAAAATTTGGTTTCAATATCTGTGTCTTACCATTATGTAAGCTAACTGAAACCTCAGGGTCTCCAGATCTCTTCCACTCATACAATCTAATTTCATGATTCGTAAACCAAGTATCAGCCATGATTAAGTTTTACTCTGTACAAAATTTTGCCAGGCAGCTCTTCCTTTCATTCCTTTCCCCAGTCCATATTGTATTAATATTTATCCTTCTCATTCTACTCCTACTACTGAACTGCAGTCCTCAGTCAACACTACATTTTCAAACTCCCATAACTATGTGAATAATTTCTTTTATCTTACCATAAATTCATTTAACATCTTCATCATCTGCTGAGCTAGTTGGCACATAAATTTGTACTTCTGTAGTGGGCTTTGTGTTTATTGTGGCAATGACAATGCGCTTGCTACGCCTTTCATATTAGCCATTTTCCTACTCATCATTGGACCTGCCCCTGCATTACCACCTACAATGCAAATATTATTCAGAAAAGCAGACTGTAACCACTGATAGTCATTCACATTACTGGTTACATGTGTAATGAAAGCACCCATATAACTAACATTTTGGAACCAGGTAGCAAAATAGTTTGTGTTTGTCTACTTTTGCCTCAAACTGTCCAGAAAAAACTGTATATACAAATAATCACTGTCTAATTTAAATAAATCCACATAAAGAAGGAGGTCTAATACTCCAAAATGCATAGAGGAGAGTTCAGTAAAAGTGGTGGGTCACAGATAGTTGTGTATTTCAACCGAGATTCATAATGGTCAAGTACACCTCACATACAACACCAAAATTTAAAGATACTCAATTGACAATTACAAGATATTTATATGGAATTCCAAAGCCACCACCACAGACCAGCAGATAAATTTCTATCTCCAAACTTACAATAGCAAGACTTATCGCCAATGGATCATGTTTAGCATATTATTAGTTGGCAGTTGGGCTCTCGACGTTTTCCTGTGGTCAAAATTAATCAAGCATGGAGTTTGTCTGTAATGAGAAACACAAATCATCTTCCTAATCGCTAATTCTATCCTCTGATATTCAGATGTTTTTACTACATCTTGGATTAGATATACAAATATGAGATACATATATGAATATATTATATGTGAAATAATTTGCTCATCTTCTACCAGCACTATTTCACAGGATGCTGGAGTAACAAATCATTGCAGGTAACTGGAAAAATGCATTCCATTTTCAAGAAGGGTGATTGAAGAGATGCACACAACTTTTTTTCTTTTTGTAAATCAGTCTTGTGGTGTCACCGCCAGACACCACACTTGCTAGGTGGTAGCCTTTAAATCGGCCGCGGTCCGTTAGTATACGTCGGACCCGCGTGTCGCCACTATCAGTGATTGCAGACCGAGCGCCACCACACGGCAGGTCTAGAGAGACTTCCTAGCACTCGCCCCAGTTGTACAGCAGACTTTGCTAGCGATGGTTCACTGACAAATTGCGCTCTCATTTGCCGAGACAATAGTTAGCATAGCCTTCAGCTACGTCATTTGCTACGACCTAGCAAGGCGCCATTATCATTTGCTATTTATCTTGTGATGCATGTACCGTCAGACCGATGTTCATCAATTATGGATTAAAGTTAAGTATTCCAACAGCTAGGTACTTTATTTGCTAGTGGATTAAAGTTAAGTATTCCAACAGCTAGGTACTTTATTTGCTAGACTCAAATCCTTTAACTGTTCCAGACCTCACGCCAGCCTGCGTGAGCTTAAACACGTGCCTTTCGGCTTCACATCCTAGTGGCTTGGCTGTCTTGCCAAGTCACAACAAGTCTTATGACTGGTTTGACACTGCTCACTAAGAATTCCTCTCCTTTGCCAACATTTTCATCTTAGAGCAGCACTTACACCCTAGGTCCTCATTTTTTGTTGGAAGCATCCAAATTTCTGTCTTCCTCTACAATATTCATCCTCTACAGCTCACTTTAGTTCCATGGAAGTTATTCCCTTACGTCTTAACAGATGTCCTTTCATTGTGTGCCTTCTACTTGGCAGTGTTTCCCAAATATTCCTTTCCCTGCCGATTCTGTGGGGAACGCCGTCATTCCTTATGTTATTAGTACATCTAAATTCCAACATTCTTCTATAGCACCACTTATCAAGTGCTTCTATTCTCTTCTGTTCTGGTTTTCCTACAGTCCATGTCTTACTGCTATACAATGCAGTGCTCCGAACGTACATTCACAGAAATTAAGACCTATGTTTGATACTAGTAGACTTCTCTTGACCAGAATGTGCTTTCTGCCAGAGCTACTCTGCTTTTTCTGTCATCCTTGCTTCGTCTGTCTCGGTAGCAGACTTCCTTAACTTCATGATCACCAATTGTGATAAGTGTCTTGCTGTTCTCATTTCTGTTATTTCTCATTACTTTTGTCTTTCTTCCGTTTACTCTCGATCCTTATTCTGAACTCATTAGAATGTTCATTTCACTCATTAGAGTCTGTAATTATTCTTCACTTTCACTGAAGATTGCAATGTCATCAGTGAATCTTAACATTGATATCCTTTTACCTTGACTTTTAATCCCACTCTTGAATCTTTCCTTTATTTCCATCACTGCTTTTTCAACATATAGATTGAACAGCAGGGGCAAAACACTACATCCTTGTCTTACACCCTTTTTAATTTACACTTGCATCTACATCTATAATCTGCAAACCACCACGAAGTGCATGGTAGATTGTGCAGCCCATTGTACCAGTTCTTAGGGTATCTTCAAGTTCCATTCATGTATGGAGCAGGGGAAAAATCATTGAATACCTCTATGCATGCAGTTTGAGTTTTGTTTTGCTTTAGGGCACAAAAAAAAAACTGGGGTCATACGTGCCCAAGTCAAAACTATAGAACATGAAGACAGTGAGGAGTTAAAAAACGACTATACGTCAGTCCCAATTGACTTAAGGGGAGTTAGAACAGAAAAAAAATTTCACATTTTCGGATTTTTCTCTCATTATAAAATCTGCAATTATCTGAATATATATATTATTTTTTTAAATATAATCTACACCGGTTGAAAATGTTAAAATTTTTACATGCATTACTTGGAGACCTAATAAAATTGGTAATTTTTTATATAGAAGGCTGTGGATTGCTGTGTTATAAAGGTTAAATTACGTGTTTGTGTTGGTCATGTCTAGAAGAGGATGGGCACCAGGTTGAGGAAGTTGAAACAAAGTTTGAGAGACAAGGAACTTTCTGATGGTAAAACCATAAGAAGCAGGCTGACGGACAAAATGACTGATGAACTACAGCAGTTATCACGGGATGGCCATTAGAAATAATACTGAGGTTTCATTGAAAATGACTCAGGCAGTATGGGCTACCTTCTTCTACAGACTGTCAACTGATCAAAAAACCAGTACGCCACCTTTGCCCTCCTGGACCTGATTCATGGTGCAATTACCGCAATGCTGGGTACTCAAACAGTTCATACAGCCAAACAGCCAAAAACATTCCATCCCAGCAGCAGTCATCAATATCATAAAACCTATTTACAGAGACCTGGCAAATCCTGAATTGCTGAAGAAGTGTCTGCATGGTCAGACTCAAAATCCCAATGAGTTGTTCAATAATCTTATATGGACTCTCTTACCAAAAAATATTTTTGTTGGAATGAAGACACTAAAGTGAGGGACCAGTGATGCTGTTATTGCAACACTGTTAGAGAGAAAGTGCTACATTATATGGGAATTAATCCTGGGGCAAACTGCATCAGATAACTTGAATGGATGGACAAGATTCGCACTGATAAAGCAGGGTATGCAGCACAGTTGGCCACTAAGGAGTCCACAAAGAAGAAAAAAATTGGCAAATGATCAAGAGGATAATATATAGTACAGTGCAGGGTGCTTCTGAGTGACTAAAAACGAAAAATTAAGCATATATTAAGTGAGTTACAGTCTTCTGAAACTTTAGAAGCTGTTCCTGAAAATTCACATTTTCTGCTGCATTTTTCCCTAAATATCAGAAACCACTTTGAGTAGAGTATTCAAATTTTCAGGGAGTAATAACATACATATCCTGAGTCTACTGAACAAAAAGAAGAACATAATGTTATGTATAATTAGAATTATTTAGAACACCATACAAAAATAGTGTACAAAAATTTTAACCATGTAGTTAAAAAATTGTATTTCTGAAAGCAGTGGCTGAAATGCAATTGTTGTTGTTCAGTAGACTCAGAACATACAGTTTAATGTCCTGTAAAAGTTTCATGTCAATGGCTACAGTGGTTCCTGAAATACAGGGAAGCCATGTCACTAAATTTAACATTGTCGGGATAGGGCATTCCAACTCCCCTTAAGAGAATGTGGAGAAAGGGCTAAAAATGACACCTTGCAGCAACAGAGGCCCAAAACTAAAAATTAAAAGGTCTTCGCCATATTGCTTTGGCGGATAAAACAATAAAATGTGGTTGACAGCCTGCGCGTCATTTGCTAAAATGGCTGAAACAGCGAACCCAAGCAGGAATGCAAATGGTTAGAAAAAATGGGCATTCCGTCAGGAAGTGGTGGACAGTTAAAACTTGGGTGCAATGTGTACAAAGTGGTGGGGTAGCGCTACTTATCAATGCTAAAAAGGCAGTGCCCAATATGCAGCCTAGTTAAAATGACCTCTTCCCGGCAGGAAGGCTGAGAGGAGATCGTCCAAGCAGCTGTGAAAGGCTTACCTGTGAAGGGAGGACCATTGGCGATGCCAAAGGGACACCAACTCCTGACAGACAGAAACACAGAGATCATCGGAGGGAATATAGGAACTAGCAGGCTAAGGTACGAGGACTGCAGCCTTGGCAGTAGCATCAGCAGGCTCGTTTCCTGGCAGATCGACATGACCAGGAACCACATAATCATCACAGTGACTCCACCAAGAGTGAGAAAATGACAATTTTCCTGGCCCACTGCACTAATGGATGGGCGGTGTACAGCACACATAGACTTTGAAGGGCGGTGAGTGAGCCTAAGCAGAGGACACAATTGAAAAGTCTGTGTTCCAAACCGATAATGAAAGAAACTGATACCAATGATGAAGGCACACCTGACCCCACAGTCAGTCCGAGAGCCATCAGTGTATACAAAAGGTACTATTGCGATGTTCCATGCGAAGGTTGTAAAACTGAAAGCAACAGAGTGAGGCTGGAGTAGTGTCCTTAGGAAATGAATGAAGGCTAAGGTTAACATGGGCTGTTTCACAAAGCCAAGGAGGTGAAGGGTTCACACCCACAGGGAAAGTTACAGGTAGTGTGAAGTTAAGGCGCCATACCAAGTGCTGAAAGCAGACTCTAGGAGGTATGTGAGCGTACAAGCTGTGGGGGGAGATTAGAGTGGCAGTTTCCCACCGCAGAGGGAGGGGCTGGCGCGGTTGCTACAGGGCCGTGGCGAGCGGCTAGCATTTACGCGGTCTTGGAAAAACCTGAGTGGGAGCTTGGAGGAATTTATATTCCAGACAAAAATTGATAAAAACAAGAGTGACACTGAGGTGCAAGTAGACACTCATGGGCAGAAAAATATGTAAAGCTAAATTATCTAGACACACCACAAAAATATATAATAGTTTAAAAGTTATTGCTGTCTTAAAAATTGTAAATTTATGAAAGTTCAAAAGCTAATACCTTGGCAATGTTTTGGCTGATTAATATAAACAAAGTGTCTACAGATGCACCTAGTAGAGCTGCATCAAGCAATCATAGCCAATTTAGCAGAATCTGTACCATTTTTGAATGAGAGGCCGGAATATGGGATTCGACTGAGAGAAACTGTGTTTTTGGTAATAAATTTAAAGAGCTGAAACTACTGGCAGCATTCTAAAGTTTAAGGAGGTAGGTGAGTAAGTATGTATTTTTATTTGCTTATTTATGTTTAGTATAATAAAATCCGGGAAAAGCAAACTTAGCTCACAAGAACATTATTTGTAAAAAAAAATGGTGGCAAATACAGAAAATTGGACTTTAAATTGTTATTGCCAGGAAATTTTCTGTATTTTTCAATGTATCATGTGTGCTTAGTCTTAGAATATTCGTAACTTTTTTTGTCAAACATTGTTTTGAGTTAGGCAGTCATTTCAAGGGTGCACAGGGCGGCCATCTTTGGGGAATCAAGTTTGAGTGACGCTAAGAGCCGGATGTGCCGCCCATCTGGGGTAGTAGTGGGTTGGTAGTGATGTTCAGGGAAAAGTATGTATGTAGCGACATTCGAAAATGATCAAGCTGAGCACAATATAGTGGTTTAGGACAGCAGACAACAGTGTATTTTGTGAAATGTGAACAGACTTTCAAGTGCCATTACCGTGACATATGAATTTTATAGTGAAGTGTAGCATCAATATTAACGGCCGCTCGTATGTCGAAGCCCCTCAGACTGCATTTTGTGTGTTTAGTCAATATAGTGAAGAAAAATAAACTACTTGTTCAAATTATAAATCAACGTGAGGGACTCAATATTTTTTTTTTAAATTTCACCGCAATACCTGCCTGCATGGTTTTTTTTATATTTTTATTTCAGCTAGAAGATTGAGTTTACGACAGGTGTGAGCTGGCACCCTATGACAAAAAACATAACCAAACATTGAGACCAGCCACATCTCTGGGCCGCTCAATTAAGCCGAGTGTTGAGTGTAATAAATACATATATTTTCGTGCCATAGTACGTAGCTCGAGCTAATTATTCAGTCCAGGGTGTGCAGTGCCCAGAACTGTTGTAATAGGGGGTTTTTCACCCGGGATTGTCTTAACTGAACAGGCTCGGTAGGCAGTGCAGGATTGCATTTGAAAGTGAAGAAGACTGATGTTGCCGATCACCAAAGCGGGAGTTGAAGCGCTGCTGGCCGCCAAACATTGACCCACTGACTTTGGCGACGCACTCCAGAGCTGGAGCCGCTTCTGCTGCCAACTTGCAAGTCATTCCACACCACACCGCATGGCAGCCTGCAGCATCAAGCAGCAGTCGTTACGTAGCAGCAGTCTCAACAAACCTAAGAGTTGGCAACAGGTGCATTAATTTCTCAGTTCTCTCTCTCACAACCAGTTTAGCTATGGAGTCCGAATTTAGCGAGATGGTGATAAAGAAATCGGCTTGTGATGTTGAGCTACAGGGAGTGGGAATGAGCCTCAGAGCCCACATGGACAGGGAAAAGAAGCAGAAGGTAATGTAGTGGCTTGCTTAGATCATTAAAGGGCCAAATGGGGAAATTAAGAACTGAATTAAAAACTGATATGGGGGATATGGAAAGTTCTTTAGGGGCAAGAATTAGAGAATTAAATGATCAACTGCGGGATTTATCAGAAAAATTTGAGGAGATAGAAGGAAAGTTGAATGACTGATACAGTTGCCGTTGAATTAAGTGGTAGAACTGATTCAGGCAGGCAGTTGTGTGACAAAAGGAATGATGAGACAAGGCAAGCTCTGATTGATGTGGATCAGAAGATTGTGACTAGTTGTGATAAAACCAGAACTTTATTATTAGAGACAGCTAGCGACCTATGTAAGTAAATTGAAAATGTTGCTGCTGTTACTGTAAAGAGTAATGTAGAAATTGACAAAGTTAACAGTAGATTAAGTAATGTAGAATTATGTGGGGCTAATAGAAGTATGGGGTGGCCTATGGTACAAGTACCCAGTGGTAAGACTTTTTCAGGGGAAAGCAAGTACCATGCTGTAGATTCTCTGGCAGCATGCAAGGATTGTTTTATTGATGGTATGAGTGACAAAAGCAAAATTAAACTGGTAAAAAGATTGAGGATTCTGCTCAGACATGGCCACATTAATGTAGTGAACAATTTAAATCATATAGTATATTTGAACAGATCTTTCTAAATACCGTATTTAATCGAACCTAAGCCGCACCTGAAAAATGAGACTCGAAATCGAGGAAAAAAATTTTCCCGAATCCAAGCCGCACCTGAAATTTGAGACTCTAAATTCAAGGGAGAGAAAAGTTTTAGGCCGCACCTCCAAATCAAAACAAAGTTGGTCCATTGTAATATGAGACACAATGTAGGTCGAATGAATGACGATACAGCTACAGTAGTTTGGTTCAAGCCGTACATCAGGAGATGAGTCTGATGGGCGACAGAAGGATCAATTACCGTTTTATGCCCACCCAATACTGAGTCTTGCCCAAACAATCTCACATGCAGCTTCAATCTCTATTTTGGTGGATTTGAGTTTCTTGTCTACTGCAACAAACACACCACCCCCACTTCCCATTTGCCTGGCCTTCTGATACACGCTTAAATTTAACCAAAAAATCTCACTATTATCAATTTCAGTTTTCAACCAGTTTTCTGTACCTAGTATTATGTGAGCTTCATTGCTTTTCAGGAGCGCTTCAAACTCTGGCACTTTGTTGCAAATGCTTTAGCAGGTGCCATTAGGATTTGAATACTCTCACCTGTGGGAGGCATTTCTTTTGATATTACATTGACACTTCTGCGTTTCCTACAGCTATCATTATCTGGACTGGATGGAGAGACCCTCATCTAAAAAAACCTTTGTGTGCATCCCACACAGCCAGCACAATCTGTGCACTTTGATTTTGTTCTTACACTCTTCGTGTTCCTCTTGGTTCTTGTACATATAGCATAATACTAATCTTTCTCTATAGCTGACCCCTACCTTTTTTAACATCTTGCACCATTTGACATTGACAAATGCTTTTTCCACGCTGCATCACATCTCTCTCTCTGGTGTCCTTAACTTTCCTAAAGCCAAACATTGTCATAAGAGATTCTCAATTTTCTATTCCACTGTTCTGTCTGTTATTATTGTCAGCAACTTGAATGCATGAGCTGTTAAGCTGACTGTTATATAATTCTCGTACTTGTCAGCTCTTGCAGCCTTGGGGATTGTATGGATGATGTTTTTCCAAAAGTCTGATGGTGTATCACTGGTGTGTCTCATTCTTCAAACCAACATGAACAATTGTTTTGTTGCCATTTCCCTCAATGATTTGAGAAATTCCAATGGAATGTTATCTATCCCTTCAACCTTATTTGATTTTAAGCCTTCCGGGGCTCTTCTAAATTCTGATTCTAATACTGTATCCCTGTCTCTTACATATTGCCTCCTGTTTCTTCTTCTATCACATCATCTGACATGTCCTCTCCCTCATAGTGGCCCTCAATGTACGATTTCCACATATTTGCTCTCTCCTCTGCAATTAACAGTGGAATTCCCATTGCATTCTTAATTTTCCCACTCTCATGTTTAATTTCACTGTTCTAACTTTATGTTCTGAATCATTTCTTCCAACAATAATTTCTTTTCTGATTTCTTCATATAGAACTTTCGCCTTAGCTTCCCAGTACTTCATATTTATTTCATTCCTAAGTGACTTGTATCTCTGTATTTCTAAATATCCCCAAATACTTTTGCACTTCATTCTTTCGTCTATCAGCTGAATTTCTTCTGCTACCAGTTGAAGTATTTCTTCTGCTATCCATGGTTTCTTTGTAGTTACCTTCCTTGTACCTACATTTTCCTTTCAAGCTTCTGTGACTGCCCTTTTTAGAGATGTCTATTCCTCTTCTGCTGAACTGGCTACTGAACTGTTCACAGTAACACTTTCTGCCCCACCCTCCCATTGATAACAAATCCTACTCCCATAGTTCAATTCTCTGCTGCTGTTGATATTACCCTACACTCGTCTGACCCTAAATCCTTGTCTTCCTTCCACTTCACTTCACTTCACTGACACCCTCTAATCTAGATTGAGCCTTACGACTTTCCAACATCTGACATTCCACACAGTGACTCATAGGACATTTTCATTTTGCTGCTTAATTCATTTTTTTCTCATAGTCACCTCTCCCTTGGCAGTCCCCTCACAGAAATCTGAATAGGGGACAATTCAGGGATCATTTGTCAATGGAGAGATCATGACACTTTTTCAGCTACAGGCCACAAGTCCTGTGGGTACACACTATGTGTCTTTAATGCACTAGTTTTCATTACCTTCTGCATCCTCACGCCATTTATCACTACTGATTCTTCAGCCTTTCAGGGAAGTTTCCCACCACAAAGCCAAGAGAGTGTCCTGAACCTCTGTCTGCTCCTCTGTGCTCTTTGATAAGGCTGTTGGCAGAATGCCGACAGTCAGCAGCCACCATTGCTCCTGATTTTTATTCAAAATTTAAACAGAGGCTGGGTTCAAACCTGTGACCGAGGCCTTTTGATTACTGATAAAAGGTGCTACCTCTAGACCATAAATCTAGGCCTATAGAGAGTGCAAAATTCATTATCATCAGCTTGCCATTGGCAATAAAAAACTGGCAACTGGAAATCCAGGCATGCATGTAAATTTTATTTTATTTTCTAAACACACTACACCGAGGTTCAGAATTGTACAGACAACATAAACTCGTGCACACCTCACTTACTACAGCAGTGTGTATACGCCATACCAAGTGTTGCCAGCAAGAAGAAAGTCCTGGTTAAAAAAAGTGGTAATGTATGGTATGGTATGGTATGATAGTGCTTTGCTATCTCTGGTATTCACGTTTTATGGTTACCTATATTGTGACACAACATTCCAGCCCGAGATGCTGGAGGTGGTGGTCACGAGTGCGTGAGGTGTGCTGGCTTCTGCATATGAATGGTGTGTGTTTCTGTTTTGCTGATGAAGGCCGTAGCCACAACCTCTATGTAAGTGTCTTAATTGTGTTTGTCTGCAGCTTAATATGTCTTCAAAATGTGTGAATTCCTAAGGGACCAAACTACTGAGGTCATCGGTCTATAGACTTTCATCAGTCTCTAGACTTACGCACTACTTAAACTAACTTATGCTAAGAACAACACACACGTACCCATGTCCGATGGAGGGCTCGAACCTCCGGCAGGAGGGGCCATGCAATCCATGACATGGCGCCTCAAACTGCACAGCCACTCTGCGCGGCTAATTTATCTTCTTTACGGTAAGTAGCAATCTATCTTTTCCAACACTATTGTAACTACACATACATTATTTCTAATTTTGTGACGGATTAGTTATCATGATGGGAAAGAGACAACCACACATACAGTGTTTTTTAAGCATAATATATCCACTGAAACATGTGCAGCTGGTGACTAATGTGGGAAACACAATGTGAATGTTCCTCATGAGCAGCAAAAACAAATTACAGTTTCTGAGACATAATCAGCCAGTAGTAACAGTGTTCAACTTATATCATCTTCCTATTCTCCTAAAAGAAAAGATGATAGTGTCACACCACAACTCCCAACCAAAAGTAAATTTAATAGACACTAGTTAAGCCATTTTGAGTGGCTACTGCTTAATGACACAACAACATTTTGTAAATTCTGTGAACAGATGCAAGCTAGTGACATCGACCAGAAGTGGGTAAAAAAAGTTTTCTGCGCCCTTTTTTAACTAAAAGTCCTTTGTTCTGCATACTCAGAGTAAATTGCACTGAGAAAATGTTGGATGTGTAAAGGCAGAGAAACAATCCACGAAACATCAATGGCCAGAAGCATTAAAAAACTTACAGCCAAATGTTTTCTCACCTTACATATTTGTTTAATGTAGTATATTAAATTGCTGAGCATGAGAAGCCATTTAAAGACTTTGTGCACCTTCTGCATTTCGCAGGAAAATAGTGACTGTGATAGCACAGTACGGCAATGAAAAACTGTGCAGAGAATTCATTCATTTTATAGTGGACACACTGAAGCATGTACTCATACACAAATTGGAAAACTGTAAATACACCAGTCTTCTAATTGAGGGTTCCAATGATCAATCTGCAATTGTTCATGCAAATGTGCATGTAAGATATTAGGTCTACAACTTTGCTTCCGCCGTTTTGCAATAGACAGCAGTAGCAGCAAGTAGCATTCGGGTGGTTGATCATAGGTGTAATACAATAAGCTTAGGCATCTGCAAACATAATGCCTTAAAAATATTAGTCGATCTGTGCCAATATGTTGTTCTCAATTAAGTACGTCAACTTACGTACCGATTTCTTGCCATTTGCGAGAAGTTTTAATTTTATGCTTTAACATGAAGAAATCTGCGGCTGTGGCTCTTAAAATGTTGGGGAAGACCAATGGTGAGGGAATTATCAGCGGAAGAACGTGCAGAGAATGTTTTCCACACCTTAAGAATGGTGATTTTGATGTCTAAGGTCGGCATGGCAATAGAAGACACAACGTTTTCGTAGCTACTGGAACAGACAAAGACAGTCACAGGACATCATTATCGAAAGCAATAGATGTGTTTGAGCCCAGCACTGAAACACAAACAGCCACAATACAGCAATAGACACGTAAAGGTAATTTTGCAGCAGGTTGCAAAACCCCCATGTCGCAAAACCTGTCAAAATATACATGGAAACATTGAAACGAGAAGTCCTATTCCTCCCACCATATTCTCCGTACGTTGCTCTCTCTGACTACCACCTTTTTCGATCAGTGTCATACAGTCTGGCTGACCAGCACTTCCGATCATATGAACAAGTGCAAAATTGAATCGATTCATGAATCCCCACAAAAGACGCCCTGTTCTTCCGCCTCAGGATTCATATGCTATCTGTAAGATGGGAGAATGTAGTGGCCAGCGATGGGCAATACTACGAATCATAATTTTTTTGGTAAGTTTTTCACAATAAAGCCACGAACTTCGAGAAAAAACGGCAGAAGCAAAGTTGTAGACCTAGTACCTCAATGCAAAAGGCGGCCACATCAAGGAGGACATTTTAGGTGTAACAGAGCTACCAGACTCCAGTTCCACTGGTTATTTCACAGCTTTAACAGATTATTTAGATAAGATCATAGGCCCAAGTGAATACAGAGAAAAATGTAATATTATAAATTTAGGTACTGATGGTGCTGCAAGTAAGATTAGAAACAAATCATGATTAGTTGTGCAAATGAAAGCTCTTTTCCCAAAACTGATAAGCATTATTAACTCGCACACCGCTTGCTGTGTTAGGTCCCCATAGGACATATGAACATCTCAAAACATCTGACTTGGTTGTTAGAACTATTTTCAAATTCTATCACAGATCAACAAAACAGTACAAGTTCTAGGAGGAGAAATTTGTGAACTGAGTGATATTCACACTATCAGGTGGCTAGCAAGCAAAGAGAGAGAGAGAGAGTACCGTTTAAGCTCTCTTGCAACCACAGAAACAAGATGTGACCAACCTTGAACAGGTAGCCCACTGAAATGAGAATGACGCCGCTAAAGCTGAAAAGTACAAAGAAATTTAAATTTGTTATGCTTCTCTACCTTCTCTTGTCCTTCTACTGGAAACAGACCATTAAGTCTGGCACTACAATATAAGGAACTGCTTATTTCATCCCTGAAAATGAAAACTGAACACTGCATATCAGTTTTGGAGGACTTCCACTCTACCGTTGGGCCAAGTGAACAAAGGTTTTTGGACAAGGAGAAAAATTTCAGGAAAAATTAATTATGTTCAGCTGACAATCATTCAGACTTGGGAGCAAGAATACCAGACTGCAACAAGTAACTTTATAAAAAATGCAAAGGAGTACACCACACAAAGGTTGCAATCTGACTCATCAGATGGTTATTGCCTCTCTGTGTGTTTTTGAAACCTTACGCTAGCCTCATCACGACAAATTTCTTTAATATTGAAATGAAGAAATAAAAAAGGTGTTCATGTTTTTGACTCAAATTCTCTTTGATGAGGAAGTGAATGTTCTGCTATGAGAGTGGGCAGAATACAAACTTTTGTTTCCCTCACTGATGTTGAATCACACTCTTAGATGATTTACAATCAAATTTTTCTGCATGATTCCCCAATCTGCTTCAGGTTCTCAGATTTTATGCTGTTCTACTTGTGAGCACAGTTTCATGTGAGCAAGGTTTCAGCTGTCACAACAGACTAAAAACTGAATACAGGGCTTGGCTGACAACAGATACACTTGAGAAATTGCTGCTGGTATCTGTAAATGCCCTTCTCTGTCTGTGTTTGACTCAAGAGCTGCCATTGATATGTGAAACTTCTCTGCAGAAAGACAATGATACACAAAAATGAAGTGTTAGACCACTAGGCTATAGTACTGGTACATATTATTGTTTGCTATGATTATGTTGAACCTTAGTATTCTATTAAACAATATGATGCTGTTCGAACAGTTTGTCTGTCAAACAAACTCCATAAAGAGAGATGGAGGGGGGATTATTTTTTCATATTCAGATAAAGGGGGTGTGGCGACCAAAGTTGTTAGACTGGCTAGTGACTTCAGAACTGAAATTTTGCATCCTGGGCCTATATCATGTATGTCAATCCACCAAAAAGATTTTGGAACATGTTTTATATAAAAAAAGATTTAAAATATCTTAGATACGCAGACTAAGTTGAAGATATTTGGAAGAATTTATGGAACAATGATTAGAACTTTAATTGTCAACCCTATTACATGGAAGCAAATCACAGGTACTGAATAAAAGACAAGGAAAACAAATACAAGGAACAGAAATGAGATTCCTTAGAGTGGTGAAACAAGGTTGTAGCCTATCCCACAGTTAGTCAAGATTTATAGAGAGAAAAAACAAAAAAAACTTTTCAGTTTGCTAAAAGCATTGCAATTCTGTCAGAGACAGCAAAGGACTTGGAAGAGCAGTTGAATGGAATGGACAGTGTCTTGAAAAGATGTTATAAAATAAACAAACAAAAGTTGACAGAAACAGATTAGAAAGCGAGAGACTAAAAGTAGAACATTAGTTTTGCTATTTGTGAGAAAAAATAACAGACACTGGTCAAGTAGAGAGGATACAAAATTCATACAGGAAATAGCAAGAAAAGCATTTCTGAAAGAGAAATTTTATTACAAATTTTGAGTGAAGCCTTTTTCTGAAGGTATTTCAAGGGTAATCTTGTACGGAACTGAAATGTACAGAAGACAATCTACATCTACATCTAAATCTATATTCCAAAAGCTATACGCATTGCTCAAACCAAGTGGTAAAGAACCTAGAAGCATGCCTCAATTTCCCCAATGTCCCTCCATTTTATATCACCCTTTTAAATATTTTATAATGCACGCACATCCTGCAAAAGCAGTTAGTAACAAAGCTTGATATGTATACTGACCTGGACGTGCTGCCCATAGTTGCAAATCTTGCTCTCTGGTATATGTAGCATCAGATGCTTCTCCACACATAGCTGCAATATGATGTGATATGGCACCACTCTTGTTCACATCAACAATCAAATCCATTGTGAAATTCTCGCGTCCCCTGTCTTCTTCTGGTGTCCTTACAGTGCCTGGATTCTTCTGCAAATTAAGAATATTGTAAGTATATGGACATAGGAAACAGAAAACTGTGGTTGATGTGAGCAAGCCATTTAACAAGTTTTTTTAAAAACAAAGTTATGGACTGGAGCTATAACTGATAATGCCCTTCCCATAAGAAACTTTTGAATCGCGAGAAACTACTATTGTATACATGACTAATGAAAGTTTGGGGAAAGCTCTTAAGAATGAAAATGCTGTAGCATTACAGGAGATTACTCACTGAAAAGCAGAAGTGTTGAGTTGTCAACTGCCACACAAGAAAGAAAGAAAACACGGTAAGTTTCAGAGTTATCCTTTGACGAGCTAGCATAAAGAGCAACTTCCCAAAAATAATGCCAGAATAGCCGCCTTAATGTTTTTGCTGCACTACGTAAGAAACATTAAGGAATATTTTACAAGTAAACTTGCATTAACACTGAAGCACTCACTGGAGTCAAGGGAAAGAGGTGGTCGGATTTCCACCTTTACCACTGTCTTACCACAAATAACAACTACTAAAATATGCTGAAATTGTTTCTTAAGAAAGTTTTCATGATTAATAATAGAACAATGGGATACCAGACAGAGGGGGTTGGAGGAGGAGGTAGAGGGAACACTGCACATAGAATATTTTATGCGAATCTACACTTTCTCAGTGAATCTCAATGAAGTCTTCTCGGGTTATCAGCTGAGTTAAGATGTCAATCTGTGGCAACGTTTCAACAAGTTTCCTACTTGTCATCTTCAGGCAAAGTGTCAGGTTCATGTCCTGTCCAGGTCTTTATAGCCATGGGCCACAAGATCCTCTGCCTCGTCTGTGCTTGCAGCACCAATCGCACAACTCCAGAACGGGTATCATCCCCCATGGTGGGGACAGTCATGGCCAGCGGTGTTTGGGGTCTCTGTGTGCTGGCTGGTTTGTGTGTGACATCCTGGTGGAGGCCGCATATTCCATCTGCTGCCTTCACCAGTTTTGCATCAGAGTGTTCAATGTGGTGCTAAGTTGGAAACTGCTATCTCAGTTGAAAAGGTTATCACAGACTCTTATCTCCACAGAGTATTTTACATGTCATTCTTTCAACTTCACCTTTGTGATATAAATGTAAAATTGTTGAATATATTTTGTGAAACTAAATTCTTAGCACACAAATGTCCTACATAGTTAGAGCAGATTGTAAAAATATCAGTGACTGAAGATAAAATTTGACTTCACTTCAGAAAACAAATCCAACTGAAGAATTCACTATGATGTATAACACTAAACGTGGATCAACTGAAAGAGATTCAGTGTTGGTCTAAATTAGCATGGACACATTTGGAAACACCGCTAATCAGCTTTTGACACAATCTCACTTCAACTGCAGACATTAATCACATATCTTACATACACAGTATTTTTTACTGAAAGTTTTATGCTGTATAAAGGAGGAGGAAAAAAGTGGAAGAAAGTCCACATACATTCTCAAGAAACATCTCTGCAGGTGAAAAGTATCAAAATAGCTAAGATATCCACACAGTAAATTAAAAGAAACTATATAATTAAATAGAAAGTGACTTTACAGGCAATATGGTTTCAAAACATATTGTCAAAACTATCTTTGCAATCAATAGCACAGAGGACACACAGCTCAGCAGCTGACAACACATAACCACCAGGGCTTGTACATCAAATGGTGCTGCCAATTTCCCTTTGGACACAAACTAGGTGACTGTGGCGTCAATATCAAATTGGCAGAGCATGGTAAACACATACATATTACAGATTGTAGGCCAAGAATCTTGGCAGCTTCTTGTGTAGATTATGTTTTAAAGCCATCATTATTCAAAAATGGCTCTGAGCACTATGGGTCATCAGTCCCCTAGAACTTAGAACTACTTAAACCGAACTAACCTAAGGACATCACACACATCCATGCCTGAGGCAGGATTCAAACCTATGACCGTAGCGGTCGCGCGGTTCCAGACTGAAGCCTCTAGAACCGTTCGGCCACCCCGGCCGGCGCCATCATCATTCAACACTGGGGAAACTATTGATGTAGGGAGCATCAAAAGAGTGCTGGGAAATTCCCATTACAGACTTAACAGTAGGACTTGTAGAGGGGAGTGAGTACATAATACTCTGAACAGGAACCAACATCTAGAAACATGCTGTTTCCATTCTACAATGGTTTCAATTCAGATGTTTAACTGATCCACTTCTGCTTGAGGAATTGGATTTGGCATGATGCAGTACAATTATTAGGTAACAATTCGAAAGGAAACATAATGACACATCCATTAATCACTTAAACACATTTGTTTAAAATAGTGCCGATGCATTACAATATCAGGTGACCATCTGACATCGCACACCATCCTATCTACCCTGTCACATATGAGAACAGGCAACGCAGAGACTTTTCTATGTCCTTCAGCAAACGTGGACACGTTACACATCTGAATTGAAACTGTTGTAGAACGGAAATGCTATGTTTCCAGACATGGGATCCTATTCAAAGTGTTATGTACTCACTCCCCTTTACAAGTCCTAGAAATTTGCAGTGGGAATTTCTGAACATCTGCATTGTCTGCTTAAGTGCTGCCGTCATCAATCCAAAGGTCGGTTCGAGCGCAACAGTGATTTACTAAAACAGTCCTTTTGCAGGTGGTATAACATTGTGTTCCTTATAACTTTAAAGAGACTTAACAATCTAGACATGATCTATAGCTTTATGTGGACTCCAAACAACAGTGTGATCCTGTATTCTTCATATTAACAAACATCACTAGAGAAATCGTAAGTGATAAATGAAACAAGGTGCAAAAATTCACTGACTAACTTGCAACTGAGCCCTGGGCCTTTGGATACACAGTCCAGCACACAACCTCCGACCTAGTGAGACATACTTTTGTTTCATTATTGGTCAATAAATATGACTTTTCTGACTGAAACGTCCCTACTGTGTGTGTTCATCAATGCGTGTGCAGATTTTAAAAGCCTTTGGACATTTGGTACCTAAATTTTTTCACTCTTGTGATCACTGATTTGCCCAGAGTTAACATAAATTGTGGTGTAATTACTGCTGTTCAAGACTAGCAAGCATTTCGGTAAGAGACGTTGATCCATTACTGGCTGCTATCAAACTTCATATACACCTACTGTTTACTGCAAATAGTTCATATTTCCCTATCTTATTCTACCACTAAGTGTCTGTGAAATGCCTTTAAATTTTTCGCATTAATTACAAATTATCTCCAAGAATTCTTACAGGATTAGTTATCATATGTGCTCAAACTTACATCATTGGTACTCTCCTTTGCCTAGACTTAAAGACTGAAAAAATTATTTCTTACTTCAGCAGTGTGGGAATGTTAAGAATAATTTATTATTTACTTCTTTTTGGATTTTGTTTGTGCAAAATGAAATACAAATTTTTGCAGAGCCACTATGTTTTGAACTGACAACTGTAGTGAAGGTAGAATTTCCTTTTGTGTGTGTGTGTGTGTGTGTGTGTGTGTGTGTGTGTGTGTGTGTGCCATGTAAGAAGGCTTTGGGGGAGGGAGAGAAGTGGAAAAAGAAGAACAGAAGAGAGAGGAGCTGGGAAAGGGAAGAGAGCAGTGCACATTGGGGGTGAGGGATATGAGTTTGGAGGAGGTGATGGGACAGTGGGCTGTTGACAGGAGGTTGTGGGGACTGTTGGTTACCATAAATTGAGGCTGGGATGATTTCGGGAGCGGTGAACGTATTGTTATTGTAACTCCCAATTTCGCGGTTCAGAAAAGCTGGTGGCGAAGAAGAGGATCCAGCTGACCTGGGTTGGGTTGTTAAGCAGCTGTTGAAATCGATCATGTTACGTTCACCTGCAAGTTGTGCCACAGCATGATCTACTTTGCTCTTCGCCACAGTTTGGCAGTAGACACTCGTCCTGGTGGATAGCTGGTTGGTAGTCATACTAATATAAAAAGCTAAGCAATGACTGCATCAGGGCTAGTACTCCACCAGGTTGCTTTCACAGGTGGCCCAGCCTCTGATGGGGTAGGATAAGCCTGTGACAGGACTGGGCCACCCCGTTGCACAACATGTAGCTGAACACAACATGATTGATTTCAATGCTACTCCTCTCCTTTCCACTACTTTTTTGTCCTTTACTCCCTCCCCAGAGCCTCACAACACTGCACCATGTAGCCTCATCTGCCACCGCTAGTCCCCACATGCTCCGCCAGGCAGCACTGTCTCCCCTTCTCCCACCAATACCCTGCTATCCCTCTCACTTCTCTGCTCCACTACAGATTGTTGTTCTCATTTGACACATTTCATTACAGTCTGAGTCTGGCCTGAGCAGCTAGAGATAGTGGTCATGTGTGTGTGTGAGGTGTTCTTGCTTGTATGAATGCAAGTGTGCTTTCTTTTCTGATGAAGGCTTTCACCAAAAGCTTAATGTGCAACAGTCTTTCCATTGTGCCTGCCTGCAACTGAACGAGTCATCTTTACAATGGGTAGCTATCTATCCCTTCCATAATAGTAAATATAGTAAGTTTTAGACAGAAATGTGGCAGTGAATCATCATAAACAGCTCTCAAGTATCCAGACGGGAGGCAATGTTGAAAAACTGTCCCCCTCTGATGAGGGTTGTACTCATCTACTCGCAAAGTGTAGAGACATTGCAGAATACTCCTAGATTTATATGTGAGAGGTGGCCAAACCATACCTCAAGGTGCAGGTGGCAGCATTAAGGGTACATTGCAGGATTAGTGTTTAGCTGGAGAATCCTTTGAATGAACTCTACTTCAGATACAAATTTTAGGCATTACAACAATGGCATGCCATCTGGACTCAGCAAAATTAACAATCTGCAGTGTTGGATGCTGAACTGTTTGAAAACCTTTGTTTATAGCCAGGCAGGGCACTGTCCACCACAGATCATGATCATTTTGTGACAGTCTTGGCTGACTATCTCGCACTGTGTCTTAATAACGAATTTTTTCTACACCTTCATAGGTAATGGACTCTACTCAGTGGAAACTCCTATACAGTAAACAGTGTACGTTTTAACCACAGTGAGCCTTTTGCTTTTACAGGGTAGTCTACCTTCCTGCAGCTTTAGTTGGTTTGTTTAAAAGAGGGGGGGAAGGGACCAAACTACAAGGTCATCAGTCCCTTGTTCCAAAGGAAACAATGCCACAAGGGTGAGAATACGACAATGAGACAACATAAAATAGAATGAAAGGAAAAACCACAACAACGACTGAAGGGCAACAAACAATTAAATGGACAAAAGGGGACAAGAAAACCACAAATACATAAGAAACAGGTACAAGAGGTTAAAACAAGAAAGCAGGTTGCCATGGCTGGCTAACCATGAGGATAAAAAGGAAAAGCCAGCCACTCTGCAACACATTAAAAGCCCTCCCTGAAAGCAATAGGGGTGGAGGACACACAGGGACAAAGTACACATGTTAAAACTTAGAGCAAATGATAAAACTCACCCTCGCAAATAAAATGTAAAACTAAAGCTGCTGTTGAGGCTATGTCGCCCAACACCGAAAGCAGGGTGCCGGGAAAGTTAAGTCTGCCGCAGAGCGGCTAAAAGTGGGCAGTCCAGCAAGAGATGGACGATTATTATTTGTGAGCCACAGTGACACCCAGTTGGGTCCTCGAAACGGAGGAGGTTACCATGCGTCAGCCACGTATGGCCAATGTGGAGCCGACAGAGAACCACAGAGTCCATGCGAGAGGCGCACACGGAGGTCTTCCACACATTTGTAGTTTCCTTAATGACACACAGCTTGTTGTGCATACTGAAGTTATGCCATTCTGTATCCCAAAGCTGCAAAACCTTGTGGCTTAATACTGAACGCAGGTCAGTTTCATAGAAGCCGATCTCCATAAGCAGTTTCTGCGTAGCCTGTTTGGCCAGCCTGTCGGCAAGTTCATTACCTGGGATTCAGACGTGACCTGGGGTCCAGACAACCACCACTGAATGACTGGACCGTTCCAGGGCACAGACCAAAGGATGATGAGGGTAGCACTGGTTGACAGCTGGTAGGCTGCTCAAGGAGTCAGTACACAGGAGAAAGGACTCGCCTGGGCGTGAGCAGATGTGCTCAAGAGCATGAGATATGGCCGCCAGCTATGCAATGAAAACACTGCAGCCATCTGGCAAGGAGTGCTCTTCTATATGTCCCCCATGAACACAGGCAAAACCAACGTGACCATCAGACATCGAGGCATCGGTGTAAATCACTTCATGGCCCCAGTACACGTTGAGAATCGAGAGGAAGCGAAAGCAGAGTCGCTGCGTTAACTGAGTCCTTAGTGCCATATGAAAGGTCCAGGTGAAGCTGCGGTTTAGGTGTACCCCATGGAGGTGTTCGTTAATGAACCTCAAGTAAAGGTGGTAAAGGCAAGGACTCCAGTTCGGAGAGAAGGGATCACACACGAACTGCAATTGCTAAGCCCCGAACTGAGCTGCTGATGTGGGAGATGAACCACCATGGGTGGGAAAAGGAGATGGTAATTCGGATGTGCAGGAGAACTACGAACATGTGCAATGTAACTGGAGAGCAATTGCGCACACCTAACCTGCGATGGAGGGACTCCGGCCTCCACCAGGACACTGGTCACTGGACTCATCCTAAAAGCTCCTGTCGCTAGACGAAAGCCACAGTGGTGCACTGGGTCGAGGGTTGGTTTTTTTTTTTTTTTTGTGGTTTTAGGGTGCACAACTACAGTGGTCATTAGCGCCCAGACTAAATTATGAATGCACTGCGAGGCACAATGTTAAAACAGCAACTAAAATGGACAAATCTATAAAAAGCACATTAACACGCAAGGGAGTGAAAGAAAACAGCATAAGCAAATGTCCTTAGACAGGTTTGTTAAGTGGATAAAACGAAGAACACGAGCAGCTGCTCCTGGGTCATCCGCTACAATATCATCCAGAGTACATGGCAGGCCAAGATCAATGCACAGTGTATTAAAATTCGGACAGGACGTTAAAATGTGGCGTACTGTCTGCAAGTGCCCACATGGGCAGAACGGCGCCCGCACAGCCATCAGCAGATGGCGGTGGCTGAACTGGCAGTGTCCAATCCATAACTGGGCCAAAACGACCTCCTCCCACCAAGAAGGGCGTGAAGAGGTCGTCCAAGCCGTGGGGAGAGGTTTGAAGGCCCGAAGCTTGTTTTCAGTAAGTGTAGACCAATCGGCATGCCACAGTGATAAAATGCGCAGACAAATGACCCTGCTAAAATCAGATGAAGGCACACAACAAGAAGCTGTCTGAGGCTGGAGGACCGCAGCCTTGGCCGCGGCATCTGCAGCTTCGTTCCCACAGATACCGACATGGCCAGGAACCCACATAAAGGTAACCGGAGAACTGTCGTCCGCCAGCTGCTGAAGAGAGCGTTGGATTCGGTGCGCGAAAGGGTGAACCGGATAAGGATCACTGAGGCTCTGGGTGGCGCTCAGGGAATCAGAGCAGATGACATAAGCAGAAAGTTGGTGGCGGCAGATGTAAAGAACAGCCTGATAGAGGGCAAATAGTTCAGCTGTGAAGACCGAACAATGGCCATGGAGCTGGTATTTGAAACTGTGTGCCCTGACAATAAAAGGACACCTGACACCGTCATTGGTCTTATAGCCATCTGTATAAATGAAGATTGTATTACTGAACTTCGAACGAAGTTCGACAAACCGTGATCGATATACCGAAGCTGGGGTAACCTCCTTCGGGAGCGAGCTGAGGTCAAGGTGAATGCGAACCTGAGCCTGGAGCCAAGGTGGCATTTGGCTCTCGCCCACTCTAAAGGTTGCAGGGAGAGGAAAATCAAGTTGCTGAAGGAGGCGACGAAAGCGAACTCCAGGAGGTAGCAGGGCAGATTCATACAACTCATATTGATGGTCGAGAGAGTTGTCAAAAAAGGAACAATAAGAAGGGTGGTCGGGCATTGATAATAGCCGACAGGCATACCGACGAAGCAGTATATCGTGCCAGTAGGTTAGTGGCAATTCACCGGCTTCAGCATGAAGACTCTCGATGGGACTAGTATAGAATGCTCCGATCGCAAGATGTAAGCCCCAATGTTGTCTAGAGTCGAGGTGGCGAAAGATGGACGGGCGTGCAGAGGAGTATACAAAGCTTCCATAATCCAGCTTGGAGCGGACAATCGACCGATATAGGCAAAGTAAAACGGTTTGATCCGCTTCCCACGACGTACCGCTGAGAACACGGAGGACATTTAGGGAACGGGTACAACAGGCAGCCAAATATCACACATGTGGAGACCAGCTAAGTTTCCTGTCAAATGTAAGAACTGAAAATTTTGTTGTCTCCATGAATGGGAGAGCAACGGGACCGAGAAGTTAGGACTGTGGGAGAAACTCTTTGTAGCGCCAGAAGATAATACAGACCGTCTTCTCGGCAGAAAAACTGAAGCCACTGGCGACACTCCAGGAGTAAAGACGGTCAAAACAATGCTGAAGACAGCGCTCCAGCAAACAAGTACGCTGCACGCTGCAGTAGATGGTAAAATCGTGCACAAAAAGGGAGCCTGATACATCAGTTGGGAGGCAATCCATTATTGGATTGATCACTATGGCGAAGAGAGCGGCGCTCAAAACTGAGCCCTGTGGCACCCCATTCTCCTGGCGAAAGGCGTCGGACAGGACAGAACCCACATGTACCCTGAACTTTCGATCCATTAAAAATGTACGAATAAAAGAGGGAGGCGACCGCGAAGGCCCCATGTATGCATGGTGCAGAGAATGCCCACCCTCCAACAGGTGTCTCAAGCCGTCTCCAAATCAAAGAACACAGCCACTGTCTGGCACTACCGCAAGAAGTTACTCATAATGAAGGTCAACAAGGTAACCATATGGTCAACAGCAGAGCGGCGCCTATGAAATCCACATTGTACATTGGTAAGTAGGTGTCGAGATTCGAGCAGCCAAACCAGAGTTAACCATTCGTTCCATCACCTCACAGACACAGCTGGTAAGGGAAATGGGTCGATAACTGGAAGGCAAGTGCTTGTCCTTCCCCGGCTTAGGAATCGGGACAACAATAGATTAGTGCCAGCATGTGGGAACATGACCCTCAATCCAGATGTGATTATAAGTACGAAGACGAAAACCTTTACCTGCAGGAGAAAGGTTCTTCAGCATCTGAATATGAATAGAATCAGGCCCCAGAGCGGAGGACCGTGACCGGGCAAGTGCACTTTCGAGTTCCCGCATAGTGAATGAGGCATTATAACTTTCATGATTCGAGGAGTGGAAGTTAGGTGGCCTTGCCTCCTCTGCCTGTTTTCGGGGGAGGAAGGCAGGGTGGTAATGAGTGGAGCTCAAAACCTCTGCGAAAAATCAGCCGAAGGCATTGGAGGTATCCTCAGGGGCCACAAGGACGTCATTTGTGACAGTCAAGCCAGAAACTGGCAAGTGGACCTTAGTGCCAGATAGCTGGCGCAGGCTACCCCATGACAACAGAAGGAGGAGTAAAACTGTTGAAGGAGCTTGTGAAAGCAGCCCAGCTGGCTTTCTTTAATAACACAACACTGTGCATGTAATTGTTTATAATTAATACAATTTGCCATTATAGGGTGGCGTTTAAAGGTGCGTAAAGCACGTTGACGAGCATGTATAGCATCTCTACATGTTGCGGTCCACCAGGGGACCGGTACGTGACGTGGAGAAGAAGTAGTATGAGGGATGGAATATTCAGCAGCAGTGAGAATGACTTCTGTGAGGTGTGTGACCTGACTATCGCAGCTTGCGAAGTTTTGATCCTGAAATGTCGCCCTGGAAGGGAAGAGCCCCCAGTTTCCTTTGGAGATGTTCCAACAAGTTGAGCAGGGAGATGGGGTATGATGCAGGAGATGGATAACACGAGGGAAGTGGTCGCTCGAATATGTATCAGAAAGAGCGTACCGCTCAAACCGACGTGCAAGTTGGGTAGTACATATATAGAGGTCTAAATGGGAATAGGTGGGAGTTGTCTCCGAAAGAAAAGTAGGGGTGCCAGTATTGAGGCAGACAAGATTGAGGTGGTTGAAAAGGTCTGCGAACAAGGAGCTTCTCTGGCAGGATGCTGCAGAGCCCCAAAGGGGATGGTTGGCATTGAAGTCTCCAGTCGACAAAAATGGTGCAGGTAGCTGAGCAATAATTTGCATCATGTCTGCCCTAGTAACTGCAGACGACGACAGAGTGTAAACAGTACAAATAGAAAATATGAAAGTGGGGAGAGTAATTTGGATGGCAACTTCCCGCAGATCGGTGTGCAACGTGATGGGATCGTAGTAGATATCATCCTGAACCAGCAACATAACCCCTCCATGAGCCAGAATACCTGCCACAGGGGGTAGGTCAAAACGCACAGAGGTATAGTGTGCCAAGTCAATACGATCGCATTGGCGTAGCTTTGTTTCCTGGAGAGCTACTACGAGTGGACAATGCAAGTGTAGCAGCAACTCTAAGTCCACTCGGTTGGAGTGAATGCCACGAATATTCCAATGAAGAAGTGCCATCGTGAGAAGAAAAAGAAGAAGCGAGAAGGGGTCACCTCAAAGGCCGCTGAGGGCCTGGCTTTGAGCGAGCACTGCTGCCGCTATCAATAGGCAGAGAGTCATCGTCCATTTTTTCAATAGGTTCGTCGGCCACCATGATAAGATGGTCGGGAGGGGGAGCTTCCTCTGAAGGTGAACAGCCAGACGTTTGGCCACCAGCGGTGCGACCAGGCGAAATGGATGACGGCCTGGGGCGGCAACCGCTGGGTGGCGCAGGAGAAGAAACGCGCCACGGTGCAGAAGGAGAACTTTTCTTCCTATGAGCCTTCTTGGAAGGTCGTTTAGTCAAAGTACTGGCCGATGGCTGTGAGTTAGGGGTACGTAAGAAGTCTGCACAGGACGGTTCCTTCTTGAAGGCCCGTGCACCTGACTTCTGGGTCTTAGTCTTGGCAGAAGCCGAGGAAGGTGCTTGTGTCTTAGGGATGACGGGAGGAAGAGGAGGCATTGACCGGGCGATCTTAGCACTGGCCGAATGTAGCGCTAAAGGTCAGATCGCATGTCTGCGTCGATACCTCCCTGGTAGGCCGAGGAGAGGGGAGGACGTTACTGTATTTCCCTGCTGGGAGCAGCGTGGGCTTCCTACTAGCAAAAAGCTTGCAAGCAGCCGAGGTGGACACTTTCTCTTTGACTCGAATTTCCTGTATACAGCGTTCATCCTTGTAGATGGGACAGTCGCGAGAGGACGCTACATGGTCACCCTGACAGTTCACGCAACGAGGAGATGGAGGTGGACAGTCGCCCTCATGGGCGACCCTGCCACAAGTGACGCATTTAGCCACATTACAACAAGACTGGCGGGTGTGGTTAAAATGCTGACACTGGTAGCAACGCGTAGGTGTCAGGACATAGGGGCAAACAGAAATAACCTCACAGCCCGCTTTGATGCGCGATAGCAGCTGAACACTATCAAAGGTCAATAAAAGTTGTCTGGGTAGATAGAAGGTCATTGTCGAACTTTTTCATGGCCCTATGGACAGCTGTCACGCCCTGCTCTGCGAGGAAAGACTGAATCTCCTCATCAGTCAATCTGTAGAGAGATCTAGTAGATACCACACCATGCGACGAATTCAAAGTGCGGTGAGCCTCCACCTGAACATGGAACGTGTACAGGAGTGTGGCCCGAAGGAGTTTTTGTGCCTGAAAGGCGCTCTCAGTTTCCAACAACAAGGTGCCGTTACGCGTCCTGGTACAAGACCTGACAGGTCCGGCTATGGCATCTACGCGCTTCTGAATAATGAAAGGGTTGACATGAAAAATCCTTTCCATCCTCAGATCTAGAAACTACGAGGAACTTTGGGGTAGGCGGTAGTACTTTTGTCACTGGTGGCTGGTCAAGTTTCCGTTTTCGGGCAGAGGTCGAGAGCGAAGAAGAAGAGAAATCCATTGCGGATGAATCCCCCATGATTGCCAGCGTCTCCGATGGCACGCTCCTTCCTTGTGGGGATCCTCTCAGAGAGCACTCCTGCCTTAGGTGAATGTTGACACCTCAGGTCACACCTCCCAAGAAACGGACGGAAGGTGTCAGCTCGGGCAATCACTCCTCCCCGCACCTGGCCTTTACCGGGGGTACGCACAGGCCCTACTTGTCTAACCAGGGCAGGGAATTATGCTTTACCCCGTCACCGGCAACGCGTGCGAACACATGGGTCGGCCTGCAGGCAAGCACAGGGAGGAAAGAAGAATAGGAAAAAAAAGGGAGAGAGGGAGAAAAAGGACAGACTGTCAAACGCCGAGGCAGAGACCATAGGGTGGGCAAGAAGGCAAGGGGGAAAAGGCAAGGGGAAAAAGGCAAGGGGAAAAAGGCAAGGGGAAAAAGGCAAGGGGAAAAAGGCAAGGGGAAAAAGGCAAGGGGAAAAAGGCAAGGGGAAAAAGGCAAGGGGAAAAAGGCAAGGGGAAAAAGGCAAGGGGAAAAAGGCAAGGGGAAAAAGGCAAGGGGAAAAAGGCAAGGGGAAAAAGGCAAGGGGAAAAAGGCAAGGGGAAAAAGGCAAGGGGAAAAAGGCAAGGGGAAAAAGGCAAGGGGAAAAAGGCAAGGGGAAAAAGGCAAGGGGAAAAAGGCAAGGGGAAAAAGGCAAGGGGAAAAAGGCAAGGGGAAAAAGGCAAGGGGAAAAAGGCAAGGGGAAAAAGGCAAGGGGAAAAAGTTAGGAAGACAGTGAGAGAGGGAGAAGGACCAAGAAAGGAAACAAACAAACGAAGGAAGAAATCAGAATAAACAAAAAAAGATGACCACAAATGTTAGTCGTCGTACCGTCCGTCTCCGGACGCAGGTGCGAACTACCTCCTTGAAGTGGAGGGACTCCTTTTAGTCACCTCTTACGACAGGCAGGAATACCTCGTGCCTATTTTTACCCCCGGACCCGCAGGGGGAGCACTGGGTCGAGTAAACGCAATGCTGGGGGTACCGCCGAACCATTAACCAGACTCCCATAGTCAAGGTGGAATTGAACAATGGCTCTGTAGAGCTGCAGCAGTGTAGAGCGATCTGCACCCCAGTTGGTGTTGCTTGGGCAGCGGAGGGCATTGAGGAGCAGACAGCACTTCCGCTTAAGCTCACGGAGGTGAGGAAGCCAAGTCAATCGGGCATCAAAAACTAGCCCTAAGAATCGATCATCATTAAGGTAAAGTTATGGTTCTGGATGAATGGTACGACACTGACACAAGTGCATAACACATGACTTTGCAGCCGAAAACTGGAAATTATGGGCTACAGCCCATGACTGCACCTTGTGGATGGCTCCCTGGAGGCGCCAGTCAGCAACACCAGTACTGGTGGAGTAGTACAAAATGCAGAAGTCATCTGTATACAGAGACGGTGAGACAGACCGCCTTACAGCTGCTGCTAGACCATTAATGGCCACTAAAACTAGAGATACACTCAATATGGAGCCCTGCGGGACCTCATTCTCCTGGATATGGGGCGAACTATGGGAGGCATCAACTTCAATACAGAAAGTACGGAGCGACAGGAAATTTTGGATAAAAATCGGGAGTGGGCCTCAGAGACCCCACTCATATAATGTGGCAAGGCTATAATGTCGCCAGGTAGTGTCATATGCTTTTTGTAAATCAAAAAAGACGGCAACCAGGGTTTGGCGTCTGGAAAAGGCAGTTCGCATGGCAGGTTCGAGGGACAAGATTATCAGTGGTAGAGTGACATTGGTAAAAGCCGCCCTGACACGGAGACAGTAGGCCATGTGATTCCAGGACCAAACCCAGCTGCCAACACACCATACATTCCAGCAGCTTACAAAGAACATAGGTGAGGCAGATTAGCCAATAGCTATCCACATCAAGCAGGTGTTGACTGGGTTTAAGCACTGGAATGATGGTGCTCTCCTGCCATTGCGATCGAAAGATGCCATTGCACCAGACCCAGTCGAAGATGACAAGTAGATGTCGTTTGTAGTCACACGAGAGATGTTTAATCATCTGACCATGGATCCAATCTGGTCCAGGAGCTATGTCAGGGCAATGTGCAGGGGCACTGAGGAGCTACCATTCTGTAAATGGGGCATTATAGGATTCACTGTGGCGTGTAGCGAACAAGAGAACTTTCCCTATCATCCGCCATTTGAGGGTGCGAAACGCCGAGGGTTAGTTTTCTGATGCAGAGGCTCAAGCACAGAGCTCAGCAATCACGTTTGCATGGGTAGACAACATGCAATTGATGTTAACGCCAGGGACACCTGTTGGCGTCTGGTATCCAAAAAGACGTCTTACCTTCGTCCAGACTTCGGAAGGTGACGTATGGCATCCAATGGTCCAGACGTATCTCTCACAACACTCCTGCTTCCGTCTTTTGATAAGCTGGCAAATGCAGTCACAGAGCCGCTTAGGGGCTACGAGGTGGTCCAGGGAAGGGAGTCGCTTATGTCGCTCTAGAGCTCGCCGACGCTTCTTAATTGCCTCAGCGACTTTCGGCGACCACCAAGAGATCACCTTTTCCAGCGGCACGCTAAATAAGGAGGAATCGCATTTTCTGTCACATTAACAATTGTTGTTGTCACCTGCTCAACAATCACATCAATGTTACCATGTAGGGGAGAGTCAATGGTGACCACAGAGGTGAAAGTTTCCCAGTCTGCCTTGTTTAAAGCCCATCTGGGCAAGCGTCTGTGGGTCTGATGCCGGGGCAGTGACACGAAGATGGGGAAGTGGTCAGTACCACACTGGTTGGCAAGTGCTCTCCAGTGGATAGATGGGAGAAGTCCTGGGCTGCAAGTGAATAAATCAATGGCTGAGTAACTACCATGAGCCACAATGAAATGTGTGGCGGCCCCAGGATTTAAGAGGCAGAGGTCGAACTGAGACAGTGAAGTTTCGACATCTCTGCCTCGGCCAGTAAGCACGGTGCCACCCCACAAGGGGATATGGGCGTTAAAATCTCCCAAAAGTAGGGAAGGGTTAGGGAGTTGATCAACCAGTGCAGCTAATACATTCAGAGGTACTGCACCACCTGGAGGATGATATGCATTGCAGACAGTTATTTCCTGTGTCGTCCTTATTCTGACAGCCACAGCTTCAAGAGGGGGTTTGAAGGGGCACAGTTGCCCTACAGACCAAGTTTAGGACACAGACGCAAACACCACCTGACACTTGATTATAGTTGCTATGGTTCCTGTAATATCCCTTCTCACTCCTCCTTGGGTTTCTCTGGCTGGGAGGGCTTCACTGATTCAGTCTCCGGGACTGAGGAGGATCGCGAAGCCCTACGACCAGCTGCTTTTGGGCACTTCAGCCACTGACGGGCATCATCTTTCCCACTAGCAAAAACCTGGGAAGGGAGTGACCCCAAGGGATCCCTTCCTCGCGAGAGGAGCCGAAGAAGACGTACGCTTCTCTGGCTCTGAAGTGGTGACTGGTGTCCTCCCCCCCCCCCCCCCCAATCGTTGGGGCAGGTGTAGCCTTCTGGATCTGACAGCCGACTAGAATTCACAGAACTGATGGGGATACAACTGTTCTCGTAGCGGCGGGGACAAGGAGGTCATAGCCACAGGAAGTAGGCACTCATATTTTCTCTTAGCCTCAGTGTAGGTCAGTCGATCCAGGGTCTTGTCTTCCACGATTTTCCTGTCTTTCTGTAAATTCCTGCCATCTGGCAAGCAAGGTGAATGATGCTCTCTGCAATTGACACGGGTTGGAGGTGGGGCACACGGAGTATTGGGATGTAATGGACATCCATAATCTCAACATACGACGCTGGAAGAACAGCGGGAAGACATACAGCCAAACTTTCAACACTAAAAGCACTGCATCGGGGGAGGGATATAGAGCTCTACATCACAATGGTAGACTATCACCTAGACCTTCTCGGGTAAGGTGTCACCCTCGAAGGCCTAGATGAAGGCACCGGTGGCCACCTGACTATCCCTCGGACCCCAATGGACACGCCGCACAAAATGGACACCTCACGCGCAGCTTGTTGTCAGACTGCAAAAGAAGGCCCCCGTGGAATATAATACCTGGACCATATTTAAGCTCTTATGTGGCATGATTGTAACAAACATACCCCAACTTGTTACAAGCGAGTAAAGCCTGTGAGTGGGCAGAGGATGCTGTTTTTATCAAGACTGACCCAGATCTCATTTTGGACAAGCCCTCCACCTCCCCAAACTTTTCCTCTAAATGCTCAACAAAAAATTGAGGCTTCATTGTCATGAAATATTCCCTATCAACTCTCACACATACAAGGTACCGGGGCGAATAAGCTTCACTGCCATCCTTAGCCTGGCGATCCTCCCATGGTGTGGCTAGGGAGGGGAATGATTTAGGGTCATCCTTCCTTGCGTTATACTGAGACTTGGAACGCTTAGAGACTGCTGGTGTGTGATCACCAGCAAGTGATGATGTGGTACGCTTCATCGCGCGTCATCCGCCCTGATGCCACCTACTCCGACCAGAGGCCCTCCCCACATGCGCCACCCAGCCGCAGCAAAGGCCATTGCCAGGAGTCCCAATACCCCAGGGTGATGTGCATCTACTCCTTGGCATACATGGGGATTTAACGGCGCAGGCATCATCAGCAGAGTGATCCCTATGTGGTCAGGGGACTACAGCCAACAGGGTGCATGGCAGCCCTACCACAATGGACTGGCTACCGTGCTGGATATCAGGTGCAACCAAGCAAACAGTTACATTATCATCATCAGTGCAGGAAACAATACTGCACAGTGGAGGGAGGAAAAGGCACCCAGGAGTGTGACCTCACCCAACCGCTGGAGAATGAGTGGAAGTTCAAATCTACGTAGACGAAGAATGTGATAGGTCTCAGCGCATGATGGACACGATGCACCACGTAAGGCGCCTTTCCTCAATGTGCTAGCTCTTCGGCAAACTTTTGAAAAATGGAGGACAAACGTGACAGGGACCATCAATAAAGGCCAAAACGTGAGAGACTCCTTTTAGTCACCTCTTACAACGGGTGGGAATACCTCTACCTATTCTAACCCCTGAACCTGTAGGGGGGCCTGCAGCTTTGAACAGTGACTTCATTGTCTGGATCAGATTAGCAGAACAATTAATTGTGGTCTGCAGTCACTATAACGCAGCTTTTAAAGAAACAGAGACTATTGCATAATAGGTGTAAAACAAAACAGTGGACTATAGATAGAGAGACGCTGAATGAAACTTATTTAATAGTCTTGAGAGCCTTCAATGACTTCCACAGCAGAATAGTGTCAAATGATCTTTCACAAAATCCAAAGAAACTCTGGTCATATGTAAAGGCTGTTAGTGGCATCAAAGTTCTTGTCCAACCACTCGCAGATGAAACAGGAACAGCAAATGAGGGTAGCAAAGCAAAAGATGAAATGCTTAATTCCATTTTTGAATGTTTCCTTGCGAAGGAAACTCCAGGAGAGCTGTCCCAGTTTATCCCCTGTAGCATTAAAAAGATGAGTGAAACGAGTTATTAGTGTCAGTGGCTGCGAGAAACAGCTGACATTATTGAAACAGAACAATGCTCCAGGGGCAGGAAGAATCCCTATCAGATTCTATACTGAATTTGAAGTTGAGTTAGCTCCTCATTTAACTAAAGTCCGTCTTAGATTCCTGGAGCCAAAACTGTGCCAAGTAGTTGGAATAAAACATAGGTCACAACCGTGTACAAAAAGAGTAGAAGTGATCCACAAAACTACTGTCCAGTATATCTGAAACGAATTCTTTGTAGGACCTTGGAATATACTCTCAGTTCAAACGTAACAAGGTATCTTGAACAGAATGACCTCATTGATGCTGATCGGCATAGATTCCAAAAACATGTATCATGTGAAACCCAATTTGCACTTTTCTCATATGACATACTGAAAGCTTTGGATCCAGGCAGTCAGGTAGATGAAGTATTTCTTGACTTCTAAAAAGCATTTAACTTGGCACCATATCTATGCCTATAATCAAAAGTATGATCACAAAGGGTATCAACTGAAATTTGTGATTGGATTAAGTGTCTTTTGGAGGAAGGACACAAAGTTATTTTGGATGAAGAGTGACAGATGTAGAAGTAGCTTCAGTTGTGTCGCAGGGAAGTGTCTTGGGACTCTTACTGTTCATTTAGTATATTAGTGACCTCGAAGGTGCTATTAATAGTAACCAGCCTTTTGCAGATGATGCAGTTATCTAAAATGTATGACTATCTGAGAGAAGCTATGTAAATATCCAGTCAGATCTTATAGGATTTCAAAGTGGTGCAGAGATTGCCAAATTGCTCTAAAAGTTCAGAAATGTAAAATTTTGCAGTTCACAAAACAAAACAAAAAAGTAGTATCCTATGACTATAATATCAATGAGTCATTGTTGGAATTGGCCAACTCATACAAATACCTGGGATAGACCACTGTAGGGATATGAAATAGAATGATCACATAGGTTCAGTCGTGGGTAAAGCAGAAGATAGACTTCAGTTTATTGGCAGAATACTGGGGAAGTGATATCAGTCTACAAAAGAGATTGCTTAAAAATCGCTCATGTGACCAAATAGGTCTAACGGGGGATATTGAATGTATACACAGAAGGGCAACATGAATGGTCACAGGTTTGTTTGACCCATTGGAGAGAATCACAGAGATGATGAAAGAACTGAACTGGCAGACTCAAAGTTAGATGTACACTATTGCAAGAAACCCTACTTACAAATTTTCAAGACACATTTTTAAATGATGACTCCAGGAATCTCCTACAATCCCCTTATTTACTGCTCCCTAGGAATCATGAGACAACATTAGATTAATTACAGCAAGGATGAACACATTTAAACACTCCTCCTCATCATGCTCCATACATGGATGGGACAGGGAAAAAACTTAAATAACTGATACAATAGAATGCATCGTTCGCCATACTCTTCACACTGGTTTATCCAGCACACATGTAGAAGTAAATAAAAAGTTGCAGAATATGGATGTAGATGCAAATAAAATAAGACTGATCTGTAGTGCAGCCAAAGGTCTATCCTAAGTTGGAAGGTGATAGTTTCGTAAAAGTTGGTGAAGCCAACATGGCAAGAAGCTGGTTTTCAGAATGAAAATTGTGGTGACAGACCAATGTTTAGCACTGGCCTAGGCCAGGTTAGTTTGAAAGATGTTACTTTGCTTGTCTGATGGTACATCATGTTAGTCATGATGTAGTGACAAAAATACTGCCTACATTAAGCAAACAGTTCAAGTACTGGTTTTGGTTGTACATCATGGGCCACAAAATTATTTGTAATTTATGAAGAATATGTTGCTAATTTTTTTAACACATGATACACTCGTTGTTTGTATTTACATTGGGTTTTGGTACAATGAATTTCAATTTATTCCTATGAAAAACGGTCTGCTGCTTCTTCAATCGGTACTTACAATCAGTTGTTAACACAACCCATTACATTCCCAATGCACCACATGGCAAGTGCTGGTATCACTTATTTGTAAAATATGTAGGTAATGACCCGACCCTCTTCAAGGCTCTTAATCTAAGAATGATACAATGGCAAGACACAAGGAAGCTTTTTCCATTTCAAAGCTTACACCAAATGCATTCTGTTAATTACAAGCTCACGTTACATACATTCAGCTTTGGAGGATAATCAACTATGGAAAGCTTTAAGAAAGGAGAGGGGGGTGTGTGTGTGTGTGTGTGTGTGTGTGTGTGTGTGTGTGTGTGTGTGTGTGTGTGTGTGGGGGGGGGGGGGGGGGGGGGGGGGGAATAAAAATGATATCACAATAGCCTGTTCAGAAGGTGAGCACAAGCATTCGCACTCACTGAGTGAGCACTCATGGTGAAACAGGATGATCAGACATCATTAGCATACCGGAAGTTAAAACTGGGAGTGACAGTATGTCACGTTCACCAAACCATTAGATTTAAGGGACAGACTTCATCGCACAGTGGAGAATAGCTCTTTTAAATAAATGAAAGGCAGCATTACGACAACAACATAAATTTCAATAACTTCAACAAATTTGCTGCTACGTTTAATCGATGTTTGTAACCACACATTTGTGGGAGCAACTTCTTTCCAGTGAAAAGAACAACATCTACCACATAAGTACACCCAGACTGCAACTTCAAAACCTGTCTTCAAACTAGTAGTGCTCAGAAAATGGTATCAGACATTGTTACTTTAGTGCAAAGTTGATACTTTAATGTAAAGCAAAATTATTAGAATTCATTGATATCCAGTGTTTTCAAGTTTCATGTGTGAATCAAATAGTGGTGAAATATAAGTTGATTTCAATTTAATCTTCATCCAAAAATGACGTTCATGATAAGACTGCGTCATCTTAAGAACGAAAAATCATGTTTCTTACTTAGCTGCCCCATGTTGTTTGTTTGCTCCATGACATTTGCAGCAAAATACGTTCAAGCATATATTCCTGATGAGAAAAATGTCAAAGTCAGTAAACAAGACACACACTACAAACAATGTACCAAGCACTAATCCATTCGCACCACTCATGTGACATCCCCGTGCTGGGGAAATGCTGCAAATGTGCATACACGAAGGGTACTAAGATTACAAAAGAGAGCATTATGATGCAATTATCTACTTAAAAACTAACTGCACTGTGTTGCTAAATGGAGAATATCACGAACCTAACACAAGAAGAAAAAATTACCGTCATATAGAAAGAAGTAGGCTAAAATTAATAGACGAAGAACCTGTAACTGCTGGACGCATACTGTACAACAGTTTACCGCAATGTATGAATATGATAGAAAAGAATGTCTCTTTTAATAAGAAAATTATAAAGACATCTGAGCAACATTTGCCCTTACAATGCTATGGAACATCTTTAAATAAAAAATTAAATAGTGTGTCAGAATACACTGCAAAGGAAAACTGCAACAAATGTAAAATGGTGTATACAATCACTTCTGGTATGTTAGATGTACAAAATAATATTTCATGTCAAAACACCAATGCTGATGTCCTCTGCTTTTTCGGTTTTTCTTGGCAGTGCTGAGTGAATACCAAGGACTTACAGAAAAATGAACTACATTATCATTGGTGCCTTTTATACTGTACTTTTAATGACTTTTTGTGAAAATTCTATAAAATGTGTATTTACTGTATTTTTGTAACTAACAAATACATGTAACAGTCAGACTACAAATGCAATCATACATAAATTGATATATCTATCACTGTATTTTTGCGACATATATGTAAGCTTTATGTAAACATCACCTGTCGAATATCATTATAAGAAATGATCCACAGACAAAGACTCAAAAGAAATTGAAGTTTCATTTGATTGTCATTTCTCATCAATGCTTCAGTCAAAAAAAATTGCCATGAAAGGCATTAATCAGCCACTGCACAGTGATACCTCTGTAGAATTAACATTAGAAACCATAGAATAGACTCGTTGGCAACTGTTTCTTGCACCCAGCTGCCTTGTTTCAATACCCCCCTCACGTTTCCCCACCATTGCCCTATGAAAGCCTGCCAATTGCTCACTGATGAGACGTGAGAGTAAGTCAGCTCACACTAGCAGATTGATGAATGAGCTTGGTCTAAATAAAAGTGGTGGCCTCTTCTCTCAGTCCATAGAACAGTCTCGGAAGCTATTATACATTAGCATGACATCATTAAAAAAAGTCATAAATAAAATAATCAGTGAGTCTGTATTTAAGAGAAGCCCATGAAATGTTAGAAATACCAGTGATAAATTTCTACAATAACAATAAAACAGCTTAAAATAATTTCAACAAACCTGGCGAAGCTTAGCCATTGCATCTGCTGATATAAAGTCTCCCTTGTGAAAATGTCTGACAAAGCACATAACCTGATACTGACTTTGGCCACGTTCTTCTTCACCCAATACAAGTGCCTTCAGTACTTGTACATCCTGTTGAACAAACATGTACTCTCAATTTTGTTTTTATTATTGGGCACTATTACATGAAAATTTTGAGAAGCATGAAATTGATGACAACTAATAATTATTTTCATTTAGTTTTCACAAGAAGAGCATCAGACTCACATTCCTGAAGTCAACAAGTTGTGTCACAAGTGTTCCATCAGAGCGCTGGAATTCTAATATTACTATGTCTTCTGATACATTTGCTGAAATTGTTTCCTGCAAAACGTCGCCACCCTAAAAAAGAAATAATTAGAAATTTTAAAACCGTTTTTACAACTTAAAGATAATGAGAAACTTAAATGGACATTTTGTGCTAGGCTGCTACCAATCCAAATCTTCACAAAATGTAGTTCTCACCTGCTAACACAGTTTTAAGCACGATACAAATGTTTACACGAAATCTTAACTGTAGAGACAGATTGATCTGTAGCATAGCCTGAGATCTGTTTAGGTCAAAAGGCGACAGTTTGTGAGATGGAGAGTATCGAACACCTCCGTTAATCCATCAGATACCCATGCTTTACTTTGTGTCTGGCAGCTACAATAATACACATGTACTTGTTAAAGTCCAGTAACCCAAAATAAAGCTATAGGTCCAACAGTTAATAATTACAAATAAGTGAAAACATTTTTTTTAAAAAAACTCTTATACAAGGATTGTAAGATTTTTGGGCAATTTTCTGTAACAGTCACACAGAAGGCCAGAATACGAATGCAGTTCAGTTGACACAGTAAACTTAGATTATTAGTATTCGTAGATAAAAATTCATCCGTTTCAGGGGAATTTCTGACATTTACGAATCCCAGAAATCTTTCTGTGCACACTGTACAGATGGGACATACCTAAGTGTGTCATCCACGTGCGCTTTTAATTAACAGATCAGACTACATGTACTCTTCATGCACGAGGCAGTCTACCCAATTAAACTCTGGGAAGCCAGCTCGTAACTATTGTATACAAAAATATTTCACTTAAATTTGCACATGATCAAATTCTTGCAAGGCGAAAAGTTTACGAGATACGTAAGAAAAAAAAAAAAAAAAAAAAAAGGGGGGGGGGGGGAGAGGGGGTTATTTAGAATGCGTTTTCAATACGGCTGTTCTCAATCTACACACACAGAGCAGACAACAATCTTGACATTTACTTAGGCTTATGTCGAGGAGAAAAATCTGACCGGTAACGATAACAAACAAAACTTAACATAAATCTACAAGTTGTTTCATCACATAAACCTTCCTCGTTTCATCTGACATTTTTTCCATAGCGACATATTTTAACTTTACTATTTTGGTGCATATTTTTAGACACACTCACCTGATTTTTTACATTAATAAGCAACTGGGTATCCCCAACGACAATTATATTGAAAAGATACAGCACACCTAGACCATAGGCACAACTAGCACCAAACTTAGTTATCATTCTTTCTACCAAGCTCATAACATTAACAACACTTCGTTGGTCACATTCTTGACATCTTCCACAAACACTTTTCGATGTGCTATAACAATACAGATACTACACATGAAGTTGTGTGATGCATAAATTCTCTGATAGCAAGTACATTAATATCTTTGATCCACAACTAGTTGGTCACTTGTAAATAAACAAGTGTGTGGGTGTGTTTGCTTAATGGAGTGACAATGCAAGCCTTATATTTTTGAAGAGGAAGGCATTTGTGCCATATGTTTATCAGTCTATCACCTTGGACGTTCTTGTTGACTATCGTGAAATGTTCCCAACAAAGCAACGGGGGGAAGATGTACATATGCCTGTTTGCTATTCCCCAATGCTCTATACTTTTCCCTTCATATCTTGTATTGTGGCATTTTTATGTACGTGACTTATCGTTTCACCAGTAGCTAATAACGCTATATTGCTATTTTCGACGTTATCCTTTCTACTATTTTCTACGAAATAGTATCGGTACGAGTGGCATTCAACTCTCTCTTCTACATGTTTTAAGAGGTACTAATAGTGTGACGTCATGTTTAAAGGCATTACATAAATATTGATGTAATGGTTCAAATGGCTCGGAGCACTATGAGACTTAACATCTAAGGTCATCAGTCAATATTGATGTAATACAGTTTACGACCTGTAATGTAGTGCATCATTATAAGTCAATGCACAAATGGGTAAGAGTTATATAGACTTCGCCCCCTCGCAGTTTTACGTTTTTCGTAGCTGATGGACGAATGACACGTATCAAAATATTCATCGATTATTTGTTAGTTATGTAATACAGCATTTCTGAGTTAATCTTATAGTTGGATACCTGTACTAGAAAAGAAAAGTTTTACATATAGCACAAACGTAGACCTCATGGTACATTATAGATAAGTATATTACAACCTTTAATTCATAATTACATTTACAGGACGGTACATACATACAACCAGGATAGTCATCTTCCAACCAAACCCGAACTTCATACCTCACTGTGGATTAGTTTCTCACCACAAGCAGTATTTTGAAAGTGGACAAGATCTTATCTGCTAATGAATTATATGTTGTGCAGAAATTGTTATTTTGTAATCATGTAGACCACCTCAATAAGCAGTGAAATAAACTTTACCTGATGCTTCTTTCTTGGTGTAACACTCTCCGTTCTACTATGCAATAGGATTTTATATTTCTTAACACATTAACCCTACCCAATGAGAATGGTAATTCCCCTTTGTCAGTTTGTTTTGAAGTTCATTTTTCTTGTGATACTGAACTTTTCATCTTCTGAGTCTTGCCGTGGCCACAGAAATGCGTGCTTGGGTGTCTGTGTATTTTTGATGGAAAAAGAACTAGTGCTTGAAAACTAGTCTGAATGCAGTTTTCTGTTATGTATTTGTGTGCTTCATGCATTGACCCACTATAGTTGAGTGGTTGCCTTTCCCATGTGTTACTTATTGCTCCATTCAGGAATACCTGTTATTGTTCTTTGAACTAAATAATATACACGCTACTGTGCAAAGCATAATTGCACTATTACACGTGGGATACAGTTCACCTTGATTTTCCTTCCCTCTCATTTGTTCGGGAAACTTGGTTTACAGTAAGAAATAGCCCTAACATTCCTCAGAAAAAATGCATTGAGGCTAACAAAATATTCCAGAGAAATGAATAAGGTTGCCTTAAATGTTTCAAACAATGTTTCAGATTATTTTTCTAAATCAGATACGTAATTTCGAGAAAATCTTGTTGCCTTGAAACAACAAGTAGCATTAGTTCTAACTGTAAACAACTGATCATTTCATTGAAAGCATTGCTTTACTTTGCTCAAAAATAATTTGTTTAGTGTGCTCCCAGTCTGCCACTTAAAATGATTTCTATGGAATAATTTAATCCTTGTACCACAGAAAAGATGAGTGAATTAAGTATTAGTGTCAGTGTTGTTGAGAAACAGCTGAAATTGTTAAAATTGAACAAAGTTCCAGGGCCTGATGGAGTCCCTGTCACACTCTATTCTGAATTTTTATCTTAGTTATCCCCGCTTGTAACAATAATCTATCGTACAACCCTTGAGCAAAAAACGAAGCCCAGTTCTTGGAAAAAAGCATAGATCACACCTGTATATACAAGAGGGGTAGTAGAAGTGGTCCAAGAAGCTGCCATCCAATATCCTTGACGCCAATTTGTTGTAGAACCTTAGAACTTATTCTGAAGTCAAACATAATAAGGTATCTTGATGCCAACCAGCACGGATTCTAAAATCATCAATTGTGTGAAATCCAGATTGCACTTTTCTCACATGACGTACTGAAAGCTTTATATCAGGGCCGGCAGACAGATGCAGTACTCCTTGATTTCCGAAAAGTATTTGACTCGATACGACACTTAAGCTTATTTTCTAAAAAGAATCTGCACGAAGGTTCGACTAGATCTTGATACAATTTCAAAGTGATACAAAGATTGTCAACTTGTTTCAAATGTTCATAAATATAAAATTGTGCAATTCACAAAAAAAAAGTAGTACCGTATGATTATAATATTAATAAATCACTGTTGGTATCAGCCAACTCATGCAAATACCTGAGTGTAACACTTTGTAGGGTTGTGAAATTGAATGATCACTTAGGTTTAGTTGTTGGTAAAGCAGATGGTAGACTTCGGTTTATTGGTAGAATACTGGGCAAGTGCAATTAGTCTACAAAGGAGATTGATAACTAATCACTCATATGACCAATTCTAGAATATTGCTCAAGTGTGTGGGAACCATACCAAATAGAACTAACAGAGGATATTGAACATATACAGAGAAGGGCAGCACAAATGGTCACAGGTTTGTTTGATCTGTGATAGTGTGTCAGAGAGATACTGAAGAAACTGAATGGGCAGATGCTTCAAAATATACTTAAATTATCCTGAGAAAGTCTACTAACAAAGTTTCAAGAAGCTTTAAATAATGATTCTAAGAATATACTGTAATCCTCTCTGTATCACTCACATAGGGATCGTGAGGATAAGATTAGAATAATTATAACATGTTCAGAGGTGTTCAAATAATCATTTGCCCCATGTTCCATATGTGAAAGGATTGGGAAGAAAGCTCAAGAACTGACAGAATGCAGTGTACCCTCTGCCATGCACTTAATGATGGTTTGTAGAATACAGATGTAAATGTAGAATAATATACATTAAACAGCAACACACAACCTGTGACTTCTGTTAATAAACTGTACTACTTCATAAAGATTGTTGTAACTCTGAAAACATTTTGGGCTTGCTATAAAATCTGTCCATATCATGCTCTTCCATGCTTTTCAAACTATTGTGTAGTGTGGTAATGGCCTATCACTTGTCTGACTCATGACATGTTCTCTGTGTTGCTTTGAGATTTTTCTTCTGTTACATCTTATCCCTATGTTTCATTCACTGTGCATCTGTTTTCCAGTTAAAAGAAGACAAACAGAATTCATTTTTGACTTACTTATTATTATTGCTTCAATGGATGAAGCTTCTAACGGTTTCTTATGGCACGAGACAGTCTGGTACTGGGGTGCAAGACTCACACATCTCTCGCAGTTGACTTATGTATTGTGTGCAGCTGATCTTTTTCTCAGGTCAGACGGCTGTGTCAATCTTCACAAACTCTTCTTTCCCCATGACTATAGCTAGTTAAAGGAATTTCAAAGTAGACTTCTTTTCTACTCTTGACATGATTCAGCACTCTCAAGATACTTTTTGTTCAACCCTTGCAAGTCAACACTGCCTCGGACCATTAGATACTAACAGATACAATTACAATATGTCTGATTTAATAACCACTATAAAACCAGTTCTTGCTTCTAGCAAGTCCAACACCAGAAAATCAAATGTAAGTGTCTTTAGTTCAATACATAATTCATTTGTTCACAACAAATACGGTCGTTACACCATCAAGGAATAAAGCGTGCTTGCTTCTTGTACTGGACATACAGCGTCTACGGTGCGAGCAGCAAACACTTGTTCGCGCCGATCAACCGTCACTATTGCAGTATTCTCCCAATACACGTCCATCCTACACGCACAGAAACCGGCGGCTAGGTAGACACATCTCCACTCTCTCACCCTCGTACTTAAAATATTGGGTGTTCGAGACGGTGGAAAGCAGAGTGGTATCTCTAGAACTTACACTGAAATTCTCGAGGCACTACATATCCCCCCCCCCCCCCTTAGCTCGAACATGCGATATTTTATACATAATTATCATGTACAGTAAGGCCACACAGGATAACGCTTCGTCTTTCAACAATATATCTTTTCTATCAATAACAATGAATATGCCTATTCTCATTACTTATTCCCCTTTTTTGTGTGTACTAAATTTTTGTTTTCTGCCTTTTTCCAATCATAAATTCCAGGTGTACATATCTCATGAATACTCTACTGCTTTGTTCTTATTTCCCGTACTACTTTTCCTAAGTATGTACTTATTCATTACTTATTATAATCTGGAGGAACTCGGGGTAAAATAAGTGTTCCCTTCTTCTGACACTTGTAAATCTAAAACGTAAAAATGCTAGTGCTGCATAGAATTGAAACCTACCAGGCTCATCCCATTAAACGTGTTACTTTTGTCGTGATACTGCCCTTTTTCCCTTTAGGAACAGTACATATATCTTATGTGGGTTGATCCTAGGAGTACCTTTTCTCCTTCTGTTTTGGTAGGTACGGCCCTTTCTTATTCCTATCCTTCTATGGTACAAGTCAGTCCCCCTTATGATGCCCCTGTCCACGCAGTATAGGTGAGCCTTTCATAGGTCTGCTTATCCGTCCTTTTTTCATCCAATAAATGTCGAGTGCACCCTCCGTATCCTTCTTGAGTAGGCCTCCTGGTTCATTGCCCTAGCATACATCCTTATGTATCCTATTCTTAAATATTCTCTGGCAAAATTACAAATCTACTTTACACTCAACTCCACTTTCCAAAAGTCCATCTAAGACCCTAGAGTCCTCTTTCACTCCTCACTCCTATTATACAGATATCTTGCCTATACATAGTAGATGCTGTGTCTACCTATATTTACCAACTCCCAGTAAATAATATGCCTTTTCTCAAAAGACTAGCACGACTTACTCCAATTAACTTATCCCTGTTTTATACTTATTGCCCTATTTCTCCTGCTCCTGCTTCTGTAGGCACGTGCATTGATTGTTATTGTCCTATCTTTATATGCATGTAAATATATATGAAAAAAAGAAAAAGAATAACAATGCAGAACTGTCACATATCAACAATGTTATATATGCATCTACTCAGATGTACATATGTCTTTATTCCCCTACACACCTCGGCGGTTTGGACATCGCTTCAGTTTTCTAATCCATAATTTTCATGTTTGTGTGTAAGTTTCTCTTTGCGTGTATATCTATGTGTGTTTGTGCAGCCTGATTCTTTGGCCTACTTATGTGAAATAAGTTTTAGGTTCTTTGTAACCACGGAAAAAGAGAGAGACGTCTGCGATAGATGTAAATGAATATGGAAAGTGGGAAAGATAGATAGGTACTCAGATGAGAAGTATGAAAGGAAAGAGTAGAAATGGATGCTAAGATCAAAGAAGAGAAAGAAGATGTCCCCAAATACAGGAAACCCATCCCACCCTTCTCCAGGATCCCTACTTCGCTGGTACTTGAGTGAGAAGCCGGAGGAAGTGTGAAGTTAAATGTCTCCTACAGAATGGACATTCTCACCTTGACCTTTTAAGTATCCGAACAAAAATCTTAGCAACCCCTATGGAACGCCAAATGGTGAAGAACCAGTTACACTTGTTTATGAGGATTGTACGAAAGGTGTGATGTGTGTTTAGTGTTAGTCATGATTGTACTTACACTATCCACCCCTTCCAAAACTAATGTAAATCCTCCCTTATACAGAGTGTTTATAAATGAATATAGGAATTTTAACGCTTTATAATATTTATTACATTAAACTTAACAGTTATAAATGATATGTCAAATGAAAGAGCAACTCAAACAGTTGTGTTTGGCACCAGTGCACATGTGCAGCGAGCAATGTTTCCACCGCAATCCACTAGGCAGTGGTTGAACTTCACTGTACCCAAGCGCTGGATACGCCGCAAGGGGCCCAATGACAGAGCTTGCTTTGCATGGCCTCCACGTTCACCTGACCTAACGCCATGCGATTTTTTCCTTGGGGCTTCATCAAGGGTCATGTGTACATACCTCTGCTACCAGCAGACCTCCCTGAATTAAGAAACTGGATTGAAGCAGATGTTGCTACAATCACTGAAGACACACTTATCGATGTTTGGGAAGAACTTGGCTGTAGACTTGATGTGTGTCATGTGACAAATGGTGCTCACATTGAACATTTATAAGGTTCTTGGTAAAACTGTTTGAGTTGCTCTTTCATTTGACATATCATTTGTAACTGTAAGTTTAATATAATAACTATTATAAAGCGTTAAAACCCTGATATTCATGTATAAACACCGTGTACATTCCATCTCATAAAAGGTATAAAATGTTCTATAAAAAATAGAAAAGTATATACTATGATAACATAGTTGTTTAGTCATTCAATTTGTTGTTGTTATGGTCTTCAGGCCTAAGACTGGTTTGATGCAGCTCTCCATGCTACTCTATCCTGTGCAAGCTTCTTCATCTCCGAGTATCTACTGCAACCTACATCCTTCTGAATCTGCTTAGTGTATTCATCTCTTGGCCTCCCTCTACGATTTTTACCCTCCACGCTGCCCTCCAATACTCCGATCCGTAGAACACCAGTTTTCTTTCTGATAACGACATCCTCTTGAGTAGTCCCCGCCCGGAGATCCGAATGGGGGACTATTTTACTTCCGGAATATTTTACCCAAGAGTACGCCATCATCATTTAATCATACAGTAAAGCTGCATGCCCTCGGGAAAAATTACGGCCGTAGTTTCCCCTTGCTTTCAGCCGTTCGCAGTACCAGCACAGCCAGGCTGTTTTGGTTATTGTTACAAGGCCAGATCAGTCAATCATCCAGACTGTTGCCCTTGCAACTACTGAAAAGGCTGCTGCCCCTCTTCAGGAACCACACGTTTGTCTGGCCTCTCAACAGATACCCCTCCGTTATGGTTGCACCTACGACACGGCTATCTGTATCGCTGAGGCGCGCAAGCCTCCCCACCAACGGCAAGGTCCATGGTTCATGGGGGGCACTTTTATACACACATAAAATCCTGTATTCTGTTTATGTCGTCTTGACATCACTCGGTTTAAATAGTACCATCATATTATACTTCCCACTAATATAACATTCTGTTTGTTTCACTTCATGTCTAGAGATCACTGTTCATCCGTGATTCTCTTAAATTGGTCTCAATCTTGTAGTCATATCTGGCTTCCTACATACTGAAATTATAGGATAGTTTAAGATTTACAGAATAGTTTAAGATTTGGAGGGAATTTGGTGCAGGAAAAATAGTACAGAAGAAACACCGAAAACAACAAGGGATCTGACGGTCATCACTCTGGCTGTTAACACAGAATGTTAATGTCCCTGGGAGATATACAACTTTATATCTTTAACATTGTATTTTCCGTTCTCTGATACCATTGACAGATCCACCAAAAATACAGTCTTGTGCTGTATTATTGTCTATACTCAGTAAGGTCCCTCATATTTCTGGAAAAATTTATGTGTTTCGTTCTTTTGTGCCGAGCTCAAAAGATGTTGCTTTACTAGCACCAGGTCATCTACCTTGCATTGAAGTTCGATTGATTTTTCATTATGCCTACGTACTCGTTGTTGTGCCTTGTCAACCAGGTTCTAAGAAACTATCGTTTGAGTAAGTAGGTGATCAACAGCAGGTTGTGCTGGCCAAGTGAAGCATTTCATAAGGGGTTCTCCACAAGGGGTTTACCTATTACCTCTAAAGGTGTTAATCCCGTTGATAAATGTGGTAATTCATTTAAAATCAGCTCAAAGTCTCTAACTTTTGTGGCCCACAATGTATATTTTTCATGGCAATAGTTGTAGCATAATTTCCCAATTTCTTTCATAACCCTTTCACACGGGTTAGAAGATGGATTATAGTTGGAGATTAATATTTGATGAATATTTTCCCAAACTAGAAATTCTTTAAACTCGTTACTAATAAACTGAGGACCATTGTCAGAGAGAAACCGCTTTGGTTTTCCTACCTCTAGAAAATATTGTTGCATACAGTGAATCACAGTTGGTGTATTCACTTTCTTAATAGGGTACAACTTAACATACTTCGACCAACACTCTATGACGACAAAAATGTAAGCCACTCCTTTTCCTTTTGGAACTGGTCCAAAGAAATCTGCTGCTGTTAGATTGTATAATGCTTTAGGAGTGATTGGATACATTTTATACTTAACACGAGTGTTACTCTCTTTCACCTTATGACAGATTTCACAAGTCCTAATTAAAGCTGCTATATTATGTCCTAGCTTCTTAAAATAATAAAACTTATTCATATGAGCTATAGATTTCTTTATTCCAAAGTGTCCATATCCCGTATGAACATACCACACAATCTCGTCCTCCGTCAACTTTGGGATGCATAAACACCAACATTGTGATGTTATATGGTTTCTCCAAAATAAACTATACCCTACGATCTTCCATTTCCCTGTTTGATTAAAAGGTAAGGAATTTTTGTTACACATAGCATATATTTCTGTAAAGTAGGTATCGTGCTGGATATTTTCAGTTAGCTTCCGAACCATATCTTGTACCCTGTTATGTGGATATTCTAATGTCAAAAAATTAATTGCCGGGTCCTTCCATTAGCTTTAATTATTTCATACCTACAGGTAACCTAGACAAAGTGCCAAGTACAATATTCTCAGAACCCTTTATATACTGGATTTTAATGTTGTATTCCTGTAGGAACAACATCCACCGCATTAATCTTCTGTGTAATAATCGACTATTCATTAAAAAGGATAGAGCTTGGTGATCCGTATATACATATATTTCGGACCCCCGTACTAGTGTTTGGAATTTTTGTATACTCCATACTACAGCCAATAGTTCTTTTTCCGTTGCTGTATAGTTTAACTCATGTTTGCTGAAACTCCAGCTAACAAAGGCTATAGATCTATGACTTGTGCTTTCTAGATCCCACTCTCCTTGATAAAGCGCCGCTGCTATACTATAGTCGGAAGCGTCTGTAGAAATCGTAAATGGTTCACCCATAATCGGATAGTGTAATATTGGTGATTCTGCCAGTGCCCATTTTACGTTTTCAGATGCACTATTTGCCTCTTGGTCCCAACTCCATAGTATTCCCTTCTGTAATAAATGCAGAAGTCTTGGGTCGTTCAGCTCTTGACTTCGTATATATCGTCTATAATACCCGGCCATTCCAATAAATCTTATGTTTCTAGGGGATGGACATTCCTTAATAGCCTTTATACATTAGGGATCTGGTCTAATTCCCTGCACCCCTACGATATGCCCTAAAAACTTAAGCTTTTGCCTTGCAAGATGCGATTTAGATAATTTTACTGTAATACCTTTTTCTTCAAATTCTTTCAGGGTCTTCCTTAAGGTTATACAATGTTCTTCCCATGTAGCGAAGATTATAAGGATATCATCCACATATATTATTAAATTCCTTAACAATTCCCTACCTAACGTCTCGTCCAGTGCGCGTATAAACACGGATACCTACTGTAGTTTATGCAGATTAATGCAGCTAAATGACAGGTAACAACTATTTAAGGGGCAAAATAAACGTATGCTTTATTTGCACAACACATATTAATACATTTGACTACCAAATTATATTACGTTGCCCCATCAACAAACACGGAACATGTATATTCCACAGAGTCTAATGCACTCTGCACATCATATCTTGTGCGCCCTATGCACGCTGGAAAATGTTTGTTCACATATCCCCAACACTCTCTGTTGAACAAATATTTTTCAGATACTCAGCACTATAAATCCCAAGTTAAACCATAATGTTTCACCAGCTACTGAAATTTTCCCTTACTGAGAGGCTTGGTTAGGAGGTCAGATAACATTTCTTCTGTGCATAGATAACTGAGGATTATATTACCCCGTTCCACATGATGTCTTATAAAGTGATGCCTTATGTCAATGTCATGGATCTTACACTGGTGACATTATTTTTTGCAAGTTTAATAGCTCCCATATTGTCACAAAATGCCGCAGTTGGCTTTAATGTTGGAGGAGATTCTATTTCACTCATCATGTATGGATCCAAAGAGCTTCTTGGATATTGGAGGACAAGGCCATGTATTCAGCTTCTACAGTACTCAAAGCAACAGTTCTTTGTCTCTTACAAGAACATGATATAAATCCTCCCATTAGTCTAAAACAGCTTCCAGTGATGGAATGTCTGCTTTCCAACTCATTTCCTCAGTCTGAATCCTGTATCCTTCCAAATTTACATTTCCAGTTGTAGAATATTTTAATTTATAATCAGCAGTTCCATTTAGATATCTGAATATTCTCTTGACTGCCATCCAGTGCTTTTCTCTCGGTTCACTGCAAAACTTGCTTACTGCATTTGTGGCAAATGCAGTGTCTGGTCTGGAAGTCTGTGCTAAGTACAGTAGACTTCCTACAGCTTCCAAATAGGGTACACTTTCCTTACATTTTTTGTCACCATCAGTTATTAGCAGTTTTGCATTGTTTTCCATGGTAGTAGAAATAGGTTTGCAATTTTCCATACTGATCTTCCTTGTGTACAGAGATTGATCAATCGATAATTCTTCTCTGTTGGCACTTTTTAGAATCTTCGTGCCTAAGTATTGATTAATTTCCCCTAAATCATGCATATTAAATTCTGACCGTAACTGTTCTTTAAAAAAGTCCATCTGGCTTTCACTATTGGTTAAAATAAAAAAATCATCTACCCATATGGCCATGATTGCAATTTCTTCATTGCTTCTTTATAGATATATACTGGGATCTGCCTTTGACTGTAACATGTCTAGTTTTATCAAACTTTTATGCAAACATTTATTGCAGCAATGGCCACTTTGCTTTAAACCAAATATGCCTTCCTTCATGCCCCAAATTCTCCTTTTCCCTTGATAAGGTCACTTAACTTCATCAGATGGAATCACATATATTTCCTTTTCCAGTCTTCCATTCAGGTAGGCTGTTTTCACATCCATTTGATGAATTAATAAGTCTTAATGATGAATACTTCACCACTGGTCAGAAAGTTTCATTGTAATCTACTCCTTCTTTCTGGGAATATCCTTTAAGTACCAATCTAGCTTTGAATTTTGGTATTGCACTCTCAGGATTTTTAATACTAAACACCCATCTTGTTCGTAGTGGCTTTTTATTTTCAGGCATGTCAACCCATTCATATGTATCATTATCCACAAAAGATTGCAGCTCCTTTTCAATAGCCTTTTTCCAATCTTGAGCATTTGAACTTGCTAAAGCTTCATCAGTTGTGATTGGTTCATTGTTGATTGTTTGGGCAGCATAATTTCATAATCTGGATATTCTTTTGGTTTTGCTATACATGAACACCGCCTGAAACTGACTTGAATCTTCTTCCTCAATTTGATTCTCGGGTAGCACATCCTCCTTATCCTCATCTTCCTCTTCCTCTGTTTCAGTTTCCATCTCTGTTTCAGCATTATCACACATTATGCTTGGTTGCATTACTGTATCATTATGACTACTTTCCTTTATTTTAGGTCTATTATCCTCCAGAAATACTACATCTCTACTACTTATTATCTTCTTATTCACAGGATTATAAAATCTGTAGCCTTTTGAATCCTCACAGTAGCCAACAAAAATATATTTTTGAGATTTTGCATCCCACTTTCCTCTTAATGGTTTTGGAATCCGAGGATTCATTCTCCATAGGTCCACAGAGATCTGAATCCATGAGTTGCAAGACTTCGGTAGATCTGCTCTGACTCAATTTAAATGGCAATCTAGCCGACTTACCTTGCAAACATACCTCGCATTGAACATTATTCATTCCATAATTTTCCATCCCAGTTGCCATCTTCAGTAGAGTCATACTTTTCCTATTCAAATGTCCAAGTCTCCTATGCCACAAGAAACTTCTTGCAGTGTAAATAGAGTGATTTCCTGTTTCAGCAGTATTTTGAACTGTATTCACTTTGTAAATACCTATTACATTATTTGCAGTAGCTACAATATCACCACAAGAGTCTATCACTTTGGCTCCCTCTATATCGAAGATAACTTTATTACCCTTCTTTACTATTTCGCTTACTGACAACAAATTAGTTGCAATATTCTTTACATACGCCTATTGTACATCATGAGCAGTAACAATTTCCTTTTCCCCACCCACAAGCAAATTAAGATCCACTTTTCCTGCGAGTTCACACCTTAACTTAGATCCGTCAACTGTAGAAATTCCAGTGCCAGCCCTTGATTGTACGTCATACAAACCTGACGGAGCTTTGGTAATGTGCACAGATGCTCCTGAATCTAGGAACCATTCTGTATGATCGTCACTCGCTTCATTAAAAGAGTAAAAAACAGAAAATGCCTTACCTTTATCGGTAGTCTTTCTCTCGGGTCTATTAGAATTAACATACTTCTATTCTTTTATACTTAACTTTTCGTTACACTCTGAAGCAGTATGTCAACTTTCTGGCATCTGAAACATATTATTGGCTTCTTCTTCTTGTACTTCAGAGTATAAAGCCGACACTGTTTCTTTTTCCGAAGCATTAGAATCTGGTTCATTCTTCACATCCTGTAGAATCTTTTCTTTAACATTATCCGCTGTAATGGATATTCCCGAACTTTCCAAACCCATAATCATTGGCGAATATTTCTCTGGTTGTCCAGCTAACAATAAAGTTCCAATCCATTCATCCGCAATTTCAAAGCCAATATTCCTCAGACGACTGAAGATTGAAATTATTTTATTCACATATTCATCCACGCTTTTACACTTATTCAATCTTGTGGTTATCAGCTCACGAAGTAACCCCACTTTTCTGGTTAAACCACCATCTTCAAATGCGTTTTCCAGTTTGCCCCATACCTCCTTAGCTGACGAAACCTTTTCTATGTGAACATAATTCATTGGATCAATCAAAAAGATTAGTTTTGATTTCGCCTTCCTATCCTTAGTAGCAAAACTTGATTCCATAGGTGCCAATTTACCGTTTACGACGTCCCATAAGTCATCTAAGTGCAAATTTTCAGGTCGCGTAATTTTCGCGCCCTACAAGCCGCTCTATTTGCGGTGTCTGTGTTGTACTCATTTTACAGTTATTTTTTTCTTCGTATAGCGTACACAATCCAAGTTTATACGAACTTCCGCGCACCTTTTGCGCAAATCACGTCAGATTAAAGCGTATTATTTCGCTTTAATCCAGTACCTGGGCCCATAACCTGTTGTAGTTTATGCAGATAACGCAGCTAAATACCAGGTAACAACTATTTAAGGGACAAAATAAACGTATGCTTTATTCGCACAACACACATTAATACATTTGACCACCAAATTATATTACATTGCCCCGTCAGCAAACACGAAACATGTATATTCCACAGAGTCCAAAGCACTCTGCACATCATATCTTGTGCGCCACTATGCACGCTGGAAAATGTTTGTTCACATATCCTCAACAATACCGAGATATTTAGTCCAAACGGTAACACATTAAAACGATATGATTTCCCATCAAATAGAAACGCTGTATACTTCTTTGAATCAGGATGTAACCGAATTCGTCAATACCTAACAGTCAGGTCCATCGTGCTAAAATACTGTGATTTCTCAAATTTGGACAGTAATTCGTCGATGTTAATTGGTCTGTCTCGTTCCGTATCTATATGCTTATTCAAAGTGCGCGCGTCCAGCGCTAACCGCACTCCTCCTATAGCCTTTTTTCTCATACTAAAAAGTTATTCATAACACTCGTACTACGTTCTATTATTTTATTGTCAATCATTTTATCTATTTCTTCGGTAACCGCTTCTTTCAGGCTTACCGGTATCGGATAGGATCTACAAAAAAGGAGTATTATCTTTCATCTTACATTTACATACATAGTCACTAATACTACCCGGACTATCAGAAAATACCATTTCATATTCCAATTGGATTTTAGAAAAATCCAATTTTTGGTCGTTGGTTAACTTAGGGGATTCATTTAGTTTGTTTCGTCAGCTCGGTGTGATGCATGACTTATGTTTTCAATCTCTGGTGACAATTGCGCTGCCGCTGTTAATCGTAAACGTAAACGCTGATTCTCAGTTATTTGTTAACGATTACAGCGAGTCGTAACAAACTTTACACAATATTTATCGTCACCTATTCCAAAATAAAGAAAATTCTCCTCATAATTCAATAAGACGTTAAATTCTGATAGCCAGTCTATGCCAAATAACACCTCTCTACTGATATTTTCCACTACTAAAAGTGTCTGAGGAAATGGGACATTCGCAATGATGCAGTTCACCTGGGAGTCGTGTTTCACAACTTTACTTTTAGTTCCAGTTATAGCTACTATGTACACTCCTGTTACCGGTAATAGCTGTGAGTTATGTTTATTTCGTAATGTGTTAAAGAAACCACTAGAAATAAGTGACACTTCACTACCGGAATCAATACATATGTTAACTCCAAAATCTTCTACCTTTCCAACTGTAATTGGTTGTGGATTAACGGTAGTTAAGCTAGGTTCTTCTAGTAACAACCCTTCATTGGTCGGTACTTTATGCGTAAAGCTAATACATGTATTACAAGCTAGGCTTCCTAATGTATTTCTACGACCTGGGCGCCGGCCCTGAATCCAGGTCGCATAACGCTTTCCTCATAGTTTGTAATCACCGGCTGGTTACCAAATCGGGCTATTACATTACCGCTTTGTACTGTATTGCTACTAGGTACAAATTCCTGCGACATTACTGGGCGTACATTCGAAGGTGAATGTTTCTTTTGATAATTTTCGCTACCCGTATTCCGGTTACATTGGTGTACTCTAGCTAAGTTTGCCTCATGTCTCCTAAAATTACTATTACTGTCACTTCTGTAATCCTGATTTTCAATTTGATGTATGTTTTCGTTGCGGTCTTTGTTTAAGGCATCAAGTGCTTTTAAAAAAGACAACATTTCTTCTACTGTTTTCCACCCACTACACAATCTATCTTTCCAGGCGTAAATGGGTAAACGTCTTATTAGAATTGGAACTAACCCTTCTTCCTCCATGGGCTTATATAAGTACCTCGCATGTGTTAAACGCCAGTCAAAATACTTTCTCATTGTGCCCCAGGTATTGTTATAATACTTAGGGTCCCACAAATCAGATATTAATTTTTCTTCGGAACTAGCTGACCAATACTTCTCCTTAAACTTTTTTTGGAAATCTGCCCAAGATGAAAAATTCTCCATGTTCACAGTGCCCTATTCTGAAGCATCTCCTAAAAGGTACTCTACCGCCAATTCTATATTTTTTTTAGTCTTCCCAGTCTTTCAGCGAGACTTGGTTAAAGTGTTTCAGAACCCCCTGCGGGTTCGGGGGTTAGAATAGGCCCGCGGTATTCCTGCCTGTCGTAAGAGGCGACTAAAAGGAGTCTCAACTGTTTCGGCTTTTAATGTGATGGTCCCCATTGGGGTTTGACCTCCATTTTTCCAAATTCAACAGAAGTACGAGCCTTTTGGGGAAGGACACCTTACGTGGCTCATCATGAGTCCTCTGTGCCCTAAGACCTTGGCACTCTGTATCGTATTGGCGTCGTCACTGCACCCTCCATCCCTCATTTTGGGCTGACACAGCTGATGGGTTGTGTAAGTTACGCCCTTAATGCATCACCATCTGCACCCACGATCACTATGGACTACCCATGGCACCCAAAATCCAACACGGTAGCCAGCCCGTTGTGGTGGGGTCGTCATGTACCCTCTAGGTTGTAGCCCCCTGACAACACAGGGATCGTACTGCCGATGCCTGAGCTGACACCTCTCCACGTAAGCCAAGGAGTCGATGCTCGTCTCTCTGGGGCATCAGGACTCCTGGCAACGGCCATCCTGCCAGGTGGCCTTTGCTGTGGCTGGGTGGCGCCCGTGGGGAGAGCCCCTGGTCGGAGTGGGTGGCATCGGGGCAGATGCCCCGCAATGAAGCGGGTGAAATCTCAATCTGGTGGTCGCCCAACCGCCAATGTCTCTAAGTGTGGTAAGGTGGAATTTAACGCTGTGACATATAACTCAAAATCATTCCCTTCCCTAGCCACACCATGGGAGGAACGTAGGCCTGCAGACAGACAGGAGCTGTATTCGTCGCGATACCTTGTATGCAGCAGAACTGATGGGGATTCGTTTTTGGCGACTAAGCCTCTTTTCTTTGTGCACAATCTCGAAGATAAGTTCGGGGAAGTGGCGTCTCTTTCCAAAATGAGGAGCGGGGCCATTATGATACAAGCAGCTTCCTCTGCACAGTCCCAGGCATTACTCGCCTGTGAGAAGCTCGGTGACATCCTCGTTACTGTCACTCCCCATAAGTCCTTAAATTTGGTCCAGGGGATTATTTTTCATAAAGATCTTCTGCTACAGTCTGATGATGAGCTACGTGAGAACCTGGCTCGACGAGGTGTACACTTTGTCCGTCGTGTCTTTAGGGGGCCCAAGGATAATAGGGTCACTACCGGTGCCTTCATCCTGGCCTTTGAGGGCGACTGCTTGCCTGAGAAAGTCAAGGTCATGATCTACCAGTGTGATGTCAAGCCCTATGCCCCGCCCCCTATGCGATGCTTCCAGTGCTGGAAATTCGGACACATGTCCTCCAGGTGCACTGTCGTGATTGTGGACGACCTCCGCATCCTAATGCTCCATGTGCTCCGCCTCCCACCTGCGTTAATTGTGGGGAGCATCATTCTCCCTGCTCACCAGACTGTGCAGTCTATCAACGAGAGCGGAAGATACAAGAAATAAAGACCTTGGACCGTTTAACTTACCAAGAGGCAAAGAAGAAGCTAGAACGACTCAACCCCACACCTATGTTGAGGAGTTATGCTACCATCACACTGCCGCCACTGGCTCCTACAAAGACTCCCTTCTCTGTTGGCCCACAGAGAAATCAAGTAACGTCTGCCCCACCGCTGGGACAGGCCACACTCTCTCTTCCACTACTCCCAAAACACCCAGTTTGGCAGCAGTGCACCCAAACAACCGGGGACGTCAGTCCCCACCCCTCAGCCGGAGCGGCGACAGCCCTCTCCGGCTCCTCAGCCGGGGAAGCGACAGCTCTCTCCGGCTGCTCAGCCGGAGACGCAACAGCCTCCTCCGGCCTCACTTGTCCGGAAGCGATCCCTTGGGGGAGTCCCTTCCAAGGACTTCCCCAGTGTCTCACAAGACACTAGCCAGTGGCTGAAGAAGCCACCAGCTGCTTCACGCTCTTCCTCTGTTCCTGATAATGCATCAGGAAAGCCTTCCCAGCATGCGAACCCTCCTCCCAAAGACAAGAGGGAGAAGAGGAAGCTCTCCAAGAAGCATAAGGACCCAGTGGTTCCCGCACCACCGCTTCCTGTCAGCTCAGCCTCTGAGGATGAGGTCGAGCTCTTTGCGTCCCCTGATGACCTGGCTCTCGCCGTCTCCTCAGAAACGATGGCCGTCGATGGCAGCATGTGACCCTGCGAAGTAATTTGCCTTTTCAGTGCCTGAATGCCCCTACAGTACATGCTTTGTGCAATCCTCCAGTGGAATTGTGGCGGTTATTTTAGCCATCTACCTGAGCTACGTCAGCTTCTAAGCATGACACCTGCTTTAGGCATTGCCCTCCAGGAAACCTGGTTCCCGGCAATGCGAACCCCTGTCCTCCATGGATACAGGGGTTATTACTGCAATCGTAGCACATACAATAGTGTGTCAGGTGGAGCCTGCGTGTATGTCCTTACCTCGGTATATAGTGCTCCTGTGCCCCTTCAAACATCATTGGAAGCTGTGGCTGTCCGCGTAAGGACTACCCAGGCCATAACCATCTGCAGTGTCTATCTCCCTCCAGGTGGTACGGTCTCCCTGACTGAATTGGCTGCACTTGTCACCCAACTTCCCATGCCTTTTCTTCTCCTTGGGGGTGGATCGAAGATTACTGGCGGAGGCAGAGATGTCGAGAATCTCATCTCCCAACTCGACCTCTGCCTCTTAAACACTGGCGCTGCCATGCATTTCAGTGTGGCGCATGGCACGTTCTCGGCCATAGATCTGTCGTTGTGCAGCCCAGGGCTTGTACCATCGGTCCACTGGAGAGTCCATGACGACTTGTGTGGTAGTGACCATTTTCCCATCTTCCTTTCACTACCCCAGCGTCGATCCCATGAACGCCTGCCTAGATGGGCATTTAGCAAGGCAAACTGGGAAACGTTCTCCTCTGCTGCCACTGTTGAATCTCTCCCCCCATGGTACCATCGATGTGGCAGTTGACACACTGACTGCAGCGATTGTTTCCACTGCGGAACGTACCATTCCTCGTTCGTTAGGGTGCCCCTGGCGAAAGTCAGTGCCTTGGTGGTCTCCGGAGGTCGCTGAAGCCATTAAAGAACGTCGGCGGGCTCTTCAGCGACATAAGTGGCACCCGTCTCTGGAGAACCTCATTTTCTTCAAACGTCTCCATCCTCAGGCACGGCGGCTCATCAAGAGGCGGAAACAGGAGTGCTGGGAGAGGTACGTTTCCACCATTGGTTCCCGCACTTCACCCTCCCAGGTGTGGATGAAGATTCGGCGCATCTTTGGATTGCAGCACTCTACAGGTGTCCCAGGGCTTACCATCAATGGGGCGCTATCCACCGATGCCGATGCAATCGCCGAGCATTTGGCACAGCACTATGTTCGGGCCTCTGCGTCGGGAAATTATCCGCCCGCGTTTCGTGCGCTAAAACGCCGGGAGGAATGCAAACAGCTTTCTTTTGCTTCTCGCCACCCTGAGGCGTATAACGCCCCATTTAGTTTGTGGGAACTCCAAAGCGCCCTGGCACAGTGCCCCGATACAGCCTATGGGGCAGATGGCATCCACAATCAGATGCTCAAACACCTGTCCCCCTGACTGTCAGCGGTGTGTTCTTGCCATTTTCAACCACCTGTGGGGCGATGGTGTCTTTCCGTTGCAGTGGCGAGAGAGTACCATCGTTCCGGTGCTGAAGCCTGGTAAGGACCCACTTAATGTGGATAGCTATCGGCCCATCAGCTTGACAAACACGCTGTGCAAGCTACTGGAATGTATGGTGAGTCGACAGCTGTGTTGGCTGCTCGAGTCTCGGGGTCTTCTGGCTCCGTGCCAGAGCGGCTTCCGTCAGGGCCATTCCACCGCCGATACTTTGGTCTTCCTTGAGTCTGCAATCTGCACTGCTTTTTCCAGGCGCCAACACCTCGTCTCCGTCTTTTTCGATCTCTCCAGAGCATATGACACGACGTGGCGGCACCATATTCTCGCCACATTGTATGGGTGGGGTCTCCGGGGCTCTCTCCCCATTTTTATTCAGAATTTTTTATCTGTTCGGACATTCCGCGTTTTAATTGGCACATCCCATAGTTCACTTCATATCCAGGAGAACGGCGTTCCACAGGGCTCTGTATTGAGCGTGCCCCTTTTCCTTGTGGCCATTAATGGCCTTGCAGCAGCAGTAGGGTCGTCTGTCTCACCCACATTATATGCTGACGATTTCTGCATCTTTTACAGCTCCTCCACCATTGGTGTTGCAGAACGTCGGTTGCAGGGAGCCATACGCAAGGCGCAGGCGTGGGCCCTAGCCCATGGGTTTCAATTTTCTCCTGCGAAAACTTGTGTTATGCACTTTTGTCGGCGTCGAACTGCCCATCCCCACCCTGAGCTCTATCTTCAGGATGCCATGCTCAGGGTTGCTGACACTTACCGTTTTCTGGGATTGCTGTTCGATGCCCGGCTTACTTGGCTTCCACATATTCATCAGCTCAAGCGTCAGTGCTGGCAGAATCTGAATGCCCTCCGCTGCCTGAGCAACACAACTTGGGGTGCAGATCGTAACACGCTGCTGCAGCTCTACAAAGCCCTTGTGCTGTCCCGACTGGATTATGGGAGTGTGGCGTATGGCACAGCGTCGCCCTCAGCGTTGCAACTGCTGGACCCCGTTCACCACTGTGGGGTTCGACAGGTGACAGGAGCATTCCGCACCAGTCCTATTAATAGCCTTCTTGCTGAGGCTGGCATTCCTCCGCTTCGCGTTCGGCGTCAACAACTGTTAGCCCTCTACGCTGCTCACGTCCGTTGTTCGCCCCGTCACCCTAACTACCATCTTCTTTTCGCTAATGCAGCAGTCCATATCCCACACCTGCGGCTGCGGTCAGGCTATACAATTGGGAACCGTGTTAGGTCACTCCCTAGTGAACTCGAGTCTTTGTCTCTTCCATCTGCTTTTCAGGTCCACCCACATACACCACCTTGGTGTATTTGTCGGCCGCAACTTCGGCTGGACCTCTCACGATGGCAAAAGGATTCCGTTCCTCTTGCAGTCTTGCGCCGCCAATTTCTTGCTCTCCTCGACGCATCCCGTGACTCAGAGGCTATCTATACAGATGGCTCGATGGTTGATGGCCGTGTGGGGTACGCTTATGCTCATGCGGACTATGTAGACCAGCGCTCCTAGCCGGACGGCAGCAGTGTTTACACCGCAGAGCTAACAGCCATTTTTTGTGCCCTTGAGCATATTCGTACCAGGACTGGAGAGTCTTTTGTCATTTGCAGTGACTCTCTCAGTAGTCTACAGGCTCTTGACCAGTGCTACCCATGCCATCCCATTGTTGTTGCCATCCAGGAGTCCATTCATGCTCTTGAACAGCGTGGACATTCAGAGGT